>NC_139251.1:15569937-15975679 GCF_977018435.1 Lepisma saccharinum | reverse complement strand
GTAATGAAGCGTCTGTAGCCTTTGTAAAAAAGTGCCATTCCAGCATTCGCGTACGGTGAAGAAAAGAGACAGACGGGAAACCCCCAGAGAAGGTACCGACTACAAGTTTTTGGTATTTGTATTGATTTTTTGCATCGCTCTTCTACGAGGGGGTGCTGAAAAGTTCGTAGCCCAACCCAGAAGGATTGCACGTGGAATGATGAAACTTTACAGTTTTAAAGAACATATCGTGGTATGTACACATGCAAATTTTCCTATTAATAGCGGAATTGTTATTGTGCTTTTCAGGCCCCTGAAGTGATCATGTGTGCCCAGCCTGCGAATTTCACAAACATCGAGATCAGAGCTGTCATCAAATTTTTGTTCCACCAAGGAAAGTTGCCGAAACAAATTCATGAGAAAATCAGTGGAACACTTCGGGACTCTCCTCCATCATATGCAGTGGTGAAAAAGTTGGTGGCACAGTTTAAAAGTGGCGATTTTTCAAGAGATGATGCTCCACGTGCAGGAAGACCAAAAACAGTGACTGTCCCCAAAATCGTGGATGAAATTCATGACCTTATTCTTGAAAATCTCAGAATCTCAGCAAAACGTGTGGCAGAGATTATGGGCATTCTCGGGAACGCGTTGGTACCATAATTCATAATGACTTGGACATGCGCAAGTTCTCGGCAAAATGGGTTCCCAAAAATCTGTCAGCAGATCAAAAACGTGAAAGAGTGAGGACATCAAGGGTAGTCATTGCCCATTTTGAACGCAATGCCGACCAATTTCTGTCACGGATATTAACCATGGATGAAACATGGTTGTACCACTACGATCCTGAAACGAAACAACAGTCAATGGAGTGGCGGCACTCAGGTTCCCCTCGCCCCAAGAAATTCAAGAGGCAGAAGTCGGCTGGGAAAGTGTTTGCAACATTCTTCTGGGATAAGGATGGAGTCGTACTCACAGACTACCTGCCCAAGTGTCAGACATTTAACGTAGAGTATTACTCTGCATTACTCACAAAATTGAAAGACAAATTGAAAGTGCAACGCTGCGGAAAAATGAAAAAAGGAATTCTGTTCCTGCAGGACAATACCCCTGTCCATCGAGCACTGCAAACACAACTGACATTGCATGATCTAGGGTTTCAATGTCTAGATCATCCCCCTTATTCCCCAGATCTAGCTCCGTCAGATTATTTCCTATTCCCCAAACGCAAACAACACTTGAAAGGACGCCATTTTGGATCTGATAAGGAGGTGATTAGTGCTACGGAACAGTGTTGTGTGAAACAGCCTTCAGAATTGTTTTTCACTGGTCTGCAAAAAATGGAGCACCGTGCAAAGAAGTGTATTGAACTTCGGGGGGAGTATGTAGAATAACTGTAAAATTTCATCATTCCACGTGCACTCCTTCTGGGTTGGGCTACGAACTTTTCAGCACCCCCTCGTATTAATCGCAACAATAGAGATCAGTAATGATCAGATAAATTGCTGAAAGGGCACTCACAAAGAAAAACCCCTACTCAGGCAGGAAATGAACCCCGGAATTCACCACCGGAACTCACCACCCGGATTCATGGTCCAACATTTCCACCAGTTCTTCAATTTGTGTCAAAATTAATAGAAAATATGCTAAAATTTACAGCTTTATCAACACTGCTATTGAAAAGGTATGTATGGTGTAAAACGGGGTTGTTATGTGTCCAGGAACGCATAAATTCTAATGGGGTTTATTGGGTTCCGCAACAGGACCGGGACAGTTTTTCTCTCGCATAAATTCGGTCCAAGTTGCGCATTGTTTGGTTTCAGTACGAAACTTGGACCGTATTTAAACTGATCCGGAAAAAAAGGTTCCTGGACCGTATTTAAATTGGTCTGGTAAAAGGTTCCTGGAATGTATTTAAATTGTTCCAGAATAAAGGTTCCACGACCGAATTGAAATCCTTTACACATAAAAAGTTTCTTTACGGTCCAGAACCAATTTCCGCTTTCTGATTTTGTCCTGGACCGGAATTGAACTTATTTAAAATTCCTGGATCTTTAACAACCCTGGTGTTAAATATATTTCATGACAATGTTACCAAACTGGTCGTACTAAACATCTTATGGTAAATAACCATGAACATGTCACCTTTTGCATGCTTTAAAATGTAAGAACAATGATTCATTAAAAATATCAGGGAAAACTCAAAATCCATGCTGCAAAAACACGGATTTTCGGGACATCGAGCCCCATCGCTCTGGCGGTCGAGACCACGCTTCGAATTCTTTTGAAGTTGGTTCCTAATTTGTTCTTATGATGCTATGGCAACACCGAAACTTTTGGAGCTCTCACAAGTTGATTCATTGATTGAATTGATGTCTTAAGTCCGCTTTATGCCGGAAATCGAAGCCGGGACCCCTTGATTACAAGGCGACGACCATAGCTACCAATGCGGCATCGGAGAGGCCCGAGCTGTCACAGGCGAACTCCGGATGGCTTGAGGCTCGTCTCATTATTTTTCAATACCTTTCTTTCCATTTCCTTCCTCTCTTCCTCATCCCCATTCCATTTATTTCCCATTCCTTTCCTATCCTCTCTTCCTCATCCCCCTTCTATTTATTTCCCTTTTCTTTTCTCTCCTCTCTTTCTCATGCCTCTTCTATTTATTTCCCTTTCCTTTTCTCTCCTCTCTTCCTCATCCCTCTTCTATTTCTTTCCCTTTCCTTTTCTCTCCTCTCTTTCTCATGCCTCTTCTATTTCTTTCCCTTTCCTTTTCTCTCCTCTCTTTCTCATGCCTCTTCTATTTCTTTCCCTTTCCTTTTCTCTCCTCTCTTGCTCATCCCTCTTCTATTTCTTTCCCTTTCCTTTTCTCTCCTCTCTTTCTCATGCCTCTTCTATTTCTTTCCCTTTCCTTTTCTCTCCTCTCTTGCTCATCCCTCTTCTATTTCTTTCCCTTTCCTTTTCTCTCCTCTCTTTCTCATGCCTCTTCTATTTCTTTCCCTTTCCTTTTCTCTCCTCTCTTTCTCATGCCTCTTCTATTTCTTTCCCTTTAGTTTTCTCTCCTCTCTTGCTCATCCCTCTTCTATTTCTTTCCCTTTCCTTTTCTCTCCTCTCTTGCTCATCCCTCTTCTATTTCTTTCCCATTCCTTTTCTCTCCTCTCTTTCTCATCCCTCTTCTATTTATTTCCCTTTCCTTTTCTCTCCTCTTTACCTCATCCCTCTTCTATTTCTTTCCCTTTTCTTTTCTCTCCTCTCTTTCTCATGCCTCTTCTATTTCTTTCCCTTTCCTTTTCTCTCCTCTCTTGCTCATCCCTCTTCTATTTCTTTCCCTTTCCTTTTCTCTCCTCTCTTGCTCATCCATCTTCTATTTATTTTCCTTTCCTTTACTCTCCTCTCTTCCTCATCCATCTTCTATTTATTTTCCTTTCATTTTCTCTCATCTCTTCCTCATCCCCCTTCTCCAGTTCCTGTATTATCCGTTGTACAATTTCAATCAAACTTGTACCTAACTTTTAACTCTGAGACAATTTGCTTCATCCTGATATCGTCATGTGTTGACAACTAAGTCTAAACATTTACAAGGATGTTGGGCTTATCTTTATGAACTATATTTACAACTAGTCTAGTGAGCCTTAGAATATCTTAAGCTGCTCCTTCTTGTACTTTATAGAAACAAGCGTCATAAACTCGACATTTTAGAGTTCCGTTGCACAACGCGCCCTTTTCTGACTTTTTAGGTGTGTCTGTTTAAGACACTTATGCAGCTTTTGGAGATAAGGCGAACAAAGCTGAGGCGGTTTCAAGATAAACACCTCCAAATGTTGCTTTATTTTCATTTTAGGGCTGCTCTATTGTCCCTTTAAGCATAGAGCAGATTGTTACAGTCCATAGAATCCGATTGTCATTTTCAATAAAAGAACCATCTATACGCATGGCCATGAAATTAGGCGGGTGGCAGAATTTCGCGCTGTGCTTCATCGGAGGACAGCCCCGTGTGTTCGGAGGTTTAAGAGAATGAAAGATCTCGTTGTAGAGTTGATCTTTGCAATCCATGTGATTAGAGTACAAACTGACAGTATTTGCTCGAAAGGTCAGGGATGTCACACAAGTGTCCCGCAGAGAAGTCTACCAGCCGCCTATTTTCATCACCGTGCGTATAGTTGCTTTGTACATGTCAATGTTTTCTGTTATGACACGTTTATGTTTCTTCACAGCTGTCACCTTTCTAACAAAAGCAAGGGAACGTTGTTTCCGTCTTTCAATTTCGGTTATATTGCGTCGCTTTCCTACATGTGGGGTTAACCGTGGACATGACGTCATCTCCTTGTAATCAAGAGGTCCCGGATTCGATACCCGGTTGAGGCACATAGTGGTTCGGATCGCACTTTAAACTGCATGTCCAGTCCCGATTAGCCTTCTGTGCATAAAGCGGACTTCAAACGACAATTCAATCAATCAATCATGGTGATGAACATGAATGGTTAGATTATGATGTGACAAATATAACGATAAATCCATGCCTGATATAGGAGTCAAATCTTACAAGGTGACCTAAACTCTCCTCCTCAGGCTGACTTTGTATCTCTGCGTTTCCAGACGTTCTTCAAATTTGTGCATATTTCATCAATATTAAGATGGACCTAAAGGAAACAGGTAAACATGATCAGGAGTGGACCGATCTTACCCAGGACAAGGACAGATGGAAGATAGAAGAGATGGTCTAAATATGGGCGAAGGTTTAAATATGGGTTTTTGAGTTATCAGCGCTCCCGGGTGCTGCAGCCTGGCAGAGGCTATGGGAACTGGTTATCTGTCAAGGACAAACTATCTGCCAATTCTCAAGAGAAAATGGTGGTTCGTTTCGGCCTTGGACGCTGTTACGATCTCCGAAAACTTCTTGTAGGTATGTTTTAATTCAGCGTTTTCTAAATTCTCATCTGCTTTGTATAGGCTATGATATTAGCGGTACATAAAACAAATGTGGGCTTTTATAATGCCATGATTTGTTTGTGAAATATGTACCACAGAGAGCGAAAATAAAGAAGAAGAAAAATAGCATGATGGTCTAAATATGGGCTATGACATGAGGTCTAATGTTGAGATCATATTTTCAACAAATATTTGGATGTTTTTCATAATTCCGATTTTTCCCATTCTGCGTGATTTTCAAAACAACAGATTATTCATAAATATTAATTTTATAATGTTTTAGCGATAAATGACTGTTTTTTAAAAATTGAATTGCTTTTTGTGATATTGCCACTAGTAGCCCATATTTAGACCACAATTTTCAAATACATCATTTTACCATTTTTTGGAAATTGCTTTTAAGTATATATTTCATAGATATGCATTTTAAAGGAAGGTGCTTGATATATTATTTTTTTCTCCTCCGAAAATGACAACATATTAAGGAGCCCATATTTAGACCATTTCCTCTATATGTTGCTGCGGCAGCGAATCTTCGAGTTTAAGAATGCCAGATATTGTTTACTCGAAGTTTCCGAGGTTTGATAGCTACGTCTTGATTGATTAGATTGATTCAAAATTGGCGGTTGCGTCGGCACATGTGGCCATCTTGCGCCCTTCAATGTATGCGACGAAATATCCCTTTCGGGATCTTCACAGTTATACCTTGTCCCAGCTATCTTTGGATCAGGCGAACGAAAGCAAGTCTCTGCTTAAGTAGTGATACGAGACGGCTCCACCAAAGAACACGTGAGAGGGAATGGGATTGCGTGGAGGGAAAAGCGACTGCAGTTACCAGCTTTCAGAGCAGCGTCTACTGCATTGCTCTGCCTAATAGATTTTCTCCCCTTCTCTGATGCTATGCGCGTCCTTCCTCCAGAGATAGCTGACACAGAGTATAGCTATAGCTAGGTAGCCATCCTTCTTTTTCAGCATTGATTGATTTAATTAGGTTATTTCACGTCGCCTTTCTGCCACTTTTGGCTAAATGTGTCAATGAGGATGAAGGATGATAGAATGAATTTGAAATTGACGAAGGGACACTCACAAAGAACACCCATGTCCATTCCTGGACTCGAACCAGAACCCCTGACGTTATAGCACGCTGTGTCACGGAGCTAGGCTGTTTCTTTTCTTTCATTTTTTTTCTGGACTGGTCAGAGGGCGAAGTAGAGAATATCTTATTGGCGATGCTTCAAATGAGAAATGGGGCATTGTCTCCACGAATTCAAATGGTAGAAAAGGAGTGAACGGATTCCGAACTATAACCATCAGAGGGGCTTTTCAGCAATTTTCATGCAAAATGGAGGGCGGTGTCAAAATTCCATCACAGATGTGATGGTCAATTTCGCAACTGGCCGCTAGGGGGATCGCTGATGGAGCTTCTCACTCTTGGGCGACGAGAGGGGAAGACAGGAAGAAGTCATCGGGATGTATCTGATAAAACACCGGATCCAAGACGGTCGAGTGCTTTATTCGTCAAGCGCCGAGCATCGAGACTTCCGGAGCGACGACGGTCAATTACGGAGACGAATGCTCGTCCGTGCTCGCATCTCTCGCCTCATCTGGCTGACGTCAGGCGGAGAACTTGCTGACGTTCGTCTCCCCTAACGGCGCAGGAAGGAAAGTGCCGAGTCCTCTTCAAGGTGTCAGAAGATGACGAGGCATCGATGCATTTTTTGCATGAAGGAATTTCTCTTCTAGCCATAGTAACTACATGCTTCGCAATAATATTCAATCACATTTGGGCTTACTGTAACGAAGGAGCCTCTACGTACGGTTCGAAGTTTGCATTTCTCGTTCTCTTGCAAGAATTATGCTCATGCAGAGGCGACTGGTGGTCGTTCTCTGTGGGTGTGCACCCGTTTTTGCGTACATAATGATGCTAAATGTATTAGCAACCCAAGTTATGAACAAACCGGGGCATCCTCCTTGATTAGACTCAAATCCCGAGTTTGTTTGAGTTTGTATTTATGTCCACCTTATGCATAGCAAAGCAGACACGACCTACAGTTTAAAGTGGGATCCGAACCACTATGTACCTCCACCTGTGCGTGGCTATTTGCTTTTAAAAATAGTTCGATTTATTGTTGTCAAGAATTAACTGAAGTTACTGTTGAATAACTTGATAAGCATATCGTAGAAATCATGTAGGAATTTAAGCTAAGAGATTACTGTCATTGTTGTCATTATGTATTATATAAACACATACTCACATACCCCCCCCCCCCATACCCTATAGCGCTACAGTCCAATATTTGGCCCTGGCTTACCTACCGACTGCTGGCCTCCCTCCCACGCCCTACCAGGGGGCGTGGAGATCTGCAGCCAGACTAGGGGGACGCAATTTTCTCACGATGGTGGGTTGCCAGGTGCCTTAGACCGCATGGCCACGGAGGAGGACACATACCTACAATAAAAGTTCTTTAACAGTAACGCTCAAAGTATTGTTAAAAAGAGGATATTATTTTTCGTCATCAAAACCGTAAATATAGTATAACATGGCCATGGTTTACATTGGAGCAAGGTGGAAAGTAGAAGCACCAGGGTGAAAAAGAGGGGACAAAACCTCGCCCGGGTGAAAATTTTATCTGAAGCCGTTCCTGCAAACAAGGTAGCCGATCCAAAGACAACGTGCAGAAAATCAGTTGTAATCTATCTAGCAGTTGTTTATTTCTAAAGACTGACTGACCAAACACACAAAATCTAGCGAAATCAAGAGAATAATAAAGATTAAAGAAAATAGCAGTACTCACTCTATCCACACTGCCTTGCTTCGTATTTTAGATCCCGAGTTCGATACCCGGTGGAGGTTCGTATCCCACTTTAAACCGTAGGTCCAGTCCCGATTAGCCTTACTGTGCATAAAGTGAACTTGAAACACCAAATCAATCAATCAATCGATACCCAATGGCGGCACAGAGTGGGTCGGATCCCAGTTTAAACTGTAGGCCCAGTCCCGATTAGCCTTTTTGTTCATGGAGTGGGCTTAGAACCAGAACTCAAGAAACTCCAATCCGTAATTTTGATTGTATCACTTTTCTTTTATCAATACGAAGAGATTCACACCACGGAAATCTTGCTGGAAGTAGTCCCCCTCCTCCCCCCGGTTGTGAATTAATTTTGACGCCATATTTACGAGATTGTTTGCAGTAGATACAAACTTCCTAAAGCCAAACGACCTTCGCAATTAGACGAGAACGCCTTAGTGATTTTACATATTCGCCATAAGTCCAAATAGAAATTTATGTTAACACAGAAAGTAGAACACGGCAAGTTGGTTAAAATGAAGCTTACGCAGCACGGTTTTCGCTCGCACCAAACGTCTGGTAAGCCGCGGGAAACGTAGGAAACCGAGGTGTTAGTAGCTTCGTGGGATTAGCCCGGCACTTTCGCCGTGAAATACGCAGCCATTGCGGGACTACATGCGCCGCGCGGAAGGAGCCGGCGAATCGCGGAAGGATTTAACAGCCACTTGTACGGTGCTCGCCCTGGAAGGAAAAAGGATTTAAATCCTAATGAACAAGAAAGAAGCGATCGGCCGGCAAATAGGAGAGGCCGTTTAGGTGGAAGGAAATCCCTCCATTCCCAGAAAAGCTGCATTGCTTGAATTTGCTTTTTCTCTCACTACGAGAGTGAGGTTGCGCCGAAGATTCTTGGAGAGGGAAACACGTTAGGGAATTCACATTTGCGTGTGTGTGTGTGATTTCAGGCACTTTCTTCTCTTCTGAACTCATTGTCAAAATATTTATTCTAAAAATGAAGTCCGTGAAACGAAATGTACAGGGTGTATATGATAAACCTCCGTGGTTTCGAAGCAATGCAAGGCCAAGAAGAAGATGGAGGGACAATGTTGAGATGGACCTAAAGGAAATCGGTAGGGATGGAAAAGAGTATATAGATCTTGCTCAAGATAGGGACAGATGGAAGGCCTGTGTTGCTGCAGCCATGAACCTTCGGGTTTAAGAAGGCTAGAGAGTTAGTTAGTTAGGTTTCGACACAATGCTAAAAATCAGAAAATACGACAATCCAGTCTTTTGTATTTGGTGCCATATACGCTTTTTTTTTTTTTTTTTTTTTTTTTTTTTTTTTTTTTTTTTTTTTTTTTTTGTTCGCGCGCGTCATGCTTGGCAGAGCTGAGCTGTCATCGCCTTGGTGCAAATGGCGTCTTCTCAAGAGAAAGCACACGCTGTATGGTTTGCGGAGTGAAAATTAATTGTTACGGTGCAGCCTTAGTTTCGGTGTGTCTTTAACAAAACGCCGCCAATGGACAAGATCATCAGGGCATGGTACAGTGTCTCTCAAAAGTTTTAGGACAACGACATTTTAAACTAGGCAACCCAATTTACACAAGCCGTTGGTGGGTTGCGTGCAGAGTTAGGCTCAATTTCAGGGTTGCCACATGCACAATAGATATTTATAAAATATGCGAAAGAAATATAAACAAGTATTATTGTATAAAATTATTAAAAATATCACTATTATATCGCAAATGACAAAATTCTTTCTGAAAGAAAAAAAAAGGATTTCTAGTATTTCATCGCTGATGAGTCTACATTAAGGAAAAGAGGTGAGAGGAAACGAAAGGTTACAAAGGAGAGGAGAAAGAGAAAGCGAAAGGAGAAGAGGAAAAGTAGAGGAGAGAAGAAAGATAGGATAGACGAGGAGAGGAAATGTAGTGAGGAGAATGGAAAAAGATTCGAGGGGAGATGAGGAAAAAAGAACAAAGAAGAGAAAAGAGGAGGAAAACGAGAGGAGAGGAGAGGAGGAGACGAGAAGAGGGAAGTGGAGAGTAGAGTAAAGGAGAGAAAAAGAGAAGAACGAACAAAGAGAGAATAGTGCAGTGGAGTCGGAAATCTAAGACAGGAAAGGAGATAAGAGGAGTGGAGAAGAGTGGGATGGAGATAAGATGCGAGAAAAGTAGGGAAGGTGATATGAGATAAAAGCAGAACGGAAAGAGGGGAGAGAAGACGGAGAAGGAACTGGAGAGAAGAGGTAGTTGCAGAAAATATCGTCTGAGCGTCAAGAATGGATGCATTGGTCAAATTATCGACATGAAACATTCAAAAACATTTTGAAATATATTGGAGAATATATTAGATCGGTGCAAAATACCTTTTGGTTGAGTTCAGAGCAAATTAAAATCTTCCATGTAAGATCTTTGATTTTACCTGCGATTACACGACTAAAAAAATGAACGTAATTTTTAATATTTATAAGAATTATTTAATTTTTCTCCACTTTTCGGTTCGTTGAAATGGAGATTTTGTAATTCAATATTTCCCCTCCCCCCATCGTTAATTCCAAACTGAATCATTCCGTTTCACACGGCGTGGACAATGAACACAATGGGATATGTCTAAAACTTACGAAAATGTTCTGCCACCGGAAGGGTTTGAACCTACGACCATCAGATTGACAATCCTGAACGGTAGCCACTACCCTACAAGCTTCAGCTCCTTAAACCAGGTAGAAGAACCACTACACCACGCCTTTACCTTCGAATGAAACAACATTTTTTTAAAAGTATTCTGTCCCTCCAATATTGTAAATGTCGTTTGGTATACGTGTAGTTGAACTTTTACTTTAATTTTGATTTGCTTTCTTGTAGTATAACCGATATCTTCGAGAAATAATTTTCGAAGTGATTAAAAACGAGAATATTGGAAGTTGTGAAAATGCGAGTTATTTCTTCTAACTTATTATTGTGATTAGATATTACGTACTAATGGAAAATATCTAGAGGCTTGAACATTACAGGACGATGTTCTTTTCCTGTGATACTGTAACAGACAAAATGCTTGTTTACTGATGCAAGTCTTGTGTCCAGAACAGTCTTATGAAATGTATTTGCTGTTGCGTAAGATAACACGAAATAATTACACCGTGTGCGAACTACCAAATCTGTGCAACGTTATACGTAAACAGTAAACAGGCGGAAAATTTTATTCATAAAATCACTTCACATTTGACAGTGTTAGTCAAGAGAGACTCGTGGGACACTGTGTTAAGGTGCTGGACTAAATCCATCTAATTTTTCTTCCTCGAAGAACAACAATTTCTAAGAAAGAGCAACTTGATGATCTTTCTTATTTCTTTTAAATGCTTACACTTTCCTTTAATTGGGTTAAAAATAAATAACAATATTGCTTGCATTTATGTCATTGGCGTAGACCAGAGAGAGAGAGAGAGAGACAGACAGACAGACAGATATTACAAAATAGTTCAAATAGTGCGAGCGCCATTAAAAAGTCATGATAATTCTATGTTGCATACTTAGAATTATTCATACAATAAAGAACATGTCTAATTGTGAGTTAACAAAAAAAAAAACAATAATAAAGAGACATTTTCGCATCACGATTGCAGTTCGAAAAAGTCGGGACAGGGATTGAAAGTAACGCACTGTCCTGACTAAATCGGTGAATCGAACGTCTGGTAGCCTTGCATCAATGATTATAAAACTAAAACCACCCAATATTGCAGCTTGAAGACTTTTGCGCAAGAAACAGATTCATTTATACAAGAGCAAAATTGAAGTTTTTCCACATCCTTGCATCCTTGCATTGAACTCAAGTGGGAAAAGGGGTAAAATTAGCATGTCCTGAATTGCCACACATATAAATAGTTATTTCATTAATATTTGTCAATGTCTTTGAAGCAGTACACAATTATCGTTAGAGTATCATAATTCACGATCTTATATATAAAAATATCCCGTTGAACCGTGTCAATTCATTTATTTGTTTATTTTTTTATATAAATTCCATATGCAGACCAATGTAGCCACTATATACTACTATTACAAATAATGTTACCATGCTCTTGTTTAATTGAAGGGATTCTTTTTTAAGGAACATCTAGTATGGAGGATCGAACGTGGGACCGTAATGCTTTCAAAACTCTAACCAATACACTACGCCCTTTGTTTTCTTGGAGCTACTGTTTCTAATTATTCTGTCGCCTCAATATTGTAAACGTTATCTGCAAAAAAGAAGTTAAATACTCAGATATAGCTCTGTACTTCTAGAATTACTTTATACACATGCATTTGAAATTTAACTCTGAATTTCTTTCTTCGTATTAGTATATCTAAGTTTGTGAATATATTTTATTTGTAATTTTATAACGGTTTCATGAACATCTACGAAATAGTTCCTTATAACTTGGAATATGGTGAATAGATATGAAATGTCTTGAAATTAATTTTCGACCACTAGATTTTGGCAAGGGAATTATGTGTGATCCGTTTCCAGTTATTCATTGCTTAAACAAACGTTTTAAAACTATGTGGAATTTTCATTCTGGGATAAGTTTCTTTACTTGCTACATGTATGCGAACTACACTCTGTCCCACTTATCTCTGGAGCAGGTGAACGAAAACAAGTATCTGAGCAGCGATGAACACGTGAGAGGAATGGGATTGCGTGGAGGGAGGAAAGCCACTGCAGTTACCAGCCTGCCCAGCAGCGTGCACTGATTCACTCTGTCCACTCGATCCTCTCTCTCCACTTCTCTTCCGCTATGCGCGGCTTTGCTCCAGAGATGCTGGGACAGGGTACAGTTAATTGTTTCTCAAAAGGTATCATCTATGTCTGTATGCCACACATTTAATTCTTACTCACATGGAAAAAAATGTAAATTTGTATTCAGGGGTAGTTTCACAGTTACAAACTATTTTGGCCTTGATGAGAAGTTTAGTGTAAGTAGGCACTTTGTTTATAATTTTGAAATTGAGGTCGTCTAAAGTTGAAATCCTCATATTTAGGGCTTGAACTCGTCACCTAAGAGGTTGAAGATCGTCCTCTACTTTGTGCGTGACCTTCTTTATTTTTCTATTCATTATTCATCCTCATCGTCGCGATTAGCCAAAGGTAAAATAAGAAAAGTCCTCCTCCGTGACCTCCGACTGCAGGACGGCATGGATTCGAGTCCGCCTATGCTCACTCTCTAGGTTCTCGGCCTGTGTATGGGACCGGTAGCAACCCACCATCGTGAAGAAATTGGGGAGCTACGAGTGAGTAGCGTAACCCGGTCTCGGAAATCTCCTATGGGGCATGTTCCTGGGTAAACAATTCGATTATCGAAGGCGATAAAATAACCTCCGGTTGACCAAGTTGCCAATATAAATAAATGGAATACAGATTGTCTTCAAGCTTACATTGTTAAAAAGGAGCGGATACACTTATTACTATCCCAATAATTATTCAATACGGTTTTTTGTTTGTCAGGAATTATCACTTAAACTATTGCATGTTGAGCTGGTGCCTACCTAGCCGCCTCTAATGAAATCTACCATTCTTCAGATTCTCTTTAAAATTCGACTCTGGTCACTTGTAACGTCCTGGGTGCAACACTGTGCATCGAAGCACACTGTTGTGATAAGAAGCGGCCTTGAATAGCGTGAGTGAATCACTTTGATCGCGAGCAAGCTAAACTACCAAGCTTGTCTGCCTTTGAAAACCAAGTCATATTTTTCACGGTTTCCGAACGCGATTGCTATTGTAGAAGTATATATTCTCTCAAACGAGCAAGAAAGGAAATTCGACCAATGTTCTCCCGTCGTTTAAAACCAAATATTATCTATTAAACGAAAAGTTCACGATTGTCAATAAACGGTTTAACCTATCTGAGCATAAGGTGAATGTAAATACTAAATTTAATAGAAAGGTTCTCCAAAATTTCTCTTCCACTGTCTACGTAAGGTCAGTACCCAGGGGAGGGGCCATGTGGGCCATGCTTCCCCCTCGAACCTTAAATAATATTTAAATGTGAACATATAAATAAATAAGTAAGAAAATAACATCTTCGATTTTTGAAATGTGTAAAAATTTCAATTTTGCTCTTGTATAAATGAATCTGTTTCTTGCGCAAAAGTCTTCAAGCTGCAATATTGGGAGGTTTTAGTTTTATAATCATTGATGCAAGGCTACCAGACGTTCGATTCACCGATTTAGTCAGGACAGTGCGTTACTTTCAATCCCTGTCCCGACTTTTTCGAACTGCAATCGTGATGCGAAAATGTCTCTTTATTATTGTTTTTTTTTTGTTAACTCACAATTAGACATGTTCTTTATTGTATGAATAATTCTAAGTACGCAACATATAATTATCATGACTTTTTAATGGCGCTCGCACTATTTGAACTATTTTGTAATATCTGTCTGTCTGTCTGTCTCTCTCTCTCTCTCTGGTCTACGCCAATGACATAAATGCAAGCAATATTGTTATTTATTTTTAACCCAATTAAAGGAAAGTGTAAGCATTTAAAAGAAATAAGAAAGATCATCAAGTTGCTCTTTCTTAGAAATTGTTGTTCTTCGAGGAAGAAAAATTAGATGGATTTAGTCCAGCACCTTAACACAGTGTCCCACGAGTCTCTCTTGACTAACACTGTCAAATGTGAAGTGATTTTATGAATAAAATTTTCCGCCTGTTTACTGTTTACGTATAACGTTGCACAGATTTGGTAGTTCGCACACGGTGTAATTATTTCGTGTTATCTTACGCAACAGCAAATACATTTCATAAGACTGTTCTGGACACAAGACTTGCATCAGTAAACAAGCATTTTGTCTGTTACAGTATCACAGGAAAAGAACATCGTCCTGTAATGTTCAAGCCTCTAGATATTTTCCATTAGTACGTAATATCTAATCACAATAATAAGTTAGAAGAAATAACTCGCATTTTCACAACTTCCAATATTCTCGTTTTTAATCACTTCGAAAATTATTTCTCGAAGATATCGGTTATACTACAAGAAAGCAAATCAAAATTAAAGTAAAAGTTCAACTACACGTATACCAAACGACATTTACAATATTGGAGGGACAGAATACTTTTAAAAAAATGTTGTTTCATTCGAAGGTAAAGGCGTGGTGTAGTGGTTCTTCTACCTGGTTTAAGGAGCTGAAGCTTGTAGGGTAGTGGCTACCGTTCAGGATTGTCAATCTGATGGTCGTAGGTTCAAACCCTTCCGGTGGCAGAACATTTTCGTAAGTTTTAGACATATCCCATTGTGTTCATTGTCCACGCCGTGTGAAACGGAATGATTCAGTTTGGAATTAACGATGGGGGGAGGGGAAATATTGAATTACAAAATCTCCATTTCAACGAACCGAAAAGTGGAGAAAAATTAAATAATTCTTATAAATATTAAAAATTACGTTCATTTTTTTAGTCGTGTAATCGCAGGTAAAATCAAAGATCTTACATGGAAGATTTTAATTTGCTCTGAACTCAACCAAAAGGTATTTTGCACCGATCTAATATATTCTCCAATATATTTCAAAATGTTTTTGAATGTTTCATGTCGATAATTTGACCAATGCATCCATTCTTGACGCTCAGACGATATTTTCTGCAACTACCTCTTCTCTCCAGTTCCTTCTCCGTCTTCTCTCCCCTCTTTCCGTTCTGCTTTTATCTCATATCACCTTCCCTACTTTTCTCGCATCTTATCTCCATCCCACTCTTCTCCACTCCTCTTATCTCCTTTCCTGTCTTAGATTTCCGACTCCACTGCACTATTCTCTCTTTGTTCGTTCTTCTCTTTTTCTCTCCTTTACTCTACTCTCCACTTCCCTCTTCTCGTCTCCTCCTCTCCTCTCCTCTCGTTTTCCTCCTCTTTTCTCTTCTTTGTTCTTTTTTCCTCATCTCCCCTCGAATCTTTTTCCATTCTCCTCACTACATTTCCTCTCCTCGTCTATCCTATCTTTCTTCTCTCCTCTACTTTTCCTCTTCTCCTTTCGCTTTCTCTTTCTCCTCTCCTTTGTAACCTTTCGTTTCCTCTCACCTCTTTTCCTTAATGTAGACTCATCAGCGATGAAATACTAGAAATCCTTTTTTTTTTCTTTCAGAAAGAATTTTGTCATTTGCGATATAATAGTGATATTTTTAATAATTTTATACAATAATACTTGTTTATATTTCTTTCGCATATTTTATAAATATCTATTGTGCATGTGGCAACCCTGAAATTGAGCCTAACTCTGCACGCAACCCACCAACGGCTTGTGTAAATTGGGTTGCCTAGTTTAAAATGTCGTTGTCCTAAAACTTTTGAGAGACACTGTACAGAAGTTTTCTGGAAACGGGGAGTGTGTTGTAGAAGCCAGGGGGAGGAACGCCACGCGTCTCCGACGAGACAGTTGAGCCAGTTCGCCAAGTGGAATACCGGCCGGACATTCTTCGTGTCCCTGAAGGTGCTCACATAGAAGTGTGGCAATAAAATTACCAAAAAATGTGCAGATGGGTTCGTCCTAATTTTCCATCACTTCAAAATTCCTGAGGTTCATCGTGTACACCCTGTATATGATAGTCCAGAATTAACCAGTGGCGACACCAGTAGCCAGGGAAGCAGTTGGAGCCACACACTGCAGTTATGGTTCACGTCGGAAGCGTTCGATTTCATCCTACACCCGGCCCACGTTAATAACCGGTCCCCATTCACAGCACAGAACAAAATCCTGTTTCGCTGTTGGTTGCATCGGGAAGGAGGGATTTTAAGGTTGTTGTTTCTTACCCAAACAGGGGGTCAGCGGTACTCCTAATTCGCTGTTTGACCCCAAGTTCCTTCCTAGGTAAACGCGGTAACAGAGGGTTACTGCCATAAAGGTGTTGCCCGCGCCAGCTGTTATCGTGGCCTTACTCTAGTGCCAAACCGAGCTCCGTGGCGTAGTGGTTAGCACAGCGCGCTACGACGCCAAGGGTCTCGGGTTTAAATCCCGGCCTGTGTCTGGGTGTTCTCTGTGAGTGTCCCTTCATCAATTTCATTACATCATCATTCATTCTCATCTTCGCGATTAGCCAAAAGCGAAGTAAAATGAATCAAATTAATAAATGAATTCCAGTGCCAGAATCTGAAGCTAAGACGGCACACAATGACAATAATATGAATAATTACATAAATGTTTAAAGACGTAACTCACAAAATTTGGATACCTGTGAGCAGGGTTGTTAAAGGAGCAGGAACCCATAAATTCTAATGGGTTCTATTCGGTTCCGCTGCAGGACCGGAACCCTTTTTCTCGCACAATTTAAATTCCGTTCAAGTTGCGTATTGTTTCATTGCAAAAAGTTTCCTTGACCGAATTTAAATTGATCCGGGAAAAATGTTCCTGGTCCGTATTTAAATTCAGTCTGAAAAGGTTTTCTGGACCGTATTTAAATTCTGCCGGAAAAAGGTTCCTGAACCGTATTTAAATTGATCTGGAAAAGAGGTTCCTTGACCGAATTGAAATACTTTATAAATAAAAAGGTAATATACGACCCAGAACCCCTTTCAGCTTGCTGATTTTCTCTCCTGGCTGGACCGGAATTGAATTTATTAAAAATCCTTGAACCTTTAACAACCCTGTCTGTGAGTTTAATATCCAAATACTGGCAATACATTTAGGCTATTTTGTATAAATAATTAAGCATAAAATGCATGCAGTAGATTTAGAATCTGCTCCACAGTTGCTGAAGGCGAAGATCCGAGGTAAAATAGGCAAAACTTCTTTTCTTCATTCCGGACGACGAGGACTAGATCCGTTGGACCGCCTTTGTTTTTGAATATAGACAAGTATTTGAAACAGGTGAGTTGGCACAAAAGGTTGGTGTCAGTGTCATATACAAATGACTCAATGGTCAGTCAACTAGAGACGTTCGACGAAGTAGGAGTGCTGTTATTGTGTTTCCATTGTTCGTGTTGCAATTATTGTGCTTCGGATCTTAAGCTCTTGTATAGACTAGGGGGTAAGTAATCAAATGTCCTGTAGTATATTACAAAAGTGCCATTTATTAACCACTAACTACATGTGGTAAAACTGTGGTTTAGTTGCGTATGTTCGTGTAGCGTCATATTTTTATTAACGGGGTATAATTTCCTAAGTTGGACCACAACGTATTTCCCAAATTGGACCGAGGAAAGTATGGGCTGTGGACAGAGATGGAATTGCAAATGGCTATAGCAGCATACAATAATGGGGACTATGGCTTGAACGAGTGTAGTAGAAGGTATGGTTTGTTTGATTTTACAGCTGACCGAATATTCAACGTGGATGAGTCAGGTTTCACCACAGTCAAGAAACATCCACAAAAAATTGTAGCAAGGAAAGGAAAATCACATGTATGTGCTGTTACAAGCTGGCGAACGTGGAGTAAATACCCCAATGGTGTGTGCAGTGAGTGCTGCAGGTGTCTAGATACCGTAGACATAAATACGTACATGCCTTTTGTGAGCGGTCCAACCTAAGCAACCTGTGGTCCAAGTTAGGAAATAAGGAGCAATGTCACTACTTTCGTCTATGTACCCTATTATATTGGTTTCTGCATTTTTTGTTGAAATACATGTATTATGTAGTGAAAGCTATTAGTTTGTGCTTCTCATACCTACAATTTCGTTCCTTTCTTGTGTGTTCTTTTTGATGCAGAAGCAAAATAGTACCAATTGGTCCAATTTCGGCAACTCTCCCCTATGTAGACAAATGAATTCATTTCCGTTGCACTAATCTTAATCCGTGCGATGTCCGTAACTCGATTCTGAGACTCGCCCTGAAATGTCTGTCTCAACCAGTGGCGTGTCTAGGATTTTTGAGAGGGAGGCTTACGTATATATTTTTTTTAGTAGTGAACCCTCCTTTTTGCATATTTTCCTGTTCTTGGGGTTCTTTTTTTTTTAGGAAAACTTGGCCTAAGAACGGGTTATAACCTCCACATCCACAAACTCCTCTTTGGGCACGCCACTGGTATCAACGTCTATTTTCCCCTTAAAATGCACAGGATATAAGCTTCATAATAACGAGAGCTTATACCGTCCCAGATTTATATGTGATAAAACTATGGCCATAACAAAATACTTGAAAGTTAATGATTTGCAACCTAACGTTCCTATTCCGAAAATATTAGAAATGAAGAATTAATTAGATTAATTTCTCCTAATGAATATGAAATAAATGTTTCAGCAGCATTCCTGCATATAATAAAAATTTGAATATAATTAGTGAAATGTTTCAATAAAGCTAGAAGAATTTAGGTAACATGTACCAAAAACAGAGCCATTAGAATTTTAGCTGGAATAAAAAATAGAGCATCGTTCCAAAATATGTTTAGAAATTACAACATATTGACGCTGCTTTGATGAAATTTAATATAATGTAAATTAAAAAATAGATTTTAAAATAAAGGAGTAATTTAATACGGATATTGTTTTTGTGTAATGAAAAATAAGTGAAACTGTACTGAACGCTCCAAATTTTAAATTTAATTCTATGGCAATAGGATCATTAATTTGCATAAAATATAAAATTGCGTCACATTAACACAGAGATATTTAAAGAAAATATAATATAAAATAATATAAATTAATAATGAAAACATTTATAACTTGATTGAAATTCACAAAATTTCAGAAGATTGACTAATAGGTTCTATTTGCTCTGGCCGATGTTCGGAAACATGTCTCAACAACATATTGAAAGCGCTAACACTGAAGATCTGGTGCATTTTGGTAAAGCTTACATTGGGCACAGCTAGCACAAATTAGAGTGGAACTACAAGGACTTAAACCAGATTCTTCTTCAATACAAGTTTGAACTACCATTCATGAGGCCTTAAGAGCACGAGAAACAGTTTTAACGTCCAGCCAGACGCGAGGACCCGAAACTGCTTCTTCCCCACCGACCTTTCCTCGCGGCGAGCTGGGGAGTGAGAGGTCTGTTTTCTGGATGGTTGTTGGAAGGAGAAAACGTATCATTCCAATGGCGTAGAAAAATATATCAGCGGGAAAAGAACAGGTTGAAGATTTTGTTTGTGTTAGGAAAAGTTAAAACTTCAATTTGATTAGTCGTAACTTGAAGTTGTTTGTCCATAAAGAATACATGGGAGTCTATAATTATTCATCATTTATCATTCATTCATATTTTTACAGATCGTGTCGAACTTAAAACACAACTTAAAATACCGCTTCCACTTGTAAGATGGGGAGAAATTGATACTCTTTCATACGGTTTTCGGTCTTTTTAAGTAGCAGTGCCGATTCCGACGATATTGAATTAACTGCAAACCTTGTGCAAAACTGTCACTTTTCGCCTTAAAGCTAGGTTTGAGAATTGAGTGTGTTGTGAAGACGACCGAGATGCCCCGTGTCGTTGGAGGGACCTTCACAATTTGGTTCCCCACCAGCAAGTGGCAGTGTTGCCACACCCGCCTCGGATTTGGTATTCCTGCCATTGCGAATGGGGCTGCGAAGTGTCACCGAAACGCTGGGTGCTTCACTCGAGAAATAAATTGGATTTCCTGGAAACTGTGGATGTTAATTGCTTTGCGGTCACATCGTTAAGAGAAGGCATTGTAATTTCGCGACGGCAGCGCCGGGGAAAAAAAAAGACGGCAAGACTTTCTGATTGGTCGGTGCCCCGGAGAGAAAAATAACTCCGCAAACGCACTGGAAAATTGCTCCAGATATGAGCAAGGTGAACGCGGAGAGGGGATGCAAAGAATGCCGCTCCGAAATTTATTGCGTTGCGAATTTCGCGAAATGGAGGAACGATGTTGTGTACCTCAGGTTAACTGCGTTCGTCGAGTTTCAAATTGTGCGAAGTTGCTGACGCAGCTGTCCGTAATTATGCCGTGATGATTTGTTTCCAAGTCGGTGAGTGGCGACAGCGACGGGCTATGGACCTCGTATAGACACACACACACACAGAGGGAGAGAGAGAATAGCTACTTGCCCTAGTGTCAGTTGCCTAAATTATCATATCACCTTGATTCTCAAAGTAATCTCACAGTTATTTTGACACATATTATCAACAGGTAAAATGTCTCGTGCACTTTGCACCCTGCCATGAGGCATATATAGGGGGGATGTGGGGGTATGGGTTGGGGCCCCACACATTCTATCGATCTCGCCCATGCTGAAGGTGATGTCATCAGAACAACGCTCCTGCCGCCTATACCCTCCAGGGTTGCCCCAGGTATTCATTTAATTGAGGTTGGGTGAGTCCCAGAGCTGTTTCATGCGCATTTTGCTCCTGGAATCGAACCCGCGTCTCTTGAATGGCAGTCAGACCCCCTACTGACTAGACCGCTATTATCAGCAGGGGCGGATTTCAGGACGACACTAATCCCTGAATGAGGAAGTCAAATAGGTCCCATAAACGATAAATTTGTTATTTCAATTATTATTATTATTATTTGTAGCTTGTTTAAGTGTCAGTTGGTATTGGCATTTGTTTGTAAATTTTCCACAGTAAATGTTGTTCTCTTATCTTTTACATTAGTCTTATATTCCGAGAACGTTCTTTCTGCTTCACCGGATTCTAATGAATTACTAAATTTCACTGAGACACCGTGTTACTTCCTGCACCTCAATTTACCATATTATTACCTATTGTCCAGCTCACTCATTAACTATTGTAACAAAAAGTTTGGAGAATCGATTCTCGCCTTCTGTATAGCCCCCCTCCCCCGTTCCCATTTTGCCTATGGTGGGGATCGGACCTATGGCAGACTTGTGAAAAGAAGAGATGCATGTCAGAAAAAGTAATGGACAGTATTTAAATAAAACTGACAGCAATATTCAAACAAGTATTTTCCCCTTATCTCGGTCAATACACTTTAGAAATTTGAGTAAATGGAAAAGTATATCGCATGATAGCTTGAACAGAAGTCATCTTCCAACCCTACCTCTTCTTCCGAATTCGTGGCGTTAGACTACACCACACGATGTCTATATTCTAAATTTATTTAAATCACTTTTTTTTTTAACAAATGTGGGTTTTGTCTAGCTACCACGTGTTGTATTCTGCCATGCATACAACTTTGGAAAAATTACTTTGCTTCTAAATTTAACGTCTTTCCATTACTTTGGCATGTAACTGTTTACCAGAGTATCACGTTCATTGTCTGTAATGCATGTTTTCCTAGTGAAACCTTACGTACACAAAATCAGTGTTTGGAAGTAATATTTACTTTCTTTAGGGGTCATAACTGTGACTAACTAACTAACTAACTCTCTAGCCTTCTTGAACCCGAAGGTTCATAGCTGCAGCAACACAGGCCTTCCATCTGTCCCTATCCTGAGCAAGATCTATATACTCTTTTCCATCCCTACCAATTTCCTTTAGGTCCATCTAAACATTATCCCACCATCTTCGTCTTGGTCTTCCTACTGGTCTCTTACCATCAGGTTTCCCAACAAGAATCCTGTAAACTCGTCTTATCTCTCCCATTCGTGCTACATGGTCTGCCCACCTAAGTCTTCTTGATTTAATTATTCTAATGATATCTGGACATGAATACAAATTATGTACTTCTAAATTATGTACTCCTCATCACTTTTAGGCCCAAATATTTTCCTAAGGATCTTATTTTCAAATACTCTCAATTTATGTTCCTCTTTCAATGTAAGGGACCAAGTTTCGCATCCATATAATATTACAGACAAAATTACTGTTTTGTATATTTTAACTTTTAGTTTCTTAGATATTAAACGAGAAGACAATAGTTTATGAAGAGAAAAGTAACATGCATTTCCTGAATTAAGCCTACACCACACCACCAAGTCTATATTTCAAATTTTTTAAATCACTTTTTTTTAACCAATTTGGGGTTCGCCTAGCTACCACGTGATGTATTCTGCCATGCATACAACTTTGATAAAATTACTTTGCTTCTAAATTTATTTACTGTTTACCAGAGTCTGTAATGCATGTTTTCCTAGTGAAACCTTGCTCAAAAGCATGTTTGGAAGTAAGGTACTTTCTTTAGGGGTTTTAAATGTAAGTATCTGCTTTTAAAAGTAAGTGTCTGTAAATTAACGGAGGGATGGCAGGGATTTCCCCCCCCCCACCACAGAAAATTTTATCCCCCTCAAAGAAAATGGAATTGATAGCATATTGTATAGGCTACTATTTTTTTTAACTATGTTAACAAACATAATTGGAAAATCATTCGATCCATTAATGGTCGAGTAATCAAAGATTTACCTGCCGAAAAGTATGCAGCCTTGTGGATTAAAGGACATCATTCTGCAACTGATCAACCCTCGAGGTGAAATGGTTAGCACAACCCAGGGTTCCGGGTTCGAATCCTAGCCTGTGGATGGATGTTTGTGAGTGTCCATTCGTCAATTTCACCATGTCATCACTCATCCCCATCTTCGCAAATAAGCCAAAACTGGCACAAAAGGCGAAGTAAAATAAAGCAAATCGATCAATCCACTTTAGTTTCCATGGTACAGTGATGATTAGGGATAGGATTTTGATGCAAATGCATATTTTTTTTGGTAAGGCAGAAACGTTGCATAAGTAGATAGGAACGTGATTTACACGAAAGTGAATAAATTGGGATGCCTTTGTTAGGGCATGTTTTTGCATATTTTGACCCTTCTTGGAGTAAAGGTTATTTTTTAAACTTTTTAAACCGTTTAAGTCCTGTTTCGGCCTTTAAAAGTCATATTATGCATTTTTCTACTTTTTGGTGAAAGAAGGGGAATTTTACATGCAAATGTAACTCTTTGAAGGAGAGAGGTTCCCGACTCTCGTCTCATTACCTTCAGCGCAGTTCTGAACGACTGTGTTTGAAGAAACAAAGGAATTCTGTGCAGTTTGTTGATACAAGCTGTTGTGTAACAATTCAGCTCAAACAATGTGATTTCCCACTATATCAGTAAATACATTGTCGCCAGACGGATTATTGTTAAAAAAACAAGGGGTACAAAGTTTTGTGCTCTGTATCGGACATTTTGTCAGGGAAACAATTTGCACTCTATGGAATTGAAAGTGACTTAACAGCAAAGTGATATTGTTCATTTGAAGTACGCTCCTCTTATGTCAGTGGAAGTCGAGAGAAATTTTTCCATTGTACAAGGCTCTTTTGTCCGACAACCATTCACTTTTGAAAATTTGCGTATGCTTTTCGTCGTATACTGCAACTCAGTACTTAAAGTGTAAAAGATGACAAAAAGTGAACTTTCTTACTTGTACTGCCATACACAATGAACATGTGATAGATACTGGAACATTAATTTGTAATTTGAATTTCTCTTGGTAGTTTATAAATTGGTTTCACAAATCTTTCAGAATTATTAGGTCATTTTTCTGAGTTTATAAGGTATTTTCTTGCTCGTATTAGGTCTTAAATGATATTTTGCATGTATTAAAGTGTTCACAAGAAACTTGTAGATACGTTAAGTTTCAATTTTGGAATAGAAATTATCAGGTTTTCGATGTTACTAGTTCGATAGTTCTTTTTAAATATGAGTTTGGGTTTTCTTAGAATGTAAATATAATGTTTTGAAATTGCATGTAAATTGTAACATACCCCATCGGTACGAGCAGAATCTGGTCCAGACTTGTCACAACTTGCTTCTAGATTTTGTTGAGAAAGAGGTTTTTACACAGAAAGCGGCCGTGGCTCACCTTGGGAAGATGAATGAAAAGTCGGGGTAACATGAACAAAACGAGGTAATCTAGGAAGAAAGGGGTCTTTTGATTGCCATCGCTGAGAGGTGCAACACTGCTAGGAGAGTCTGCTCGTACCGAACGGGGTAAGTTATCCCTTTTCCTGTAACCTGCCATTCTCAGTCAAAAGGTTTGGGACTTAAACATCTGTCATGTCATTTACTAGCTTATTAGCTGAGTTACCTCTCATCTGGCCCTTTTAGGGCAATCGCAGCCAGCAAGTGTTGTAATTTAAGGATAAGCTACAACCCCATTGGTTCGATCCCCAGTTCCACAGGATGGATCGTTACGTGGTAGAGGTGCGGGGCATCATGTTGTGTACCCTGTGATGAAATGTTATCCTAAGATTTAATGACCTAGGCTAGATCCAATATTCTAGGTACTTCTAGAACAGCAAGGCAATACTTTAGTTTACTGATTGGTAACATGTATACAAATTTGCATACCCCCACAAAAAATCGACTTCCCAAAAATGAAATCACATAAACGCCACTGAGTGCCCCCCCCAAAGCAAAAAGCTTAATTCGCACAGTGTGTAAATGTAACATAGTTGTAGAAATTTCAACGAGAAATATAGGCTGGAGCATTGCTCTACCAACTGAACAATAGACCCAATATACTAAGTCTTTTGTAATTACAACAGTTGCTTTTCGACACATAAATTGTTAACTTGAAGGTTTGAAACGTTGGGAAGAACTAAATTTGGTAACTAATTTTCGAACTATGTGACTTTTCTGGATGGGAATATTTTTGTAGAATTGCCTAAGGGTTCGTTGCATGTTAAATCCAGAACATGCATTGCAATACTTTCCGAACAGCATAAAATTGAATTCAGTTACTTTTAAATGAGTACTTTTTGGAGCAAGTAACTGTAACTGAATTACTTTTAAAAGCTAACTTTCCGAACAAAAACAACATGTTTTGTCCTAGCAAATAAATCCTCCAATACTGAATTTATCAAAGTAGCTTTAAGTAATGAAGAGTCGATACAACTACTCATATTATTACGCACGACGTTGCAAACGGAAGTACCGAAATAGTAGAGACGTTTTTCCACAACTCTTCTGCATCTTACTTCGCTTTTTGTGCCACTTTTGGCTAATTTGTGAAGATAAGGATGAGTGATGACGTGATAAAATTGATGAACGGACACTCACAAACATCGATGTCCAGGCCAGGATTCGAACCCGGAACCCCTGGTTTCGTATCGCGATGTGTCAAAAACTCCGCTACGGGGGCAGGCAAGTGGAAAACGACATTTGAGAATAATGGAGACTTATTCGCGATGTGCATGCCGGGAGAAACTTAACCGTGAGCATTCGAGGTCGAAACGTGAGGTGCAGCCCCTCTCCCCCCCCCCCCCCCACTCTACCCTACACTTTGCATGGAGCCTCCCACGATAAGCGCTGCGCAGTCACAGATACAGAATCTGCATCCATTAAACGCTCGTAATCATTAAAAATGACTGATTTTCAGTCGTTAGCGCCGCGGCTCTCTTTTTTCTGGGAAGAGACAGAGATTCTAATGCGGGGGAAGAGAGAGGTGGGGAGGTATTTGGTCGGATCGCCCCAACGATTTTCTTAATGCATTTTCATCATTCGTCTCAACACGCCCACCCATCCGAAACGAAAGTTAAATTACCAACACCGATTTGTAAGCGGGCTCATTTAGCAGCATTAAAATTCCCCTCCCTAGTTTATTACTTTCGCGAGATGCTATCCCTGCGATCTAATAATTAGCTTTTAAAATGTTTATGATTATTATAAGTATCACTTTAATCAGCAAACGGAAATCATTTTTATTGAAATCACGACAACAAGCGCAGATATACATGTGGAAATAAAAAGCAGTGACACGAAATCTGGAAGGAATGCATTTCTATTATATGGAAATGAAAAAGTCATATAAATATGCTCGTCTTCTCTTTCCATTTGAAGAATATAGGCGATAAATCTGATAGGGTAAAAGTTGATAATACTGTGATATTTTAAAGAAAAACACTATTTATTTTCAAAATAAATAAGATAACACTAATTGGCAATGACACGAGACATGTACACAGCTTCACTAAGTAATGTCATTATCAAAGAAACACACTGCACAATTGCATTAAATATTTTTCAATTAAAATATTTATGTCCACAGCAAAGAGTAATATTCTGCCAGTGATGGTAATATTGTGATACAGCATTACTAATATTGTGATAAACCCAAACCCCGTACGCATTTCACATAGCTTATGTAGTAATATTTTAAGTGTCTGATATAAAAGTTTTGGCAAAATTAACGTTCCCAATCACTGTCATCGTCCACAGAATCCTCACATTTCTTGCACATGAACTGTGGAGATTCTTCAATGTTGGCGCATGTTTCTTGGTACCATACAAAACAAAATCCACATTGAATCCACTCGGCTCCATTTTTGAGATGTACATCCTTATTATAGGAGCCAGAACCACCACAAAACGTATCATCTGCTTTTCCCTTACTTGTAGAAGGTGCAGTCCCATTAGTTCGGTCGTCAGAAGTTTGACGGTCTTCATTGGTGGTTTTCCTTATTGATAATTACTAATTGGTAAACCAAAACCTGCATTTCAATGAGATATTTCACGAACTTAGTTCCTCATTGGACACCGACGAAAGGGCGTCCGCAGGATGTTTTTGCAGGGGGGTAGAGTCATAGAAACTTTTATTATTAATATTATTATTATTATTACTATTAATAATGTTATTATTATTGCTCTTATTATTTGTTTGTATTATTATTATTATTAGTTACTGCTACTACTTTCATAAAATTCCAATTAAATTGAAAATACTTTGGCGTTGTATACAAGTTCAGACTGAAGTCTACTATTTAAATAGAAATTGGATTCGCAGCCTATCAGTTTGTTGATGAATAGTTCTCTTTCTTTTGTACTTTTTCACAATGCACAGATATCAATCAGAGTCAGATACCACTTAATCTTTTGTCCTTCATGGTACCTCTGATACATGTTTTTACGTACCGAATGGAACTGTAAGATAAATATAATAATAATAATAGTTTAGAGTAAAACTCACCCCCTTAAATTACAGAAAACAATATTTGTTGTTATAAAATATCGCTAAAATTTCACCATTCGAATTACGAGTGATTCTTTCCAGAAATGTCATGGGGGCAAGTGTCCCCCTCCCTCTGCCCTATGAAATAAAGTGGCATATTCGAGTAGTGAGCATTCAGGTGTTGTTCAGGCTGCATCCATCCGTGAATGTAATTTTCGACTTGGAGAGAAACACATGAACTGAACGAACTGTTCACGTGAACCGTTCGCGAAAATTAACCAACTTCTCCGTCGCTCAGCGAGAAAACCCTTTTGCGGTGCGTTTGCGTGTCTTTGCAAATGGCGTGGCTTTCCCAGCGGGCGGACGGGAGAATGCCAACTTTTAATTGCTTCGGAAACTTCTCCTGCGCATTAACAGAAAGTTCTGCAAAGAATTCCGGCCGGACATTTTTCAAACTCGAGGGAGCTGGCGGCAGAAGGAAAGTCTCGTTTCCAGGACGAAAAAAGAAAACTTTCACCTTGAATCCGGAGTATTTCTCCGGTAACTCTCTTAATTCATTCCGACAACGGAACCTATCGCGGAGACAATGCAGTCAGGAAAAGGAGTCATTTGTTACTTTCGGCAGAAAATAGCTTTTTCGACATCACTCAGGAACACTTTTTTTTTCTTGCGCCGAAAAGAAACAGAATTTAATTGCTGGAGCGAGTGAAAACTGCACGCAAGTAACACCGCCTCAGTTTTAATTAGAAATGCATTGATTAACGGTTCTTTGCTGAAGTAAGCGTTTAGCACAAAAACATTTGTGGAGCACAAAGTTTATCGGTCTAAAATGAAGTGGTTTTAGAGGGTTTTCTTCGATTGAGTGTTAAAATGATTGTTTCTTCGAATATAGCTCTTTCACATTGTATTTCTGTTCCCAGTACGAATAAAATGTGAATTTCTGATGCTGGCGTGTTTCTTAAAATATACGAAATTGGATTGAAATTGATTGAATATATGCGGGAAAGAAATGTTTGTTTGGAATAATGAAAAACGTAGGAGTTGGCGACCAAATATTTGTTCCAAGAATCAACAAACAAACAGTTGCTTAAGAAATTTGGGCACTCACAGAAGTGGTAGAAAAGCAACGTAAAATAATAAAAATATGAAATCGCCTTATTTCTTCTATCCCACGTGCCCATGGTTACATCTACAATTTCATTGATACATTCACACAAATAATAAAAGTAATAATTAATAGGAAAAGAAAAATAAAGACAAAGAAACAAAAAACTACAAGAGCTATAAAATGGTATAATATAATCATTGCAGCCCAAATAGTTCCCAAGATAATGTAACAAAACCCGCGAGAGAAAACACAAACTTCAACAAAACCTATTCAGCAGAACCACGGATCTCTATGCGGTCCGCGCTCATTATGTACAGAAGGCGCAGAAAAAGAGAGTATTGAATAAAGGCACTTTATCAGCACGTCTTTTTGCACCGTTTTGGAAACATTTTCAGAAACTTTTTCCCTTTCCCGAACATAAATTTGCACCTTGAAATCCTTTCCCTGCTGATAATATTGCCTTCTAGAGTGCATATCAGTGCCCTTTTCTGCAAGCTGATATGCATATTAGATTTAACTGGATGGGGTGCTTGATAGGAAGTATCTTAATTGGCTTTTAAAATTAATATTGAGGATGTATTTCGAATTTCGAGGGGCAGTTTGCTCCACAGACGAGCAGTGGACACCGTGAAGGATTTTCTTGTTTTGAATATTTGTAACTAGGCAATTATGCAATTAGTCGGATATTAAGTGGAAAAATATGAAGCAAAACGCTTGTAATTTTGGAAAATAGGAAGGTAGAATGTTGTATATTTCCACATAACTCATTACAACACCGGACAATAATATGACGTAAACTTAAGTTTCAATTTTAACAAATATCCGTATAATTCTCTAAATACAAGGTGGCGCATATTGTATCTACAAAATTCAAATGGCAACGGTAAGACGGTGAGTGCTTGTAGTAACTTTATGTGGTTATGAAATAAAAAATATGCTCATGGACATTTAATACAATGTATAATATGGACAATACAGACATCATTGTACCTTGAAAATAACGTTCTCTAAATGTCATCATTCTGCTTGGATGCACTGTTCATGACGCGCGTCTCAACATCTCCTGTAGTGCCTCCCCGATGGTGCAGTGATAACGTCGGCACCTTGTATAATCGAGGGGTCCCGGTAGAGGCACATAGTGGTTCGGATCTCACTTTAAACTATAGGTCCAGTCACGATTAGCCTTACGGACTTAAAACACCAACTCAATCAGTCAATCAATGCTCCACATTGAGCTTTTTTGCGTTTTCAGTCCTTTTCTGACAGCATACTTCAAAGGCTGTTTAACTTTTATTTTGTGTACAAATTCAAAACTAAAATGCTAAATATCTAAAGTTAAAGCCTACAGCTTCGGCCGATAATTATCGATACGAGCTTTGTGTTTCTGTTTAGAGATATCGAGAGAGGTTGTTATGACCCTTTTGGTTACATGTTGCGAATTGAAAAAGTTTTATTGCTTTGCGAAATAACGTTTAGTCCCCTACTTAAGTCTTGTGTTTCCAGAGTACTAAAATGCTGCCTCCCCTGGATCAATAAGAAATGGGGGTTGCAGCAAGAAAACAAACATCCTCACTTCCATTAGAAGGTTTCTCCATCGCGGATGTCAATAACACGGTGGAAATTCCCTTTTCCTGGAAATCCACGGCTTTGCGAAAGGTGTCCCAGCCGTCGGTCCGTTTGGCTGCAGTTACAAGAAACGCGAGAAGGCCGCGAAGGTTCTGAGCTCCGTATTTCAACGCTAACGTTTAGATCCGACGAGGTAGGCGGGGGAGACAAAAGACAATCTATAAATTAGCCCCCACCTGTCCTCCGAGATCCTCCGGCATCACGTGACCGATCCCCAAGGGTCCACTGAGCGCCCGGGAGGAAGAAAGGGGTCACATGCGGAGGAACATTTACCTAAAAGTCCTCATACGTGAAATGCTCTCCACCGAAACAGTAGTAAATAAAGGATTACAACGGACGAAATGCGAAGACAAGTCCTTCTGACGTTTACTGCACTCCAGGGTGCCACGGAAAATGTAGTCTTCTATTGAGGACTTGCAGAAAGTCCTAAACAGGGGAACGCTGAAAGGTGAAATTTATGTTGGATGTAAACGCAAGTATCCCCGTGCTTCCCGGTCTGCGATTGGGGATCACGCTGGACAAGAGAGCAAGGCATCGCCTGTTTTCTTTTGAACAGCGGAAGAATGTGAAGCGATCAACGCAACGCTACAACTTCTTAAGTCTTGCCCTTTTTCTATCGAGGGCGAACCGGGGTTCGGAAAATTCGCTGGAATATAAGGGGCGGTGGAATAACCTCGAAAGGGATTAAGCGCGAACGGAATAAATGCGACGGAATTGGCGCTAATGAAGTTACAGCGAAACGGATTAATTCCGAAACCAAAATTTAAAATCGGAATAAGCGCGAAAGGAAAAACCGCGAAACGAATTAAGCGCGAAAAATTCACTTTCGCGCTTAACCCTTTTCGCGGTTGCTCTGGAGACACAATACAAACAGCCTTGAACATGAAATACCTACGTGATAGTATCAAAATACCTTGACATCAAAATGAACTAAGAATTCCCAGATCACTAACATAGTTTCAAATTTTCTTCTTGCAACGTAACAATATTGCATAAATTTTGAGAAAATCTGTACACATGATTTGGCAATGGCACCATGGGCTATGGAGCCGCGGTGGTCTATTTGTCTGACTGCCACGCGGGAGACCCGGGTTCGATTCCTGGGATGGGTGATCTTAGGACGGAATTTTCCGGCTTTGTGCCCACATAAAGCGGGTTTGGAGCAACACATCACCTCCAGCAAGGCCAAGATCGATAAAAATGTGTGGGGATCTATCTCCACATCCTCCTCATGCCATGGTGCAAAGTACACCTTTACCTACAATGAACTGTAAAAATTGCCAAAAAGCTGTTGAAATAAGAAAAATCATGCAGGTGTTATATCCAGTGAGGACTTCATGCAATTTTTTTTTAAAAAAAAGAAAATCGGTGAGCTCCACTTTGATGAAATGGTATCCTGAGGACTAGACGTGTTCTGTAAATGCCCGAATAAAGCGCGAGAGTTGAAAATACTGAAAAAACTAATTCGTACACACCCGTTCATTGTCTGCATGGAATTATGCGATTCGACAAGTGCAAGGTGTGAAGTTAAAGAAAGCAAAATTTGAGGCACCTGTCTACTTTTCGTTAGACCGTGAAATTAAAATGAAGAAAAATGACACGCGAGACGGTGGGTGTGGGAAAGGAAGAAAAGCCGGCCTAACGAGATGACTTAATACACGAACAAAGAAGGAACCAAAAAAAAGAAACAAAGCTCATTTGGAATCACGAATATGCACGAAACATCCCAAACACGTTCCTTGATCGATTCACACGGTTTGCTCTGTTTCAGCCTCGGGGATCGACACGCAAAGCCGGGGAAACATCTGATTACAGTAACGAGGCGATACGGTGCTAACTACCACGCTTCGAACTGTGGGAGGAGGTGCGAAATGGATATAATTTTCGGCTCTTTAATAAGAAAGCGACGGCGATAAGAAAGAGAAAGACAAAAGGAGCCCGAGGATAAGATCGCCGATGTCACGAGCGGAGTCACGTGAGGCGAGATTGAAACGAAAATGAGAGACCGGCTTCAAAGCCCGCGGCCGAGATGACAGCCGCTCTCTGCAACGATCTGTCAGGCCTGATCCATCTATCGCCGATGCTTCGTTCCCACGTGTAATTTGCATCCGCAAGTTAGAGCCCCGTCAATCTATGCTCGGGGATAAGGAGCGCCTCTTGAAATAGGTAATGAGTGAGTCTTGACGTGAGCCATTCTGCGAATCATTTCTTCCGATGGCTACTGAAAGATTTCAAGCACCCGCTCAAGCACAGTAAAACTACAATCAAACAATGACGTCATAACTCTTTTCGACAACCGCGTAACAGGCACTTATCTAGAAATATGTTTCGGGGGGGTCCGAACCAAGTGACTCAAGAATAATAATAATGTTTATATTAAAATAATTATGAATCAAATTAATACTAATTACAATACATAAAAATTGTATTATTACACCATTACGTAAAAAGACTGTATAAGAATAGATATATTACGCATATTCATTACGTAGCTTACCTGTAGTTAAGATCTGAATAATTTACATAAAAACAAGTCCGCTGGCAAATAAAATTAATGTTAAATAGATGAATAATTGAATATTTATCGAATAACAAAAATGATGTTACACGTAGTTGGAGAAGAGTAAGTTTCTGATTAGAATCCTGTAAACTCATCTTTCCTCTCCCATTCGTGCCACAACATGGCCTGCCCACCTAAGTCTTCTTGATTTAATTATTATAAAAATATCTGGACATGAATACAAATTATGTAGTTCTAAATTATGTAACCTTCTCCACTCACCTGTCTCCTCATCCCTTTTAGGTCCAAAGATTTTCCTAAGGATCTTGTTTTCAAATACTCTCAATTTATGTTCCTCTTTCAATGTAAGGGAACAAGTTTCACACCCATATAATACTACAGGCAAATTTACTGTTTTGTATATTTTAACTTTTAGTTTCTTAGATATTGAACGCGAAGACAAAAGTTTATGAAGAGAGAAGTAACATGCATTTCCTGAATTAAGCCTACTTTTTATTTCCTCTTTAATATAATTTTCATTAGTTAATATTACTCCTAAGTATTTGAATTTGGAAACTGATTCAAACGAGTTGTTATCAATAATTAGATTTTGATTATTACCTAACACTTGGTTTCGGCCTGTAAGCATATATTTAGTTTTCTCTTTGTTAACTTCCAAACCTATCTCTTTAGCAGTTTTGAAAAATATTTTAGCATTATTCTTAATTGTATTTACATCATCCCCTAATAAGTCTACATCATCTGAATATGCTAAGAACTGAGTCATACTATTTAATTTTAGTCCTTCTTTAGTTTCTTTTACCTTCCTAACAGCATATTCTAAGGCAAAATTAAAGAGCAATGGAGATAATGCATCTCCTTGTTTTAACCCATCATGAATTGTAAATTTGTCAGACACATTAATACCCACACGAATTTTACTTTCTGTTTCACTGGTGCATACTTTTATCACACTAACAAGCTTCTTAGGTATTCCAAACTCGACTAATATATTAAATAATTTATCTCTTTTGACCGAATCATATGTTTTTTTGAAATCAATGAATAGCTGATGGACATTTTGATTATATTCCCACTTTTTTCAAATGTCTGTCTGATGTGAAAAATTTGATCTGTAGTTGATCTGTTACGTTTAAACCCACATTGACAGTCACCTATAATTTCATTAGCATATGGGGTTAGTCTTGTTAAAAGAATGTTAGATAATATTTTATATGTTGTTGAGAGTAGAGAAATTCCACGGTAATTATTGCAGTTCATTTTATCACCTTTTTTAAACACAGGAACAATTATGGATTCTTTCCACTGTTGAGGGATTTCTTCTTTATTCCATATTAAACAAATTAATTTATGAATTTGACATATTAATGAATTTCCACCATATTTAATTAACTCAGCTGGTATTAAATCAATGCCAGGTGCTTTGTTATTCTTTAGCCTTTTAATAGCATCTTTAACTTCAGTCAAGTTAGGTTCTGGAACTAAAGGTTCTGCTGTGTGTACTTCATTTACTTCTGATATATCTCCTACATGAACATTTAAAAGGGCATTGAAGTAGTTCTTCCATCTATTTAGAATATCACTTGGGTCAGCTAGAAAATCACCGTCTTTATCTTTTATCAAGTTTACTTTAGGTTGCCACTCCTTTCTAAATTCATTTACACCTTTATATAAATCTCTGATATTTTTTTTTCTGTTTGTTTCAATTTCCTTAAATTTTGCTTTTCAAGTAATCTCTTTTTTTACTTCTAAACGTGCGGTTAACTTCTTGCTTTATTCTATTATAATTGCTTAGATTTGTATCATCAGAGTTATTTAACCACCTAAGTCTAGCCTGATTTCTTATTTCTATCAGATTTCTAATAACTTCAGAGGAAATTACAAGATATGCTAAACGAGTATATTTTCATTATTTAATTTTGGTACTAAATAATTCTTTCGGGTGTGTGTGGGGGGAGATGTGTCCGGACCCCCTAAATACGTCCTTCCTGTCCTTCAAAGCCGTATGAACTCAATATGATCCTTGTCCTCCAATAAGTTCAGAGGAAGTTATACAACAACGAACGAAACGAATATATTTTTCATTATTTAATTTTAGTACTTGATAAATTTTTAGGGGGGTGTCCGGACTCCCTGGACCTCCATGGTTTGGTTTGAGTTGCTGTTTTAAGTCCACTTTATGCACAGTAAGGCTAATCGGGACTGGACCTACAGTTTAAAGTGGAATCCGAACCACTTGTGCCTCCACCGGGTATCGAACCCGGGACCCCTTGATCACAAGGCAACGACGCTACCACTGCGCCATGGCGGAGGCCCCCTGGACCTCCATAAATACGTCCTTGCCGCGTAACTACCCTCTTCGATAGTGAAATCAATATGGTTACTTCCTTTCAAGAACATATGTGAAATCAAGTAGGAAGGTTGAGGTACCGGTTAGCACGTGGTGTCTTGAAGGCATACAAGCAACCTTGGAACCAAGCTTTGAAGAAACGTGAAGTGCAGATATTTCAGAGTAACAGTGCATTATATACATATCTGGATCAGATACAAGAATCTGTATGTTCTGAAAAGGAATCCAGTTGAGAAGATTGTGGTCTAAGTTTCAAAACTTTTGTCTTCAGTTCCAGAATTCCTCGTACTTGGAAATAGATAAAACATGAAATAACATTTAAGAAGTGGTTAAATGACACGTACGAGGCAACAAGGAGAAGGAATTTTTCATTTCTGTCTTAGAAATCGAAATAAATTAAAAAAAGTTCCACAACAAGTTTCCTTAAATTGTATGTTAAGGCCGAATCACTCGGAACTGTATATCCAGCTAGTTGGCGCTGAACTGGCTACCTGCCCGGGTGTGATGGCTGCCTGGCTGACTGCTTGACTGGTTTGCAGGAATAGGACATGTTCTAATTGCTACTGGCTTTCCTCGACTGAATTCTGTGGAACAGCCAATGAGAGCAAAGTTTGGCCATATGAAGATAATCTGTGAGTTTGCAAAGGACCGCGTTTTTTATCTGTGGTTTCCGAGTGCTAGCTGTTTTTATTATGGTTACTCTGTTTCTCGATAAAGGAAAAAGTATAGAGATGTCGTACAGTGCATTCGTGTTCAGTTCATCAATATTTAGGCATTTATGCAAAGCGATGAGATGTGTACGTGCTGAAAATGAAAATCCTTATTATTACAAGTGTATTAATAAATGTTTGACTTTTTTTTGTGAATGAATCCTGCGAATCTCATGTATGAATAATGCAAACCGGAGTTCATCAAAAAGCTTGTTCGGGGTACGTATTGATTACCATATTTTTTTCAAGCCAATTTCTAGTCCATACTTTTCTTTATTTTTAATAAAAGCATAAAGCAGTAATTCTCCTACAACATCCTTCAAATCGCTCGTCCATCTTCTTTGATTGTCTGCTCTGTGCAATGTCTTATGGGAACAAAAGTAGATCGACAAGTACGGTGACAAGTATCGTGTGAGGGGAAAACTAGCAAATGGGTAGCCAGCCCAGCACCAACTAGGGCATACCTACTGGAAATCCAGTTCCGTATGATGCGGGCTTAGGTAGTTCTTCACAAGTAGATATTTAACAAGACTCTACTGGTTAGCAGAGTTTTATTCAGCTGCCAGTCACCACCACGTTCACCATTCACTTAGAAGCTCACCTCGCTACAAGGTTCAAAGTCTGCATTGCATCTGTCTGAAAATAACTGAGGTGTATTGTGAAGTGCACTCACACTGTTCCCCTCGAGTATCTGCGCATTGACTGCATCTGCACGGAACAGGGACACCCTTTATAGCCTGAATTTTTGTTATGGAACAAAATGGCAGTTTGAAACATTTATATGTATGGGAAGACTTCCTTTGGCAGGATTGACAACAAGAAATCATCTGGCATTGTAATAATACTAATTACAACTAATGGGACCTGAATGTCCAGACAGGCCACTAACGTTTTGTGTATGAACTGAGAAATGATGTATATCATATGGTGCTTACTTATGAAATATATACTCCCTTCAACACTTACATGCAAAATATCTACACCCTACCTCTTACACAGTTTAGCATATACTCCTCAGAAGACAAAGATATAAATTAAAAGACAAATGGGCAAGAAAGAGTAAATAAAATGAGTCATCACTGTTGACCTCCCAACAGTGGTGTGCTCTGGATTTTGGTAAGAGGTTAAGTTATACATATATACTTTCATTATTAGCCAGCCCTTATTTTCCGTCTATTTCCCCTTTTTGACGGTCTTTTTAAAAAATACTAGGCCAAAGGGCAGGGGGGAGGGCTGTCATTACCCCCGCGAACACCCCCTTGGGCACGTCACTACCTTGTACGTACTCGTAGTCATCTCAACGGTGTCTCTACATCAGAGATATTTTCTGCCAGTCACCCATGAATATCCTCAACACCGAAAAGAGCTGTCTAGAACATTGGGGTGTGCAAAGAGGGGGGGGGGGTTGGTGGGGGTCATAGCACCATTTGGCCCAGTATTCGTAAATAAACAACGTCAAAATTAGGAAGAATGGCAAAATGAGGGCTGGCTGCTTAAAAAAGTGTATATACCACCAGTTTTGAAAATCTGGGGCACGCCACTAGTTTGGAAGTACGGAAAATATATTAATATTTTTTCGAGCAAAGTAGACACCAGAAGCCTGTCGGGACTGCACAGTACCAAGTGATGTTTGCTCATAAAACAACTTTCCGATCATACTTGGTCAAAATTATTTTATAGCCATAATTATGTGAACTAAGAATAAGTTATAAAATATTCTGGGGTACTTACAGTTATCCTAATATCTAATTTTCATAAATCTAAGACCACTGCACTTTTATGAGGTCAATATGGCTGCATTCCTGACGCATATACTTCCAGCAGCGCCTGCCGTCTGTTGTGAGTTGTAAACACTACACACAACATATCGTCGTCGCCTTGTAATCAAGGGGTCCTGGGTTCGATACCCGGTGGAGGCACAAGTGGTTCGGACCCCATTTAAACTGTAGGCCCAGTCCTGATTAGCCTTACTGTGCATAAAATGGACTTAAACACCAAATCAATCAATCAATCACTACACAAAACAGACACAAACAAGTCCCACCGAGACAGAAACCAAATATGTCTTGTAGCAAGCGTATGTAGGATGTGCGACTTTAAAGTCCCGTCAGTCGATAAAGGGTTTTAATTAAGATTAACGCCTACTGAGACGCGCCATCCCAAACCTCCTAGTGGAAAATTCCATGTGCCTTTCCGAGGGTATAGAGCGAACACAAGGAAATGAACTTTAGGCGAAAAGTCTCCGCTCAACTTCCCTTTCTTCCGTTCAACTCTGGCCATAAGGATGCATTCTCCACTCTGCCCCTCCCCTCCATGCGGGAGTGCGGTGCACAGTAGTCGCGGGTCTGCGCAGGCTTTTTTGCTTCTGGTTCCACTATAGTCCGCCCGTGTACCGTGCCGCCACGCTCCGAACCACGCCGCCGAGCGAAACATTTTCCATGCTCGGCTTGACGCTTGCCGGAGTTAAACGAAGAGACGCGGATTTACACGAGAGGGTATTTGGAGACGCGGCCAACGGAAATTTTCCACCCTAGACACCTGCAGACGTCTGGCACGGAAATTCCCACTTCGGTTCCGTGCGTTTCCCTGTAGTGGGCATTACACCATTTAATTCCAATAGAAGCAGACAACAGAAGTTCTGTTACCGCGTCTCAGTGGGCGACATGCTTTATCAAAACGAATGACGAGATGCCAGACAACTAACCTTTCACACATCATTCTCGTCAGGCACAGATTCTGAGCTTTCTGTCACTCTAGATGAACAAAGTCCACCTTTCCTCTACCATGACACATCTCATTTTCATCGATGTTTCATTGGGATGTGCAAAGTTTATGAAAGATGATAACAAATGCCTTCCAGTTCTGTTTCGTTGGAACTAGGAGAACGAGAAGGGACGACAGATGAAACCCATCATTAGGAGAAGGGCTCTGTAATCTATTCAGTGTGTAAACTGATCGTGACTAATTTGCCATTTTATGGATGCGAGGCGCGGCGATTAGCCATGCCTTTATAAGGAGGAAGGTGTTAATTGCTGGCTGCGCGGTCTCCGGCCCCGACAAAGCCTCGAGTCTGAACATTTCACGTCCAGAATTTCGGAAAGTACAACACGCACGCAAATGCAATCAGCATCTCCTGTCCAACACCTGTTTCACTCCTTTGACCGTTCGTCAAGTGCACCCACAAGTGAATGTTTGAGCTGCAACAATGATTTATTTGATTCAATGTTTTTTCTTTACATTGTTATAATTTGTGATAGATGTAGTTTTTCAGTCTACACACGACGACAATAAGTTTAGTAATTAAAATGACAAAATTGCAACTTCCTCCCCACGTGTTTCACACTACACTAACAACACAGCGCAGGAGTACTGGCACGGGCTGCGTTTTACACACTAAACCTTGCAATTAGGTGGACGGCAAAAGTCTACCCATATGCGCTAACTTTTTGTCAGCCGTAGAACATGGACTCAGAATTATCTCAGGGCTTGCTGGGTGTAAGGAAAGACTATACCAGCTGAATATATATGTTTATTATAATCTCAACATAAGGGTGTCCGTTAGCACACTTACACACGTGTCTTTACCTGAAATCCTTACCACGCGCGTACATTTACTTGTACAGTCTTGGACACTGCTGGCTTGTAACGACCCTATTGAAGAAGCAGTGAAGCAAACCAATTATGTCTGACCACCAAGCGCCTTGTGACTAGACAACCCAAACAGCATTGTAATTTTGCGGCTTGTATACCAGTCACGGGTATACATCTCTGTAAATTGAGTAGTGATGCCAAAGAGAAATACGAGATGAAGATTGTCGATCGTAATGTCTCGTGTTCTCGACATGGAATAATACTCGGTCCACGTTAAGTTCCATTATTTAATGTTGTTTGGGAACGAACCTGACGGACTGGGTTTATATTTTCACTCCTTGCATTACAGTAAATTCCATATTTTACAATTATATTAATGCTTTGAACGAAAATAATGCCCAGAAAAACATCGAACACACATGCACGCGAAAATAAACGCACAAAGCTAAGTTTTAACTTCCAAGTGAATGTCCAAATAACAGTAAATGGAGAAGCACGATGTGCGAAACATGGGATTTTTCACAGAAAGAATGCGTCTATTTGTGACATACGTGGTTTCTATTAATAGACAATGAAACAATTATGAGAGAAATTAACATGCATTTTCGTCTTCAGGTGCTGAGGAAGGAAACAGACTGACTGGAAAAACGAAAGCATGGTGCTATTGATAGGCTGTTGGTTAGTGTACAGAGCTTTCATCAGTGAGGTCTAGGTTCGATACCCACCAAGGACATTTATTTTTATTCTTTTCTATTAGTGAAGAAGTATGTAATATTGTTTTCTAGGCATTTTGACGAAAGGATACGCATCAAATTTGTTCGTTTAATCTGTATTTTCATTCTTCTAATAAGTTCTCTATCGCAATGGGATATAGAGATTCTCTATCTAGGCGATGGATATCTTCTCAATGGTTACGTAGCTGCGATTCTCCAGTCCCTTACACCCACTTGTCTTATTTATTTACTTCATTTCATATCTAACGAAAACACACAGATATAGTTAGAACAAGAAACACATCTCGCGTCGAAGGTTCCAGACTCGAGTTCTGGCTTATTTTTGCGAGGGTGATTATTCTTGTGTGTTTATTTATCATCTTTGTCAAAAAAAATATTCCTCATTATTGCCGTGATTAACCTAGGGAGAGACCAAAGCGACTGAAATAACAAAAGTACAGAAAATGCAAGACACATCTGCCTAGGCATGTTATACCTTGGGAATTAGCAATCTGAAAATTAACTTGCGTTTCAGTCGACTACTTGCGAAAGAGTTTCGTGTTGTCTCGTTTGGATTGTTGGTTATCGTGTCGGACTAGCATGCGGGCAACCCGAGTTCGAGCCCATCGGAACGCAAGTTTTTTTTTTTTTTGTCTAATTTCATCCAACCTTATTTATAAAACTGAGGTTTCTGCAAAACCTTTTGAATTGCATGCCACTTCGTATGTTGGTAATCTGAAAGCATCAAAGATGAAAATTTGATGTTTCGAAGCGACGATGTATTTGTGTATGTGTTGAAAAAACGCAGTTATTTATTAACGAAAAACATGCAGCCACGTGATCATTGAGAACGCTTCCTAGTTGTCAGTGCTAATATGGCAGTAACTACAGTCTGTCAATACACACCAACTTTCACGTTTCCCGTAAAATGTTTACCTTTCCACGTTTCAAAATCATGAGTGCTGTCTAAAGCAATACTTTGATACTTGCGTTTGCATGTTCGAATCTAAAGTAATACGAAACTTTTTTTCCCAACAAATGACATTCAAACCATTAATAACTGTTTGAAATGTGATACTGATATCATATATGGAAAGAATAAAAATGGAGAATTTCGCTTAATACAACTTATAAGTAGGGAGCGGAAGTTGATGAAATGTCATCTTTTTTCTGACATCTCGGACACGATGCCCATTAAATATACACAATATTACACTTCATCTAGAACCCAAAAAAGTAATTTTAAAATGCATTTTTTTGCATTTGTTGCCATTTGTCAGGTTTTAGGTCATTTTCCCGGATTTTCGGCATTTACCCGTCATTTTTTGCAATATTCGGTATATTGTTTCATCATATTTTGTCACTTCTTTAATTTTGGTAATATTCTTGAATCTTTTCACCAAGGTATATATATCTCGCAGGATTGCAATTTACGAGCAAAAGAAATGCTGAACTGGTGACAGTCTTTGTTGTGTCGGGGGAAACCACCAGGTGCCCGTCTGGGGCAAACTCAGATTTAAGATCAGATAAGGAGAGGCTTGAAATACCATAGCTAGACCCCATTTGCACTGAAAATCCTCGTTGCATATTTTAATTGAATGTGCATGTGCTATCATTTGGTGCCCTTTTTTTTAAAGCAAGATTGCATTTTGTTTAATTTCATTTTCATTTCAATTTTTAAACTGAAACTAACAAATTTGATGGTCATTTCTTGCATTTTACGTCATTTTTCCCCATTTTTTAGGATATTCTATAGGTCATATACATATATTTTTTAGGTCATCAACTTCCGCTCCCTACTTATAAATATATTAAATTATGTGGATACCTGATGTGAAACGTACGATGCACGATCAGAGAGCCTGAATGTTGCATTGAAAACTGCAGAGAACAATGACTAACTTATGAACAGTGAAAGGTTTTCCATGCTCCAATGGGATTTTATTTATAACTATAAATAAACAAGGGAGAAGGACACAGGTGGGTATGATGAACTAAATTGTAATCTAAAAGTTTTAATTGAAGAAACAAAACACGTTCGCGGTTAAAAATAGGGCATTCAATTTCAGACACATTACACTAACTGAAAGAGTATTTTCAAAATTAATAGTATCCTCGTTCTTCACCTTTTTCTCTGTTGTGACACATGTCAATTTCCTCTATATTATCTGTATTCTCATTGGGACAAACACCCACATCCATGCCCGAACCGAGTTTTGGTAATATCGCACGCTAGCCAACAATTCTAGAGGAAAAGTTTGATACGCGGTTTAGTGGTTCCAAGTGGTTAAAATCCCACTTTCAACTATAGATCCAGTTTTCTTACTGTGCATAAAGTGGACTTAAAAAGAAGGAAAAAATCGAGGAAAAGCGCTTGAAGGTTTCGATGAGTTCCAAGTGCCTTGATGAGGCGAAGCTATTACATGATTTTGAAGTGGTCAAGTGGCCCCGTGGTAGCGGATAAGTTTCACCTACAGAAGGCTTTGAGTTCGATTCCCGTTCTATTGCCCTATGTTTTTTATATAACTCGAGCAACTAATTATTGCATTTTATTTAATAATTTATTAAAAAGTTAAATACATTTTTACTTTATTCTTGGATGGAAATCTTTACTTTACCGTTTTAAATTTTATTTGTGAAAATTATTTTTTGCGATAGTTTTTTCCACATATCTCTTCATTTTACAAACATACTCAACAAAATGTTATGCCTGGCGAAAAGTATACACTTATTTCGAGAAAATGATCCAGAAATACATATAATACTATTCACAAGAAATTATCGTAATCGTTTGGAAAACAAAATTCAACAATTCGCACAGCAAATAAAATAAGAATGTTCGCAATAAATAAATTCAAATATATAGTCGCTCGAGTTAAGAAAAAAAATGGAGGCAATCAAAGGGGAATCGAACCCAGTATCTCCTGCGTGTCAAACTTACACGCTACCAACCCACCACCTGGTCTTCTGTCAGTCGGACAATCTAATCGTCTTATGAGTAATGCTTGCTAAGTTTCTAATCTTTGAAGCGCTTGTAATTGTTGTTGTGTGTCACGGAGTTGTGTTTACTGCAACATTTGAGCACACAATCCAAACACGTAAATTTTATACACAGAAAACATGGGTTTTGTGCACATAATTACGGAGCATGCGCTCTGTCAAGGACTAGAAGGAACCTCGCAAAAGTTACTGAAGCTTGTCTTCGGTGCTGACAGTTGGCCCCGGAGTCACGTGGTCTATCTCGTTATCAGTCGACATGACCTTGAGCCTGCAGAACCAGCACACTGAAGTGAACAAAGATATTTTACATGATTTGTAAAGTGGAAGAAAACATGCCACGCGTTACAACAGACAGAGGTTTGTCTTCAGCTTTGGGACAGACAATCCGCACTAGGCATACAGACAGAGTATAATGTAAGATAAAAGGAAATTATTTCTCCGTCTCCTCACACTGACAAATTTATTGCCCTTTTTTGGAGGTATTTGGCCACAGAAACGGGATTATATTATTGAACTCGTATCTCGTGTGATGGCTTGGTTCAGTATGCTGATCAGGTTTTCTGACAAAAGCAGGACGAGCTACCCAAGAACAGTAATTGTCTATCTTTTATATCTGCTTCCTTCATCATCCGGTATAAAGCAGACAAGCACATACCACAAATATGTAAGAGAACTATTGCTAATTTGGTAACTTGTCTTGCAATTGAATTTCTGTCATGAACAGCTGCAAAGAAACAATGGCTTTCCTTTTAAAGGATTACACTGAATAATTGTTATTTGATTAGGATACTAAAATGACTTCAGTATTTACATGCAGTACACAAGAGATTCTAAACACACTCTAAAACATACTACTGTTCGTTTCAACGTATTATTTCAACAATCAAGACACAGAATAAAGGGCATGCTCAAGAAAAATTATGTTTCTTTGATTATCAAGTGCATTACGTGGTTAACATCAAGTTTGGATTTGCCGGTTATCCAAATATTATTAATTTTGAAAATAGTCTTTCAGTTAGTGTAATGTGCCTGAAATTGAATGCCCTATTTTTAACCGCGAACGTGTTTTGTTTCTTCAATTAAAACTTTTAGATTACAATTTAGTTCATCATACCCACCTGTGTCCTTCTCCCTTGTTTATTTATAGTTATAAATAAAATCCCATTGGAGCATAGAAAAGCCTTTCACTGTTCATAAGTTAGTCATAGTTCTCTGCAGTTTTCAATGCAACATTCAGGCTCTCTAATCGTGCATCGTACGTTTCACATCAGGTATCCACATAATTTAATATATTTATAAGTAGGGAGCGGAAGTTGATGACCTAAAAAATATCCTAAAAAATGTGGAAAAAAATGACGTAAAATGCAAGAAATGACCATCAAATTTGTTAGTTTCAGTTTAAAAATTGAAATGAAAATGAAATTAAACAAAATGCAATCTTGCTTTAAAAAAAAGGGCACCAAATGATAGCACATGCACATTCAATTAAAATATGCAACGAGGATTTTCAGTGCAAATGGGGTCTAGCTATGGTATTTCAAGCCTCTCCTTATCTGATCTTAAATCTGAGTTTGCCCCAGACGGGCACCTGGTGGTTTCCCCCGACACAACAAAGACTGTCACCAGTTCAGCATTTCTTTTGCTCGTAAATTGCAATCCTGCGAGATATATATACCTTGGTGAAAAGATTCAAGAATATTACCAAAATTAAAGAAGTGACAAAATATGATGAAACAATATACCGAATATTGCAAAAAATGACGGGTAAATGCCGAAAATCCGGGAAAATGACCTAAAACCTGACAAATGGCAACAAATGCAAAAAAATGCATTTTAAAATTACTTTTTTGGGTTCTAGATGAAGTGTAATATTGTGTATATTTAATGGGCATCGTGTCCGAGATGTCAGAAAAAAGATGACATTTCATCAACTTCCGCTCCCTACTTATAAGTTGTATTAAGCGAAATTCTCCATTTTTATTCTTTCCATATATGATATCAGTATCACATTTCAAACAGTTATTAATGGTTTGAATGTCATTTGTTGGGAAAAAAAGTTTCGTATTACTTTAGATTCGAACATGCAAACGCAAGTATCAAAGTATTGCTTTAGACAGCACTCATGATTTTGAAACGTGGAAAGGTAAACATTTTACGGGAAACGTGAAAGTTGGTGTGTATTGACAGACTGTAGTTACTGCCATATTAGCACTGACAACTAGGAAGCGTTCTCAATGATCACGTGGCTGCATGTTTTTCGTTAATAAATAACTGCGTTTTTTCAACACATACACAAATACATCGTCGCTTCGAAACATCAAATTTTCATCTTTGATGCTTTCAGATTACCAACATACGAAGTGGCATGCAATTCAAAAGGTTTTGCAGAAACCTCAGTTTTATAAATAAGGTTGGATGAAATTAGACAAAAAAAAAAAAAAACTTGCGTTCCGATGGGCTCGAACTCGGGTTGCCCGCATGCTAGTCCGACACGATAACCAACAATCCAAACGAGACAACACGAAACTCTTTCGCAAGTAGTCGACTGAAACGCAAGTTAATTTTCAGATTGCTAATTCCCAAGGTATAACATGCCTAGGCAGATGTGTCTTGCATTTTCTGTACTTTTGTTATTTCAGTCGCTTTGGTCTCTCCCTAGGTTAATCACGGCAATAATGAGGAATATTTTTTTTGACAAAGATGATAAATAAACACACAAGAATAATCACCCTCGCAAAAATAAGCCAGAACTCGAGTCTGGAACCTTCGACGCGAGATGTGTTTCTTGTTCTAACTATATCTGTGTGTTTTCGTTAGATATGAAATGAAGTAAATAAATAAGACAAGTGGGTGTAAGGGACTGGAGAATCGCAGCTACGTAACCATTGAGAAGATATCCATCGCCTAGATAGAGAATCTCTATATCCCATTGCGATAGAGAACTTATTAGAAGAATGAAAATACAGATTAAACGAACAAATTTGATGCGTATCCTTTCGTCAAAATGCCTAGAAAACAATATTACATACTTCTTCACTAATAGAAAAGAATAAAAATAAATGTCCTTGGTGGGTATCGAACCTAGACCTCACTGATGAAAGCTCTGTACACTAACCAACAGCCTATCAATAGCACCATGCTTTCGTTTTTCCAGTCAGTCTGTTTCCTTCCTCAGCACCTGAAGACGAAAATGCATGTTAATTTCTCTCATAATTGTTTCATTGTCTATTAATAGAAACCACGTATGTCACAAATAGACGCATTCTTTCTGTGAAAAATCCCATGTTTCGCACATCGTGCTTCTCCATTTACTGTTATTTGGACATTCACTTGGAAGTTAAAACTTAGCTTTGTGCGTTTATTTTCGCGTGCATGTGTGTTCGATGTTTTTCTGGGCATTATTTTCGTTCAAAGCATTAATATAATTGTAAAATATGGAATTTACTGTAATGCAAGGAGTGAAAATATAAACCCAGTCCGTCAGGTTCGTTCCCAAACAACATTAAATAATGGAACTTAACGTGGACCGAGTATTATTCCATGTCGAGAACACGAGACATTACGATCGACAATCTTCATCTCGTATTTCTCTTTGGCATCACTACTCAATTTACAGAGATGTATACCCGTGACTGGTATACAAGCCGCAGAATTGCAATGCTGGTTGGGTTGTCTAGTCACAAGGCGCTTGGTGGTCAGACATGGATGGCTTGCTTCAGTGCTTCTTCAATAGGGTCGTTACAAGCCAGCTGTGTCCAAGACTGTACCACCCACGTGCTTTAACCTGTACCACGCACGTTCTTTTACCTGTACCACCTTTGGTCTCGAAGAGAAAAGGGGGGGCAGGGAACATCCAATTTATTCCTCGCTGTGAGGCGCCAGGGGGAGTATGGGGACCTAATTTTATTTAGGGCCTTGGTCGCCGCTGACGTCACGGGTTCCCCTGTAAAAGAGAGTAGGTTGTGCGTAGTACCCCAACCACAGCCGGGAATTGGCTGAAACCAATCTGTACTCCCGAATAACGGGCGCCGGGCAAAAGGATTAAAGGATGCCGCGACACCCCCGGCGTTAGCTGGGAATTGGCAAGCCAACCGGTGTCTCCTATGCAGGGACGGCAGGTTAGAAAGGAAGGTCCGGGTGCTCCCAGACAAGCCGGGCAGGTAGAACCTGGGCACCTATCAGCCTAAGCGAGCGGACCAGGTAGGTAGGTTGCTGCTAGACTCTTCTTCTTCTTTCTTCTTTCTCCGTCCTTCCTTCTGGGATGGCTTCTAGTTCTCAGGCTGGGAGGCCAGTTAACCCTGGATGTTTGCCTGTTGACATCAGGGAGCCAACTGAGCTCCGGGCCTGGATGCGCTGGCTTTATACTCGCGGGGGCGGCGCATTGGTGGTGAAAATTTTAACTACAAGTACGCGTTGCTAACTCATTTTTTTACATATAGCAACCTTCGTACTGAGAAACTTCCAAGAAGTGACATCAAGATGCGTTAATATAAAGTAAAACTGTGTGCATTCAGACAATACAATTAATAATGAGCCTCGCAGGACTCTGCAATTCTAAACAACGAGTTGAACAGTGTAAATGACAATAATTAATAACATTTACTGAATACAGCAACCACGCAGGGTCTAATAATAAGCGAAACTAATAAACATAGAGGTGGATCCGTTAGCGTTTACAGAATACAGCGACCACGCAGGGTCAAATAATAAGCGAAACTAATTATCGTAGAGGTGGATCCGTTAACACATTTAAACTAAAAGCGTACGCCTCGCAGGGACATTTAGCATACATTCTTTATCCAAATCTTCTTAATAAAATATAATATGGCGACCACACAGGATCGTTAAATGTGGCGACCACGCAGGGTCGTTACAAAATAGATTTGTTATCATTCTCAACAATGTAAATAAAATATGAAAATATATTGCATTCATAATGTCTGTTTGTTTGAATTGTTTTAAGTCCATTTTATGCACAGATAGGCTAAACGGGACTGAATCTGCAAAATGGGATCCGAACCACTGTGCAATGTGTATCGAACCCGGGATTCCTTGATTACCGCTACGTCATCGGGAATGCCATTTGAATTATTTAACTTCGTTTCTACATCTATTGAGGTTAATTGTGATTACAAAAACTAGTTGTAATAACATTGAATAAATGAAACAACACTCAAAGGGACACGCATGATCTGACTGGACGCGAAAAGTGTAACACGCGGCAGACGATATCGCAAATAAAAGATAAAAAGCTTTCTTATAACATTTGGTTTTCAGATCATTCATTTAATATCTTAAGAATCGTTGCCATGTTTCTTATTTCTTTACTGTGTATTTTGTCTCTATGGATATTTAGATATTTTATATAATTTCCTAAATTCAGAATTATATTTTTTTCAGTGAAATACAGGGTGGCTCAAAAGGACGGTAAATTTTGAAACGGAGGTTTAGAGAAGAAAATGAATAGTTGCAAGAGATTTAATCATGAAAATGAATAGTGCAGAGGATCCCATTACATAATTACATACCGCTGAAAATATGGGTGGGGTTATGTCTTGAAGACGACGTCCAGAAAATGTCCGCAGGGATCTGAGGAATTCTTCAGTTGCATTGCATTTCTAGTCGAAATGATCCGTGAGGAAATATCCCAGATTCAAGTGGAAATGTTATGTCGAGCTATGCAGGATGGCCCTTGGCGACTGCAGGAATGTTTGCGGAGAAATTGCCATCTTCATTTCCATGATTAAATCTCTTGCAACTATACCTCCGTTTCAAAAGTTCCCGTCTTTTTGAGCCACCCGATATAATTTTATTTTAAAAAATAGATTAGAATTTCTGCCGAGCATTAAGATGGCTCCCTTCAGGTGCAGGAAACACTTCCTGCTCTTGTAAGCAAATCACGGTTGGTCCTGCCCCGTGGCAAACGACTCCTGGAGGATACACGCGGCAGATCAACACAGGCCTCTCTAATTGAAAGAGGAACAAGGGACAGCCCGTTCCATCCTGCGTTTTGCAACAAACGCGTTCGTGCGTTCTTTTTGTTTCGCTTTCACACGTTTTATAATCACCGTTGCCTTTCGGAGCCAATTACCCGTTCGATTCATCAAGGTGCGAATCGTTTGTATTTAAACAGTTGAATCGATCCTCCCGTTCCCTTCCCCAGTGTTAAATACAAGTTCAGTGGCTTCGGCTAAACAAGGAAAAAAGAGTCAAGTGTGAGCAGAGGGGACAGGGCAAGAATAATATTTGAAATTGAACTTCTTCCTCCTTTGCTTAAATGTAACGGAGAGCGTGGTTGATAAGACAATAGCTACGCTGCCACACACCATTAGAGAAGGGGAACCATACAATTGCCTTCAGCATGTCTCAAAACACGGTGAGTGTTTCAGCCGCACTTAATACATGGAAAAACTTCTATACTTAAGGACACGTATCTTCACTGTAAAAAGTTGACTGGTAAGATGACCATCAAAATCCGCTGGCATCTAACCACAGTAAAATAAATTGCCATGACTAGGGGTCGGAAGTTGCGGAACTAAAAATCTAAAAAATGACGTGTAGAATGACCTTAATTTTTTTAAAAAAGAATGACCTCAAGATCTTAAAAAATGACCTAAAAATAATTTTTGCTCTTAAAATGAAAGCTTGATTTTTCATAAATTACAAGAGCATAATTGAATAATTTGATAATATCTGTTGTTTGGTGGCTTAAACTATCGAAGCAAAGGGAAAAATCAATTAAGTGCTAATTTAGTTTTCTACTTTATTACTTCTAACTAACTAACTCTCTAGCCTTCTTGAACCCGAAGATTCATGGCTCAAGCAACACAGGCCTTCCATCTGTCCCTATCCTGGGCAAGATCTATCTACTCTTTCCATTCCTACCAATCTCCTTTAGGTCCATCTCCATCTTTGTCTTGGTCTTCTTATTCCTAGTCCAGGGACCTCCCAAAGTAGTCCCCGCCCGGAGATCCGAATGGCAGATTATTTTACCTCCGGAATATTTTACCTTGGGAATATCCATGGCCTCATATTGCTGATTCTTGACGTGTCTATTTACAGTGCAGAGTTGTCAGCTGTACGGCTAACCCCCAATATGAATGGAGGACCGCACCTGTCGTTGGTCAGCGGATCCCTCGGATCATACCCATGCCCCACTTTTGTCAATTGTGGGACTCTCATAGAGCCATGACATGACAGCTCTGTAGATCCCAACAGAGCAAAATATTGACCATTTCACTTTGTTGGTTGACTAACTGCAGTGAACAAGCCACTGGGCAATGGGGTCGTCACATCCCCACGCCTACACATTATTACTTCAAGGTTACGTAAAATAATTGACAAGGGTTTTTTTGCAGCAGATGGCGGGAGGTAGATACATACCAAATGCAATGATATGAGATGTCCTAGATCAGGAGACTCTACATGATTTCATGGTGAGGGCAAGATGAGGTTTCGGGCAGCACAACCGCACCTTCCAAACCTAACGAACAACATGATTGTACAAGCCAACCCCAGACGTCATGTGTTTAAGCTTCCTCGTTTGTAGGATTGCCACGTCGTTGCAGTCGACGCAATCTTATTTCGGCACCGTATGGTATTGCACTCGTCGTCGTCGATGTCATTGCGTCAACGTCGTCTTTCCTTATGAAGACATTCAGAAAGAAAGAAACGAATCCGCCGGAAAGAACGAAAATGGTAACAATCAAGACAGTTGTGGGAAGGACATGTAGAGATGCTAGTAATTTAACCCAACATGCCATTTCCAAATGTCCTAATAAAAGGACTGACACTCACTAACAGACAAAACCCGACATAAGACATTTACCTTGGTCTACGAACTCTTATGCCATTCCTATATTAAGGCCGAATCAGACGAAACTGGTTTTCCAGTAGGGATGCCCTAGTTGACGCTGAACTGGCTACCTGACCGGAATTGAAGGCTGCCAACCTGGCTCCTTGACTGGTTTTGACCGTGTTCTAAGTGCAACTGGTTTCGTCTGCAGGATTCTGTAGAACAGCCAATCAGAGCCAAGTTTGGTCATGTGAAGATAATCTGTGAGTTTACCAAAGGATTTTTTTTTCTGTGGTTTCCGAGTGTTAGTTGTCTTTGTGTGTTTCTCGATAAAAGAAAAACAGAAATGAAGTGCATTCGGGTGCAGTTCATTAATATTTTGGTATTTATCCAAAGCTATGGGATGACAAATATGATTTGCCGATAATGAAAATCCTTATTATTACAACTGTATTAAATGTTTGACATATTTAGTTGGACAACTTTTTTTTATGAATGAATCCTCCGAATCCCATGCATGGATATGCATACCCGAGTTCATTAAAAGGCTTGTTAGGTACGTAATGATTACCATATTTTCATTCGAGCCAATTTCTAGCCCATTCTTTTCTTTTTTAATTTTTAAAAACAGTAGTAATTGTCCTACAACGTTCTTCAAATCGTTCGTCTATCTTTTTAGATTGTGTGATCTGCGCAATGTCTTATGGGTTCTTCTTTTTTCTTCTTCTTTTTTTTGACCTTATCAACTGTTAGTCGATTTTAGTCATCTTTCTGAGTTTTTTGTAAAATATATTTAGTTATGCGATTGGGGGGACTAGGGGTGCACTTGCCCCCCTTTTTTGCCACTTTCCCCCCATCATTATGCTAAACCTTATCTACAAGGGAAAGTAAACTGTATTTGCCCCCCTCCAGTTTTGGCACTTTGTCCTGGGGGAGGGGGTTGGAACCCAATCACCGCCACTGTATAAAAACAAAAGTATTCCGACAAGTGCTGTAACAAATATCGTGTGAGGCGAAAACTAGCAGATGGATAGCTAGTTCAGCGCCAAACTAGGACATTCATAATGGAAATCCAGTCAAGGATAAAATAGAAAAGCTAGGGACAGGAAGGGATACAATAGATTTGGAAGAAAGTTGGATAAATTTCAAGAAAATAGTGCTAGATGCAACAAAGGAAGTATGTGGCACATACAGAATAGGAATAAAGAAGAAGAGGACCCCATGGTGGACAGAGGAAGTAAGAGAACAAGTGAAACAAAAGAAACAAGCATGGCATAAATATTTAACAACAAAAGACAAAGAAGACTACCAAAAATACAAATTGGAAAGACAACGTACTAAAGAAATGGTCATTCTTGCAAAGAAAGAAAGAAGCATGGGAAGATATTGGTAAATTTATGGAAAATAATTATAAAGAAAACAAGAAACTGTTTTATAAAGTGTTAAAAAATATGAGGAAAGATAAAGAATGTCCACTGAAATTCATCAAAGATAAAAATGGGAAAATGTTAACAGAAGAAACAGAAGTTATGAATAGGTGGAAGGAATATTTTATGGAATTGTTAGAAGGTACAAATATGGAGGAACAAGCTGAGGAAACAACTCTAGAAGTTATATTGGAAGAAGATGACACAATTACGGAAGAAGAACTAAACAATGCCATAAAAAAGGTAAAAATCGGTAAAGCTGCAGTCATGACATCATTACACCAGAAATGGTTAAATATATGGGAAGTACAGGAAAGAAATTATTACTCCATACTATTAACCTTGCTTGGAAATACAAAAAGACACAAAAAGACTGGAGAATTGCAGTGATCACACCAATATTCAAGAAAGGAGACAACCGATTATGTTCAAATCACAGAGGAATTTCATTGTTGAGTGTCCCAGGTAAAATCTATGCAAGAATATTGGAATACAGACTCAGGCAAGAAATTGAACACCAACTAGAAGAAAGCCAAAGTGGATTTAGACCAAATCGAAGCTGCCAGGACTTAATTTTTACACTAAGACAAATATCAGGAAAAGTGATAGAATATAATAAAGAAATTCATATGTGTTTCATAGATTTGGAAAAGGCATTTGACAGGGTACCTTGGATTAAATTATGGGAAGTGCTGCAAAGAAGAAAAGTGAATGATAACCTGATCGCTAGCATACAGAGCTTTTACAATAACTGTTGTAACTACATCCGTACAAGTAACATAAAATCTGATGAATTTTATACATCAACTGGAGTAAGACAAGGCTGCATTTTAAGTCCACTTCTGTTCATAATTTTAATTGATGAAATTACAAAAACTTGCAAAAGAAAGATTAAACCCTTTACTGTTGGGAATTGGCTCATGAGACCTGTACAAATATCAGAACTAGCTTTTGCAGACGATCTCGTTTTATTTGCTAAAACTGAAAAGGACTTACAATATAATTTAGATTTATGGAACAGAGAACTAGAAAAGGTAAAATGAGAATAAACACCAGTAAAACAAAAACAATGATAATAAGTAGAGAACATAGAACTCATACCATTAAGATAGGAGGTGAGAGCTTGGAACAAGTAACAAAGTTCAACTATTTAGGGTCTATAATAAGCAGCAGTGGGAAAATAGATGAAGAAGTAAATAATAGAATTGCTGCAGCAGGAAGATTATATCATGCTCTAAATAGAAACTTCATAAATAAAAAGGAAATTACGAAGAAAACAAAGTTGACAGTTTACAAAACAACGTATGCACCTACACTAATTTACGGGTGTGAATCATGATGGCCAGAGGCCTGCACAAGACCTGGAGCAGACCCGTTCGCGAGACATCGCTCCTAAAATACCATGCAACCTGCGCAACACCCTCGCTTGAGCAGCTTGTATGCCCACCTGCCCAGATCGTTCCTGGCAGGCACTGTAGACCCGCCGGGTACCCGCAGTCTTACGATACCTAGTAGATCTCAGTTCGTTCTTTCCATCAACTGCAGACCCCTCACTCTGCATGACGTAGTTGCTTCGAGTAGAAACTGCTCCGGACCCACACCGTTCTTCAGTGTTGCCAACTGCACTAGATTTTCACTACTTAAAAAAAGGGAACTCAAAGCTTCGTAAGCCACATCACCAATGAAATGAGATTTACGACTGTTGCTACCCCCCCCCCCCCACACACACACATTGAAATAGGTTTTCCGTGGCACAGGATCCTTAAGTATATGTCGTAAACAACCAATATACGTATATATAGTGATATAGGGCAGGACTGAAACATGTCACGTTCGACGCTGAGGTTGCGAGTCGAACAACACACTCTTCTACTGCGAACACCAGGGCCGTAGCCAGCCAGGGGCATTGCCGTTACCCTCGTTTGGAGTGGGGGGTGGGGGCAAGTACTTGGATAAACGTGCCAACAACAACAATCACAATAATAGTAATAAAGAAGCATGAAAGGCATTATTATCTTCATAAATCATGCAAAAAGGGGGTAGAAGTCGGTTCTCACGCATTTGTGTTGAAACAGAGGATTGGAAATATTTTTTTTCAACACGTCGATTTTACATTAGTTAATAATGGAAAACAAGCACACAAACTTTTTTTGAAAGAAAGAAAGTGCATGATAAATGCATTCCGAATGTACATACATATGGCATGTAAAATTTCCATCTACAATATTTTCTTTTCACATGGAGCGACGTATTACATAATCAATTCATCCAACTCGTAACAAACCAACATTAATAGCAAATAATATCACGGCCCGCCATAGCATTCTCTGTTTTAAAACTTTTCTCACTTAGATCGTTCGGCGCTCAGGACCGTCTCCCGCTACCCCTTTGCTACGGCATTGAACTTGACGAGACTGTATAATATTTTATAATATATTTCTAGTTTCATAAAATTTGAAATCAAGGGGTTGCAATTACCCCTCCATTCCCCCTCTGCAGGTGCGCTTGGCCGTCTGGAAGGAAAATGCAAGAAAAATATGAAAATTAATTTCATCTTGAGTACCCTTTAGCCCTGTTACTCTTAAATTCTGCTAGCCTGTTTTTTCTTGTACTTTAATGTTGGACCCACACCCTGGCCCCTCGGCTAGACTAAATTTTCGTCTAAGGTTGTGAGCAATGCCCCCTGCCCCCTCTGGTTGCGCCACTGCGTGACTTGTTAAGGCACCATGCAATGAAAAACAATTAGTTTTCAGTGAGGAGATTTTTGTTTGCTCGATCATTCATTTAGATAAATGAAGCTGTAATATTGCGTGCATTTCCTAGCAATAAGATAAAAACTGCTTACGCTGAACTGAAATCGCTAAGTATATAAATTCTCCTTGGAGGAGAGAGCTCCTCCTAGGACTTCGTAGGATTTAGGAGCTACGTAAGTAGGCAACACTGGCTGCAGCCGTCCACGTGGTGATGAAACACCAGGAGCGACACGCTGCCGGAGGGCTGTTTCCTTCCAGCAGGTTTTGCAGGCGCCCGGGTCTTGTTAAATGCCCAGTTACCTTGTAAGCGCAGAGCGCCTTGAAGACCAAGAACCCGGGTAAAGACGCAAGTCGACTCGTTGCCGTGGGCAGGCGAGCAGGTATACCTGTCCTCGCGAGCAAGCGGGCAGTGGGTAGGTAAAAGGCAGACTATGCAGCCGTGTGATCATGGCCACTAACAACTAATTATTCTAGCAAACTTCAAGCAACTGAAATGAGATACCTAAGAAGAATAGAAGGAAAAACAAAACGAGATAGAGTAAGGAATCAGACAATTCGAATGAGCCTTAAGACCCAACCTTTACAACAACAAATAGAAGCGTCGCAGTTGAGGTGGTTTGGTCATGTTCACAGAATGAGTGAAGAAAGGATACCTAAAAAGATATGGCAAGCTAAAGTAGATGGAAAGAGACCAAAGGGAAGACCAAGGCAGACCTGGGACGGCTGGATGGAAGAAGTTTTGAGGAGAAGAGGATTGGATACCAACAGGGCAAAAATGTTAGCCAGAGACCGAGAAGGATGGAGAGCTCCTTGCAAAACCTCTACACCTGACGGTAGAAGAGGATCGACTAAGTAAGTAAGTAAGTAAGTGATCTGCGCAATGTCTTATGGGTTCTTCTTTTTTCTTCTTCATTTTTTTGACCTTATCAACTGTTAGTCGATTTTAGTCATCTTTCTGAGTTTTTTGTAAAATATATTTAGTTATGCGACTGGGGGGACTAGGGGTGCACTTGCCCCCATCATTATGCTAAACCTTATCTACAAGGGAAAGTAAACTGTATTTGCCCCCCTCCAGTTTTGGCACTTTGTCCTGGGGGGGGGGGTTGGAACCCAATCGCCGCCACTGTATAGGAACAAAAGTATTCCGACAAGTGCGGTAACAAATATCGTGTGAGGCGAAAACTAGCAGATGTGTAGCCAGTTCAGCGCCAAACTAGGACATTCCTAATGGAAATCCAGTTCCGTGTGATTCGTCCTTTAGGCGTGGTGGTTGAAATGGCGCCCCAAGGTCCAACGTAAGACGAGAGGATCACAGGGTGCCGCAGGGGACAGGGATTCCTGATAATGGGTTTTTGATGGACACATGTGTTGCATCTGCCACTCTTTGTCCCTTTTAGTTCCAGGTAATTACGTCATTCACTTTTTGTGTTGCATTAGCTCCCAAATGGCGCACGGAAGGCAAAGAGAGAATTGAAATTTCACCAACAACGACAGAACTTGGTTGCCTGCATTTTATCGATTTTCGATATCGTGGACGTATATTTTTTTAAACATTGCGTTTTGCAACAATGCCTGTAGGGAAACCCTTAACGGTGCTTGTGGCAGAGGAGGACTTTCTGTCGCTTTTGCCATTTGAGTTGACATTTTCTATTATACTATTATATTTCTATTATACTACTATTTTCTATTACTATTTTCTACTATATTTGCATATATTTGCTTGGTTTAAATGTCTTTTTTAGGTGTAAACAGGCTTATTAGGTCTTCAAGAACAATTTACAGACACTTACATAAATACATTAAACATGTATCACTCATTGTAAGGCTGATTCCCAAACCCAAACTTTGTGTTTGTGAGCCCTTAGTGTTTCAAATTTTTTTTCGAGGCGCCCAAGTGAGAATATAGGCCTATCTAACATTTGCAACTCTCAGTTAGTGTGGTTAGGCACTTGCCCTAAATTAAAAAAAATATATACAGGTGTTTCAAATTCAGAAACATTTTACACATAAAAAGTACTAAATAAGCACATATTTGGAACACTCATATCATTGACTAACAAGTAATGTCACTTCAGTGAAAATTTTGAAATGTTTCAAGGTGCACAATTTGGAAACCGCTGTTGTAAGGGATATTTCAGACATAAGTAACAAGCCACAAGACATAAGCGATACTTGTCATTTGCAATGAAAGCAACCTTTCGCACCGGACTGACACGACAAACTGAAATCATGGTAGTCAGGAGGAGGGGGGGGGGGGTCGAATAGGTTCGCGACCCCCTCTCCTGGAAAATATCATCGTTTATTTCAAGTTACAAAAAAAAAACACATAAAGCTTATTAATTATATTGTTAATATCCCGTTAGTATCCTCCAGGAAGGACTCGTTTGCCACGGGCCGGCCCCCGTGGCGGAGTGGTTAGCACATCGCGCTTCGGACCAGGGCTCCCGGGTTCGAATCCTGGCTTGGGTATGGACGTTTGTGATGTCTATTCATCAATTTCATCATATCATCACTCATCCCCATCTTCGCAAATTAGCGAAAAATGGCACAAGAAGCGAAGTAAAATAAATCAAATCAAATAGTTTGCAATGGGGTAGAACCAACCGTGATTTACTTAGAGTAGGAAGTGTTTTGCTGCGAAGAACTCACCTGAAGAGAGCCTCTTAATGATAAATTTTAATCCATTTCCAAAACAAAATAATATTTGCTGCAGAAAGTATAATGCTGAATTTAAGAAATTATAAGAAATATCCATGTAGATAAAATACACAGTAAATAAATAGAAAATATCGCTGCGGATGTTAAGAATTTAACAAGGAAACATGAGAAAATTACAGCAGTATTTCGAAACACCATTCAAGAATACAATTATTGTTCACGATAGTCCTAATTCTCAAATTACAATAATTCTACAATTTATCAGTTATAGCACGTGTATTTACACAGCTTGTGTTCAAATAGCTCAGCGTAAAATAACAGTTGACTTTTTTCACAGCCAAACTAAGCAATATGCAAATCACGACAATAGCAGTACGCCGTTCACTGATCGAATGTGTAGCGGCAGAAGGCTGAATTATCCATTTAGTCTGTTTACGCTCTGTGACTGAATCGCATTCTGAGAACGGAGAATCAAAAACCCTGGAAGGAGATTAGACTTTTAGATTAAGCGGAACGCAGATGCCCCGCTTCTTTCATCTTGCCGCTTTCGGAGACGGAAGAAAGGTGAAAATGCAACTAAGTGAATATTTTATCGGGTTACATTTCATTTCGCCAGCCAAAAAAAATCTAACCCTTTTCTCTTGCCGTGAAGAAAATTGCTTGAAAATACGTTGGCTTAATGAAATGAGACTCTCCCCCCATAATTCTGCTATTCATTCCGCCAGTGGATCCAACGGTGTCAATTTACAATTCCGGAAGGAAATTGAACGAAATTAGGATAATGCGGCTGATTTTCGTAAATCTATTCTCTCAAGCTCACGCATTTGCATAATTGGAATATTGGCAAATTTCTTGCTTCCTTCTACGCACCGGAATTGCTAGATCATTTCCTTTCAGTCATTTCCTTCTGCTTTTAAACATTTATAAAGCTGCGTGTAGAAACAGATAGATAAAAACAATTGTCGATGTTAAATTAAACGTTGAAACAAATTGCAAAAATAATTTAAGGTGTACGCCTATATAAAAAATATCCCTTTTCATTGATTGATTTAGTTGTTTTAAGTCCACTTTATGCACAGAAAGGCTAATCGGGACTGTACCTACAGTTTAAAGTGGGATCCAGAAGGTATCGAACTCGAGTATCCTTGATTACAAGTCGACGACGCTACAACTGCGCCATCGGGGAAGCATTTTTCAAATCCACGTTATCACTAGGAGGTTAGTAGTGCTACTTGAAAAAAATCATCTAGATAGTAGAGGGAGATTATTTCCGTAACATCTTTGCAGTTACGCATTTGAAGCTTCGGAACGAGTCACAACTCTCGAAGCAGCCAATTAACAAGCGACCCGCTGACGTCATCTCAACCGAGAACTTATCGCTAAGCCCATTGCTTAGGTTCTACACGCCCACTAGGCTCGCTAGACAGACTCGCGCAGTCCGCTGGAGATGTTCCGAAAGTAATTCGACTCTACGAGAATTTTCTTCATACAATGATAGATTTTTTCGAAAACTGCATTGTTGCATCAATTGTTAAGCATTACGTCTGATACTGGCAGTTTATATCACACATTACTCAACGAAATCCTGATTGTTAGAAAAAAGAAAACATATACATATACTGCGCTCCCAAAAGCAGTATATCACAGATAGCAATAAAGGACTATTATATAGCTTTGCGTGCAGTGGCGGCGATTTTGTGCCAAAACTGGGGGGGGGGCAAGGGAAGTTTACATTCTCTTGATAGACAGGCTTAGCATTAACAAGCCAAAATTTGTGAAGGGGGGAGCAACCGTTCCCTTTGCCCCACCCCCTAATCGCCGAAACTGCTTGCTTGAATGTTAGTGATGCTGTTTGTTCATTAGTAGGGCTCGGATAGTTATGCACTAAAGAACGCAAGATATGCATGCAAATGCACTAAAAAAAGTGTAAAATATGCACTTAAATATGCACTTTAAAAACACATTTGATTTATAAATGCTGTATATTACAAGTTATGAAAGATTATATGCCAGGCAATGAATATGCATTCTGAATGCTCATTCGCTACACAGAGTTTATTCAATTAATATGATTCTGAGTTAAATTAAACACAATACATTACAGATCAAGAGCTAAACATATCGGGTTTCGCTCGCAGGAATTAACCTACAAGAAATTTGCACGCGGTGTTGCCAGCTTAGTCGATTGTTCAGGTGGGAATGACGTACTTGCCACATTTCATACAATTCAGGAAAAAGGAAAGAAGAAAGAGAAAAGGTAAAGAAAAGAGAAGAGAAACGAAGAGAAGAAAAATAACTACAATATATGCTCGGTGTTGGTTGTGGGTACAAAAATATGCACATCAACTTATTTTCATACAAATATGCACCTGCATATGAAATATGCATTTTTAGTTAAAAATCCTTAAATATACATTTGCATAAGCAATATGCAAAATGCATAATTATCCGAGCCCTATTCATTAGAATGTGTATATCATGTTAATTAGATATTGCCTAATTTTTATTATTTAAAACATTATGTTTCTAAAGAGCTCCTCTTCTCTTGTGTCTCACTTTCAGTTGACATGGAGGGATGGATTTTCTCTCATTTCAACTTAATTTCATAATAAAGATATTTAAACAATATACTAACAAAGAAGGACTGCTCTAATATACATACAAGCTCTACCATAAGCACATATAAATCCTAGTTTTTTAAGCGTCCTTTTCCGAATTAAAATATTAAAAGTACGTAAACAGTGAATAGGAATACCAGAAGTGGAAACTGCTTCTATTAGATATGATAGACTGCCTCTTTTAAAGAGTGAGAACATACCTCAGTACGACGCTAGGAGTTCCGTCCCGGTCTGGGGAATGAGTGTTATTTGTGAGTGTCCTTGCATTAATTTCATCATATCATCACTCACCCTCATCTTCGCGATTAGCCAAAAGTGGCAGAAATGTGAAGTAAAATATTTAATCACAGAGTGAGGTAGGGAAGTTAATTTTCTATTTTGGTTAGTAGTGGAAAATTCATTTCTACTTCACGAAAGTGATCTACTAGGCCATGTCTTCTCGTATCTTCACCATCCCATGCAATGGCTGTTTTGTAAGTGGAGATGTACATGCGTGAGAGCGTGTGAGGACATCTCTGTGTGTGTCTGAGGTAGAGATAGTGAGAGAATGAGGAAGACAAAAGTGTCTTCCCGTTTCGCCGAACCATCTCATTATATGAGATTTCTCGCCGCAACCGAATTGCGCACACTTTAGATCCAGGATTGCGCACAAATCTCACTGCCCTGTTTTGCGCACAGATTTTGACCGAACGTTGCCACTTTGATAGCTTTAAAGTCTGTGCGCAAAACTGTTTTTTTTCTTTAGACAAGAAGAGAGAGAGAAATTAGAAATAAAATAGTAAATCTCTTAAGGATTAAATAAAAAAAATAATAATTTGACCAGTAAATGTAGCAAGTCAAGATAGGTTAGGTTAGGTTAGGCAAAACACAGCAAAAACACGTGTAAGTCAACACACAAAAACAAGCAAACGCAACAGAAGTGAGAACGGCTTGAAAACATTTTACATCGGACAACATCGCCTCATTTTCTTGTGCGCAATCCTGTACATTGTGATAGCTTGTCAGCGGCTTATCAGATACCACTGATAAAACCGGAAAAGTGTGTAGCCAGATTTCTCACCTAGGTAAAATATTTTGGGGAATTCCCGTTTTGCCGAATATTTTGAAGGGAGAGAATTTTTCCTCTGCTGGGAAATTTCATGCGTAAACAATCAGAAAGCTTATTAAAATTTACATGGTGAAAGATACCTAGAGGATGGACATATTTATAGTTTTGTGGATCTGGAGAAATCATTAGATAGGGCGAATTGGATGAAACAGACATAAAGAAAGGATTGGTGTAGATGGTAAAGAGGAGAGACTCATCAATCTGTACATCAATCAATGAATTAAACTGGGAGTAGAAGAAGAAATAGCAGATAAAATTGAGTAAATCGAGATTAAATGCGCTCCCTGGCATTATATCATCTCAAGAAAAAGCCTTCAAGTTTACAAATTCAGACAACATCCGAAGTCCTGTATACAGGGTGACCACGAATTAAGGTGGACCTTTTGTCACTGTATTAATTGAGCTATTAATATTTTTCCTTTTCATCTTTCTTTACACGTATGTAAAATCTAACCGACATAGCGGAAGTAGTGGATGTTGTTTAGAATGGTAGCAAGTTGCCTAAGTATTGAGCAGCGTGTCGAATGTGTACGTGTATTTTCCATTACCAATAACGTGTAGCTAAGTTCAGCGACGAATCTGGCAGGAATGTGGACCTCAGGAATCAACACGTTATTTGATACAACCAGAAGTGTTTCAGACCTTAAAAATCTGGTAAGCCACATACAGATAGAAGGAAAGCCAATTAATTCGGACCTCCCCGATGGCGCAATGGTTGCGTCGCCGCCGTGTAATCAAGGGGTTCGGGGTTCGATACCCGGTGGAGGCACATAGCGGTTCAGATCCCACTTTAAACTGTAGGCTCAGTCCCGATTAGACTTACTGTGCATAAAGTGGACTTAAAACTCCAACTCAATTAATCAATCAATCCAAGCTTGCATTGATTTAAATGGAGCTCAAATTGATAATTATGTGGAAAACAGATAAAAATTTAATTGTGATGTCTAAGGTACTATCTTCAGAAAATTAAAAGTTGCCAATATTGTTGACTTGTAGGTAAAAATTAGAAGGTGTACTTGAAACGAAACATTACGGAGACAGGATGTTCTCGTCGGAAACAATATTATAAATCTGTTCTCATTGTTAAACGTAATTGACGATCAAAAGGTGCTCCCTTAATTCGTGGCCACCCTGTAGATTGACAGCCTGTGGAGCTTACGAGGTTCAGTTTGATCAAGTTTACTCGACAAACAAGTGAATAGTTTCTTCTTGTAGCTGATATACAAGGTACATATTTTACGACATTTGCCTCAAGTAGAAATCACTCTCAATGTGGTAATGTTAATTCTTGAAATTGTTAGACAGCGCCAACAATTGCACGGTAGAAAAGTGTTCTCCCGTTTTCCAATCATCTTGTTATCTTTCGTCTTCTTAGGAAGTTGTCTTCCCTTGTAAGTCCGGTTCGCAGGGTACCTTCCACTGTGTCCTTCAACAATAACAGTCCTTCAACATGGTCAGAAACCAGTTTTGCTGTCACGGCTCAGATTTGAAATTACAGCGTGAAAATCGTTGCTTCAACAGATTATCACTTCTATCTTTTTCTTTGAGGTCTTTTCAAAGATGATGCCACGGACCCTGAAATTTCCAATGTTCTCCGCCATTCTCGGACCAGATTGTTCCTAATCTGTAATACGTGTAATCTGAAAAAAAAAAAAAAAAAAAAAAAAAAAAAAAAAAAAAAAAAAAAAAAAAAACAACTAGTTTCCCTGGGAAGGAAATAACACACATCTGAAGGTTGTGTGATGCGCAACACATTTTAAGATATTGAACGCTCTGTTGTAGTGAACTGGTGAAGTGTGATATGCAGAGACAGGCTTTTAAGCGGGAAAATTACTATAAAAAGGACAAAAAAGGGAAAATTATTGCCAAAGAAAAGACAAGAAAAAGACTATAGTTTATTATTTTAAATTAAAACCTATATACCATTCTAAAAAGGGATTCATTAAATTTCTTGCATTTTTTACCTTACTTCATTATGTAAAGAAAAAATGCAAGCAAATTAATGTTTCCCTTTCTATATATGAATGGTGTATATTTTGTTTTCATTTAACCCTAGAAAGCCCAAGGTGAGTTCATCGGACTCAATGCACTAAATGTTTACTTATAATTCTGTAATAATTTGTTATTTTCTAATGTCTGTTCTAGTATAAATGTTTACAAAACATACATCATGAGCGATTCTTCATGATTTTCCTATAATATTTTTTTCTTTACACCACATTATGTAATTTGCAACGCAGAAGCCCATGGTGAGTCCGTTGGACTCCCGCGGCTTTTCCACGGTTTACGTAACTTTTCTTTCATTTTTTAAATTCCGTAGTACACATTTCAGTTCATTAGGTCACTGAAGTTCCTTTTCTCATTCCAGTGATTACTCATTGAAAACGATGTCCAAGCTTACTGACAAAGATATTATTGCTTGCTTGGAGTTGGAGGGAGGATGAAGATAGTATCTATCAAGAAAGTGATGACAGTGACTATAACCCACACAGTGACATCAGTGGAGATGATCATATAAGTATAGACAGTGATTACAGAGACACTATAAGTGAAAGTGAAGAAGTGTTACTGCCCTCTGATTTGGGAAATGCGTCTTACGTTGGAAAAGACCATTCTGAATGGCACAAAAATCCGCGTGCCACTTCGAAGATTAGGGCTTCCAATATAATAAAAGGAACTTCATCTAAAGTCGTGCATTCACCAAATACACATTTGGAAAGCCCAAAAGATTGTGTCAGTCTTTTTGTATCATCCAGCATTCTGAAAGACGTAGTGAAATTTACCAACCAGGAAGCTGAAAGAGTGCATAATCTGAAAAAGAAAAATACATCTTGGGTTCCTTGTGATGAACTGGAAATCAGTGCATTCATAGGACTTCTTATAACATCTGGTCATTTGAAGTGCAACCATCTTACAGTTTCAGCATTGTGGAATTCAATGTATGGTCCTACAATATTTCGTGCTACTATGAGCAAGAATAGATTCAAGGAACTCCTTGTATTCCTTCGCTTTGACGACAAAACCACAAGAAGTAAACGTCGCAAAAGAGACAAGCTTTCACCGATTCGTGATGTGTGGGATACAGTTTCCAACAATCTCACCAAACATTACCTTCCAGGATGTAATATTACAGTAGACGAACAACTGGTACCATTTAGAGGACTTTGTTCCTTCCGCCAATACATACCGTCTAAGCCAGATAAATATGGTTTGAAATGAGCATGTGATCCAAAAACTTTCTTTCCATTGAAAGGAATCCCATATTTGGGGAAGGAAAATACAACGAGAACCGAAGATGTGGGTTCAACGGTGCTTATTCAGCTAACAGAACCATACAATCACACAAACAGAAATGTTACGTGTGAAAATTATTTTACTGATCTGGAAGTTGCCAAGCAATTACTTAGGAATGGACTTACACCAGTTGGCACAGTTAGGAAGAACAAACGCTTCATTCCATATGAATTCCAACCAAACAAAAATCGAAAAGTGTTGACTTCTGAGTTTGTTTTTTCCAGAGATTTTACACTTGTCTCGTATGTACCAAAAAAGTCCAAAGCAGTAATACTTCTCAGCAGAATGCACCACACTAGTGACAATTATAGAAGAGGAAAGCAAACCAGATATTATATTGTATTATAATGAAACGAAAGGAGGAGTAGATAGTCTTGATCAGATGGTACATACTTATTCTTGTAAAAGACAGACAAACCGTTGGCAAGAAGCTTTCTTCATGAACTTGATTGACGTTTGCGGGGTAGCTGGGTACGTAGTGTGGGTAACACTAAATCCTCAGTGGCAGATAAACAAGGAGAAAACAAGAAGAAGGATCTTTCTAATTGATCTTGCAGAAAGTCTGGTCCAAGAAGATCCCGACAAGGACTCAAACGTGACACTGTTCAGGCAATAGAAACAGCCATTTCAATGAAGAATCCAACAACGTCAACATCTACTTCTGCAGAGCAGCCTAAGAAAAGGATATGTTTTTGTGCAATACCAAGAAAAGTAGGATGCAAAAACAAGTGTGTGCAAAGTGCAAGAGAAATGTCTGTTCTGAACATTCCGTTTGTACAAGAGAATGTCCGAAATGTTAAAAGTAAATGCATTTACTGTTAGAATTGGTATCTGTGGTTCTATTCAGATGCAAGAGAAGTCAGTTCCTAAAATTCTGTGTGTAGAAATGTTGTTGAACTGAAAAAAGTATTTTCACTTTATATTAGAAGGAATGCGATGATTAAAGGCAATCCCCTTACATACCAAAAATAATAAAAATAATAACTACTGGAAATATAAAAGAAATATGATAATGTAAAAACTTACAACATCCAAATAAAATATTATTAATGACATTATTATCATATACAAATTATTGTATATTGTGTAATACTTTACAGTTTGTTATAACACATTTGTAGTAATTCTTTCAAACATATTTCATGCAATTAACAAAAGTAATAAACGTAAACAAATGTAGTGTCTATGTCTGTACCAATGAGTAATGTAAAAATTTTAAAAAATACAACTACATGAAGCAAACAAATACTCTAAAATGTTCATATTGCATCAAGACAGTATTGTTTCATACGAGAGTCGATTGGACTCACCTTGGGCTAATTAAGGTGCATAAAACCTTGGGCTTTCTAGGGTTAAAATAATATTTTTAGTGGAGTGCAAATCTTCCTTGAATCAGCTTGCCACATTTTCTGCCACACAGTAAAGTTAAAAGTATTCTAAAAAAAATCACAATGAAAGTCTAAATCTAGCAGATAAGTACACTTTCAACCCAACAGGCATGCCGCTTACAATGCGTTTGTTACTGCTTAAGCCCAGATCGCATTGTTGCAACAATAGCTGTAAACGTAATACCAACACTCATGCAGAGAAGGTAGGGTAGAAGGCGATTAATCTTTCTATCCTTTAAGCTGCACCAAATAGACAATTGTTGAATGTTTTGTTTCTAGAAAATACAGTCGAAAAAAGTTTTGATATCTTGTCAATAAAGAGACAAAAGAAAATGTTTTTGAAAAGGGGAAAAAAAGGAATGTGGGCTGAAAAACTTGTCAATAATGGGACCAGAAAGGAAAATGTTTTATAAAAAATTGAAAAATAGGGAATGTGAGCTGAAAAAGAGAAAAAAAGGGAAGTCCAAACCATGTAGTCTTGTAGGTTGAAGATAAATTATCAACACTCTTGTTATTTATTCCAAGATCCGTGTTGAAAAATAAAAAAAGGAATTCCCTTTAAAATCCGGTCTCTAGTGATAAGCATACTTGTGTAAAGGAAGTACCAGTCTTCCCCGAAGGAACTTCGGGTCGTCATCCAAGTCGCCACTTCCTATCTTGAACTTAACGCTGCTATGCCTTAATTACTATTCCTATCAGAATGTGAATTTCTGCAATCAAGTGCATAAAACAAGTAAAAATTTACAGATCTGGTACAACTACCAGATACGTTTATGAGATTCATGTAGAGTAAAACATCGTTAATCCGGACCCCGATAAGCCGAACTTCGCTTAATCCGGACAGACAAAAGAAAAAAAAAGCAGTATGCAAGGTTTTAAATGTGGCTAGAAGTCAACAAGAGAACTTCCCAAAGAAAAGGCAGTCAACCACTGATGAAATTCTGTTTCCCGCAGACTTTGTACTGTACTGTATAGTGTATTTAGGCCTATGCCCTTTAAATACACCATAATAAACGTGTTTTGTTGCTATAAACGAAGTTTTAATGCACTTTCTACTGTTCTTTTAGGTTATTTTAGTTAATCTGGACTTTCGTTAAACCGGTCAACTTATCCCCCCATTAGTCCGGATTAACGAGGTTTTACTGTACTTCCCAAACTAAATTTAAGGGGAAGAGTGACAGTTTTGCACCAGGTGTGCATTTATTTCAATATCGTTGGAAAGGGCACTTCTACTAAAAAGAAACACGTCTACATAAGAGAGTATGAATTTCTCTACTTGTTGCAGGTGGAAGCGATTTTTTAAGTTGATCATTAAGCGAGATACGATCTGTAAAAAATATGATTAATTGTGTACAGAATCTCATGTATTCCTTTTTATGGAGATAAAAATCGTAACATCTTCAAGTTTCCTCCTCCTAAAACCATCCAGCGCACAGACGTCTCTCTCCCAAGCTCTCCGCGGGGAAAGGTCGATGTTAGAGAAGTTTAAGATTCTCGCGTTTGGTTGGACACAAACTGTTCCTCCTGTCCATAAGTCAAAAGTATATGCAATCTGTGTTGGTAGCACAAGAGCAACAAATCTTAAACTTTTGATGGTGGACAATTGTTGTTCTTTCGCACTGTAATACAGGGAAATTCAAATTGAATGGTGCAAAAAGAAACCATACATGTGACTGTTGTAATGAATGTAATTCACAATTATATGTTGACTTGGTGGGGCTTAGTAGGTTAGTCGCACGAATATTTTCAACCACTTCGTTATTTACAGTTGACCGTTCTGTGCTTTTTCCTTGCATAAGCATCCCGTTTCCTCAAACTGTTTCACCCATCTTGCGATGTTGAGACGGTGAGGGGCTTCTTTGGAAAATTTCTTTGAACAACGGTTACCGATGAAGTTTTGCGTATTCTAGCACACAATAAGCTTTTTCTTTGGGTCTCCCTTATCGCACAACATTAGAATAACCTTGCATTCTGGCGTCAGACGAGGAATGCCTACGTTGTTAAGTTAGGTCTGTTAGGTTCGGTTCTATTAGCAACAGAACTAAACCTAGCTAACTTAACTTAACAAATTAGGCATTTAGCAAGTATTCCTCGGTGACGTCAGAACTCAATGTTGTTCTAGTGTTGTGCAAAAAGGGAGACCCTTTTCTTTCGCTGATGCCGCCATTTTGGATGACGAGCTTGTTTTGTTTCAGTGTTGCCGGATGAAACCTGGAAAGGTAAACTATCATGTTATATCGATTATTGTGAATTCAATTCATTACAGCAGTCATAAATTTCTTCTTCTTATTTGTTTTGTACCATTCATTACATGAACTTCGAAGATTCATGGTAGGATTTCGTACAAACTCATATCCTGACCAGTTTTTACGCTGATTTTATTTATTAGTAACTTCTTGTTTGAAATATGTTATGTAAAAAATGCTGCCTTGGGCGGTACTAAGCAGGAAGTATTCTGGAAAACATACCAAGGTGTTAGGTTGATCAAGATGACAGCAGCATCCGTACCCTTCTGCATCATCTCAAATTACAGTGCCTCTTATGTGATTAGTTCCCTAGGCGCCCTATAGTCTAAAATCCACAGCCTCTTCGCTACTGTCTTCGGGATACAAACTTATATAAAATTAGATTTCCCAACCCTCCTGGATGTTGTGCTTTCATCGCAGCTGCTTTGTATGCAAATGAGACGCCAGCCACCTTGCAGAGTTGCTTGCGCTTATTAAAAAAAGATGGATGGGAAGTAACAATATCAAAGTCAATGTAGCCAGCCCCTCCGAGGGGAAAATTTCAACGAAACGCAGTTTGCCTTCACGCGCCTTGACACCCGAAACCACATCCTGAACTGTAAGTGAAGACCAGACCTTAATTAACAGCGACAGTGCGAGGACCCTCGGCTCTCACGATGGATTCCATCATCTGCGTAGGGAAGCAAAAGTGCGTGAAGGCTTCTGTCTGAGTGCGTGCGAGTTTCCATAGTTCCCAAAGACATGAACTTTAGCGTAATTACACACTGCTGTAGCGTAAGTGTCAAGAACTAACAAGACAGAACGGCTCCTCCCCCTTTCGAGCCTCCAACTTCCCACTTTAAAAAATAACGTGCAGAAATTCCCATAATTGCATAGATGGGTCCTTCGGAAGTCCTCCTACATCCACATTCCTCCGGCATTCCACACCTAAGATTGCTTTCAAACTCCTGTACATTCAATTTTGGTCATTGAGGTGCCCAAAGCATTGTCTTAGTAAGTATTTTGGCTAAGGCATTTCTGTGCGTTGATTTATTGATTTTGTATTTTAAGTCCACAGTAAGGCTAATCCGGACTGGGCCGCAGATTAGGGTATATACCCTAATCTGTGTTACTACTATACCAGTGGCGTAACTGAGTCCAAGGTCTGGGCTGTCTCATTATGTCAGGTGCTCCTAGGCTAGGAAAAGAAAGAAGTTTACTAACTATTAAGAAATGAGGTTGCCAACTCATAGGAAATCTGGTTGCCAACTCATAGGAAATCTGGTTACTAACTCGTAAGAAATTGGGTTGCCAACTCATAAAAAATTAGGTTGCCAACTCATTTTGAAATCAGATTACCAACTCCAGAATCAGCATTATCATCTCACTGATATTATTTACAATTTCTGATCGATTATTCGCCTGTATTTTATTCTCTACTCTTCAGGCTTCGCAGATAGCCTAACTAGCCTATAATATACGCCCCTGTACTATACGTAAAACGTAACGAGAACATACGGACTTCCGTGAAGATGAAAACTCGTGGATTAAACACTCCTTATACGTAACCATAAAAATGAGACTGTCGTGTGTGCATGGGCGAACTGAAAGTGAGGAGGAGGGGATAGAGTATGAGTATCACCATCTTTTAACTTAATTTTCCAGAAACAAAATAAGGCAATCATATTTATTTCGTTTCATTTTCCTACCCATAATGGCTATCAAAATGCCAAAACCATCATCCCGATCCTTAAAATCTTTGCCATTAGGGTGTGTGGAGAGTGTTCGTTGCGTCACCCATTTTTCAGCATACTGAGGATGATGTGATCAGCAGCACGCTCCGACTTCCCTACCACGGGTGCCACAAAGTACGAATTGATTACATGTTTGGTCATTAGCTTTATGCAGGAACATTGTTGGGGAAATTCGCACGTGAGGTCAAATCCTCCAGGAAATCTGGTGTCCTACTGACAGAACCACCACGTTTGTTTTCCTTTATAGCAAAATGGTAATACTTTATAACCAAGTTGATAAACTAAGAAAAATATTAGATTAATATACTCAGTTGAAAAGATAGAGATCTTACTTTCGATTTACTAATAACGCATAAATGCTCGTGTTTGTTCTGTCTTGATCTAATCCATACTCATCGTCTCTATTAACCAATGGCGTTTGCAGAGGGGGGTAAGGCGACACTTTCATCCCCCTTCCCCCGAGATATCAGCAGAAACTTCATGTAATTTGAGTGGTGAAATTGTAGCGTGAAACATGGATGAGTGGTGCCATGAAAGACAGCAAATTAAGTGGACTCAGTTTGACATCTGTGTACCGTACAACAACAAATTGATAGATGTTTATGGAAAGGAAGCTAGTCGAATCCAGTTTCTATTTAAATAGCGAACTCAAGTCTGAACTTCATAACAACGCCAAAGTATTTTCAATTCAACTTGGATATTATGATTTGTAATAATAATAATGATGATAATAATAAAGGGTTAAATGTGAGTTCGATTGCCAGTTGTAAGGCAATAGTGTACAATAACTCATTGGTGACGTATTGAAGACGCAATATACATGTGACTAAGGTAGGGTATGCCATTGGCTAAGTTTCTGCGCTGGGTGAGCGAGGAGTTTGGCGTGGCAGTTCCTTGCCGACTGGGGGAGACGTAGGACTGACACAGGCTGAGTATACTGTTTTTCCGTTTATTACCCTTTTTGGGCGTACATGGCCTGGTGGAATTTGCCTAACGTTTATATAGTTATTTCGACCTCTTGAAAATGCTAAAGAAGAAATTTAATTTTTTAAGGGTAGATTGCTCCAGGTCATGTAGGCTGTGGGGGTTTTGGGCGGGGTTGCAGTTGACTCGTATAGCCGTTACGTACTGACTTTTGACGATTAAATTGGACGGACTGATACAATTTAATGGGGAGATTATACATGGTTATTATTGTTAAATAAACTAAAATGTTATTCTTCGGTGTTTAGATGGGTTGTGAATGAACCTTGTGATACATGTATAAATGTGGAAAGTATAATCTGATTTGATAATAAATATTATGGTTGAATGAATATTAAGCTTTACATTAAATAGTTTAATTACCTACTGAATGATAATTAACTTCCACTGCGCCGATAATATAATCCACGTCTCACTTCTTTATTATTTATAAAGGGGAAATAAGAGATGTACAGGATTATATACAGGAGGCATATACTGACTGGTTTGTATCCCACTTTGAACTGTAGGTCCAGTTCCGATCAGCCTTACTGTGCACAAATTGACTTAAAACACCAACTCAATCAATCAATCTACTCTAAGTGGACATTCCAAGCTGGGGGGGATTCTTGTATGGATCAACATGGAGAAAATGCAGTGTGTGTGAGGATGTCTATGTGATTATCATACCGGTGGAGGCACATAGGGGTTCGGATCCCACTTTAAACTGTAGGTCCAGTCCCGATTAGCCTTACTGTGCATAAAGTGGACTTAATTCACCAAATCAATCAATCTATGTGATTTTCTTAACTAGAGGGTATAGTATGCTATACGTCCCGTCCTAACACTTTGAGCAATACAGCCCCTGCGGGCACCCTTAATAACTGGAATGGTCTCAGGTCGAAGTATCGTCAATTGGCAAATTATCTACAGACGTTCGTGGCTTCAAAGAAAAGGAAGTTAATGGTTTTGGTTTATTGAACAGTAATTTTGTACAGTTGAAGTACGAAACGCCTACCTTAACAGCGAACGCCCATTTTCCGCCACGTCCTTTGAGGTAGAAGATTACGTGTGTCCACAAGCTCGCGATTCTGCATCACGTTTGTTCCTCTCCAGGTTATGGCCCTCGTAATGGAGCCACGTTCCCAACACGCCGTAACCGTAAAGAGTTGAGGCTGAGTCCATATTGACTCTGCGGCCGTACAATTTCCAGCGATTATTAGCGTCTCAGGTAACGAGGCGGCCTCGTCCTTCGCCTAACGAGGCTTTCATCCGCCCCCATAAAACATTCCGCTCCATTTATACAACGCTCCCAGGCAGCCAGAAATAACTTGATACCATTGATGTGCTCGGAATGGAGCTCTGGTAATTAGATGAGTAACGGCGGATTCTCCATCTCGATCAAATGGATGCCAAAACGGAGACATTCGAGCATCGACGCTTTCGGAATGGTTTGCTCTGAAGGTTCTTTCATCGTCATGAAGCTTCTACCTTCAAGCACGTGTATCATTTTGGTTATTAACACGTGAAATTTTCTCAAATAATTCAAGATTTTGAATTAATTTCCTCTTCCTTGCAAACTGCTCACTGCTTTTAATATTAAAAACTATCTATATAGTTTAAACAACATATTAGATATAATATACAAATAAAACAGATCTAATTCTAGAGTGATTTATTTATAGTCTCAAATACAATTTATAGCTTTCTAAATTTTGTATACATATAAACGAATTCAAATTTGAACTTTTGCTTTGTATTGATTATTCCTGTTTCCTATTTAAATAGTGCTATTCGTATAATTTCTTTATTCTTCTCCAACTTTTATAGTTTGTTACTTGTTTATGTTTTGTTTCTTCTGTCCTTTAGTTTTCTCCTCTGTTCAAAATTTGTAATATGTATATGTATGTAATTTTTTGTATTTGTGTAACTTTTGTATTTGTATAACTTTTTGTATTCATATTTATCTAATGTTTTGTGTAATAATTACTATGTGTTTGTATCATGTATTATATATTTATGTAAATTATATTGTATATAGTAAATTGTAATGCCTATTGTAATTGGAGCATTCGCTCAGTTTTAGGCGATTGGTTAATAAATAAATAAATAAAACATATATATATATATATATATATATATAAACGTTAGAATCTACGCTAATACATCGCCTCTCCACACAGTACGCTGACTCAATCCTGCAACTAATATCTAGCGTATGGTACCCAAGGTTTGGGTAAAAGTGACAAGTCTGCTATTATCCTTAACATAGCAGGAAGCAGAGAAAGGAATGCTTAATAAATAATTACTCAAACGTTAGATCACTGACTGGGGAGACTGCTGTAGAATGGAGAGAGAGGACCGTTGGCGAGCAAAAGAGATTGTGACAGGATCAAGGATGAAGCGTGCAGGGCTGTGAGGAGAGTGAAATCTCACAGGGGGTCAGACATGTGGGTGACAATTGAGGTGATTGAGAGGACGATCTGTGGAAATAACCTTCATGCAGACTAGAGACAAGTAAGATCCTTTTCCTATCAACGTCCATATCGGTTCAGTCGTGGAGAGTATAAAACCCATTTACGGTACTTGTCAGTTCTTGCCATTCTTCTAGAGTGCGACCCCTCGCAGATCATACTTTAGACCAAGCGAGCATCAATAAGTTTGCGTTACGCTAGCATAGCGCTGGCTTAGCAGTGATATTCCTCCGTCCCTACCGGGTTCCTCCGCCTGATAGAGGTAATCAACCCGGTAGTAGAGGAATGAAAACCTGCAGGATGGGGAATAAAACGTCACCTTTCGATGAAAATTGGATAGTTGTCACTAATCACGAAAACCGAAAGTACAGCGCAGTAAGCGCCGCGTGCGAGTTCAGTCGCCCAGGACGTTCGAGGCGTCTGGGCGAAACGGCGACGTCAACGTAAGGCCTGCGGGTAGCCAGCGGCGATTGGGCCAGGTAAGTGTAGAGAGAGTTGCACTCTGTCTCCTTCATCTTCCCTCTTCTCGGCCAGGGGCAGGCCGACGAGTTAAAATCTAACCTTTCCCTTTCTTCGAGCTGCATCCTTGTGTCTCCACTGATTCTCGTCAATGAGAATGAGTCACACATCAATATATATATATATATATACACACACACATATACAGGGTGTCTTATAAGTAATAGCGTAAACTGACACAGTTGAAAGTACACGATAATAGAAGCAAAAAAGTCTCAGTAAACATGGGTCTGCAAACGAGCCGTTTTCGAGATAATGGCGATTGTGTGATTACAAGCCGCCACCGAATTCATTGTTTGTAAACGTAGTCCTAGTTCGTAGAATGCTAATAATCTGTGCGAATGTGTGGTTACAAGCCATCATTGATTGCATTTTGTAAACATCGAGTGCTTTACTCCTTGCACGGTCCGAGGTTTGCTCTTTGTTTACAAAACATACCATTTCTGAGAGATGGCGTTGTAATCAAACATACACATTTCCAAGAGGAGGCGTTGCAATATAACAGAAAATTTCCGAGAAGTGACGTTGTATGGATACAATCAGTACACAGTCTAATCGTACTGTGGGAGTCACGGCAGTTGTGCTGGACTGCGTAGTGAAAATGGAACCTTATATGCATCTTGTGTATGGATTGGCTAACGGCAATGCACGGGAGGCTGCAAGCTTGTACCAAGTAAACTACCCTGCTCGAAGGCACTACGAGAGTCGCACATTTACTAGGGTACATCAGCGCCTCAAAAGAACATGGGCTTCGAACATGGTAGGGGATCAGGTAGACCTGCATGCATTACGCCTGAAGTTGAGGACATTGTGTTGGAAGCAGTAGAACACACTCCAGGAACCTCGACGAGGAGAATTGCCGCAGAAGTGCCAGTAAGCCGCAGTAGTGTATGGAGAATTTTACATCGCAATTCACTTTACCCTTACCACCTCCAACGAGTTCAGTGTCTCAGTGATACGGATTGTGTTCCTAGAGTGACGTTTTGTCATTGGATGCAACAACCGGTTGTACTCAACCCTCGTTTTGCAAGTAACATTTTATTTACAGACGGAGCGGAGTTCACACGCGATGGTAATTTTAATTTTCATAATTATCATGTTTGGAGTGTACTAAACCCACATGCTGTTCATGAGGCACCACATCAGCAACGTTTCTCGTTGAATGTGTACAAGGTGATCGTCTCATTAGACCACACATTCTTTCAAGAAGACTCAATGGACCGAGGCACTTTTGGTTTTTGATGCATGATCTTCTAGGATTGCTTGAGGATGTTCCCCTCGATCCACGTCAGAGTATGTGGTACATACATGATAGAGCACCGGCACATTTTGCTGCTGCTGTGAGACGACATCTAACACGCAAATATCATCGAAGATGGATAGGTCGAGGCGGGCCTGTACCGTGACCTCCAAGGTCACCCGATCTAAATCTTTTTGTGTCTGGGGTCACCTCAAAAGCGTAGTGTACAACACTCCCGTTGACACGGTTGAAGAACTGGAACAGAGAATTGTACATGCTTGTGACGAATTCCGAAATGATCCGGGTGTGTTCGAAAGAATTCGAAACTCAATGCGGAATCTCGTACAGTATTGCATCCAGATGGAAGGATGACACTTTGAACATCTCCTTTAACAGGTACGAGTGTACAGTAATTGTAAGGTAGAACATACTAAAGTAGTGCTGTATTTCTTGTTAAAGTAAGTAGAATGTTCAATAAAGCAATGAGATCAGATTTTTCATACTGTATTATTAGTATTTTACAAACTAGGACCACGTTTACAAACACTGAAGTCAGTGATGGTTTGTACCAACACATTCGCACACATTATTAACATTCTACCAAGTAGGACGATGTTTACAAGCAATGAAGTCAGTGGCGGCTTTTAATCACACATTCGCGATTATCTCGAAAACGGCTCGTTTGCAGACCCATGTTTACTGACACTTTTTTGTTTCTATTATCGTGTACTTTCACCTGTGTCAGTTTGCGCTATTACATTTGAGACACCCTGTATATATATCCACACACACACACACGAGGAGTGTTAGGAAAGTAACGATACAACGGATCTTAGAGCAAATATGTAGGACATACGTAACTTGACAACACTGACAGTAACCTCGATCCTTACTCTTTCCAGGAGCGTTCGTTCGTAGTGCTACGCTGAGCCTTGTGTGAGTCACAAGTGCTGGAAATGGCTGCGGTGACAAAGAGTCTTGCCAAATGCGAAGTGCAGGCTGTCGTACTGTTTCTCCAGGAAAAACGCGAATGTCCAGCGGACGTTCATCGTCAACAAAGGCACGACACTACTTCGTCAAATTTTGACTATTCATGATGTTCCCATAAACTTTGATGATGAATGTCGTTTTGCCTGGAGAAACCGTATCACAGCCCGCACTTCGCATTTGACGGGACTCTTTATCGCTGCAAACATTTCCAGCACGTGTGATTCACACAAGGCTCAGCGTAGCACTGTGAATGAACACTACTGGTAAGAGTAAGGATCAAGGTTAGTGTCAACGTATGCCCTACATATTTTCCCTAAGATATATATCCGTTGTATCTTTACTTTCCTGACACGCCTCGTATATATATATTAAAAATAATTGTCTCCCCACATGATATTCACTTTATAATCTTTTTCTCATGAATTTGTTTTGGTATTTTACAATATTTTCGATAGATATAATCTTCAACATCCTCCACCAGACCCACATTTGGAAAGATACCAGCATTGCTTTATCAAAGTCCATTTTTAAAAGCATGTCTAACGTCGTCTGCTCGTTCAAGCAGAATAATGATGCAGTATGAATATAATTTTAAAATGTCTAATTTCTTATACCGTTTACATTGAAACAAACAAATGTAAAACTCTTTTGTTGTTTACAGCGTTTTCAAATGTTTAATGTAAAATTACATTTCGAACAAGATGGTGATGCTTTTTCAATTATGGGCACTTCAGCACATAAGCTATCTGTGTCCGTCACACAATATGGAGATAGGCCCCTTAACTATAACAAAATTGAGGACAGGACCTCAAAAAGAAAAGAAAAAATTTCCGTTTAAATATCCTCACATATTTTTCAAAACTAAAACTCTCATAGACTATTTACCAACAACTAAAACTCTCATAGACTCATTACCAACAACTAAAACTCTCATAGACTCATTACCAACAACTAAAACTCTCATAGACTCATTACCAACAACTAAAACTCTCATAGACTCATTACCAACAACTAAAATTCTCATAGACTCATTACCAACAACTAAAACTCTCATAGACTCTTTACCAGCAACTAAAACTCTCATAGACTCTTTACCAACAACTAAAAACTCTCATAGACTCTTTACCAACAACTTAAATTCTCATAGACTCTTTACCAACAACTAAAACTCTCATAGACTCTTTACCAACAACTAAAAACTCTCATAGACTCTTTACCAACAACTAAAACTCTCATAGACTCTTTACCAACAACTAAAAACTCTCATAGACTCTTTACCAACAACTAAAACTCTCATAGACTATTTACCAAGAACTAAAACTCTCATAGACTCTTTACCAACAACTAAAACTCTCATAGACTCTTTACCAAGAACTAAACCTATACTGTCTCTGAGGATAAAACATCTATACCGGCTGTAAAGGGGCCCTCAGCGCAACACAGGGCATTATGACCCGACAAAGAGTTGATCTGATCGTAGATTTAGTCGCCAGAGCCTCGTTGGATTGCGAGACTGCACTTCCCGGGTTGTACTACGAGTAAGAGAGGTGCCTTCTCAGAAGCTCATCCCTTATGCGCCCCTTATTTAGAGAAGAAATCTTGGCTGTTTTTTTTTTTTTTTTTTTTTTTTTTTTTTTTTTTTTTTTTTGTGAGTAAACATGACAGTTGGCTTTGAAAAAAGGTTAACACATGATGTCAACTAGTCATTAATTAGTCGAGGTGTGTTCAACATTGATTCTTGAGAAAACACAATGCACCTTAAGACCATGTTATTATCATGGTTCAAAACTAGAACCTCGTGTCTATTCCGTATGTATATGTGCACTAAAAGTTTATCTAAGTTCATTATCTCTTCATTTCAGAGTTTATACAGAATGAAGGCATATATTTATATTTTGTTATGAACCAAAATTAAAAAGAATGAGTGGTTTTCCACACTTTGAACACCAATATTTTGTATGTTTCAAGTTCTGCAAATTCCCTTCATCTGTTGACAATTTTTTGACCTTGTATCATGCAATCAAATTCTCAACTCATGATGTAATAGTGTCAATCAGGCTCGTAACCATGATTTTATTTCGAAGGGGGCCCATCCCCTATCAGAACAGGCGTCGCCTAAAATATTTGTAGAGGGGCTCAGGCCATTGATAAAACTTGATTAGTAGAAATAATAATGACAATAATAGTTATTACCACGGTTACAATTGTTATTTTACAATATTAACCGTTATAAGTTATTTAAAATATACCAATTATAATCCAAATTTATTGTTCTTATTATTGTTATTGTTTATATTATATAAATGGGGAGACTTTGCTACTTGTTCCACCGTATAAGTGAATATCCAACACAAGTGTTTTCCATTATTTTTCTTACATTTTGTACAGTTAGTGTACTGAAATACATAGTTATTGTATTTTGTTATTAACTTTTACAGATTCCGTCAAAAAAATTAAAAGTTAGAGCTAAATTTAACTCATAAAGTTTATATTGTGTGACCTCTTACATAGAAAACTATACATTTTGAGAGCCGTGGATCCATTTAATTTTTTTTTTATATTAAATGGTAGAATATAAAAATAAAACTTGGTTCCCCTATTATATACTAAACTTTTTTCTATCTAATGTTTAATCCCGCTAAGGAAGTAAAATTAATTACTACTATACACTATTTAAATTAGATATTTGTAGAGGAGGGGCTTCAGGCCCCCTTAACCCTCCCCCTGGCTACGTGCCTGGTGTCAGTTATAATCACATGTGCGAATATTATTCAATAAGACTACAGAAGGATTATTTATGGTTACATTTCACTCCTTGGCCAACTAAATGCCTCGAATTCAGAGACCACAGTCAGAAGATATAACAGAAAAGTACCAAGGTAAGAACTATGTTGTAGGTGCATGTTAATTTTCCTCCTGTTTAATAATTCAGTTTTTGTTGATTTCCGCGTCAGCTTTGCATGGCAATTTCCAATGTTCCGCGCAGGTAACAGCATGTTGCCTCCTTTCGCTTCCCTTCTCCACGCAGTTCCTGCAGACAGTTGTTGAGGCATCCGCCAAGCTAAATGTGGGATCCTCTGAAGATGACGGCTTGCAGTATCACTGGCAGAGACGGGGCCAGATTTTTATCTCGGCGGAATCTCATTCACAGAACTTGGCTCTTAAGTGCTGGACCAATTATGAGCAGTGCGTTGTTCAGATAGCGGAGAATGAAAAGGAATCGTTTGTACGCGTCTGGAGAACAAGGCTGGAAGTGAAAGATGGGCTCTCGTCTGCAACGGCCCATTGCTCTGCCTAGGACCGTAAGAAAGTGGACCAGAGAACTCCGGCGGTATAATTACACTACTAACTTCTATTCCCGTGGATGTCGTATTGTGATTGAAAGCAAGATAGTTCGTTATTTACGTTGTCGCATGATAACTCTACAAGAACGCCTTGTTCGTTGCGAGCAGATCTGAAGGGGCATGCACGGCCTCTAGATTTTGTTTTGTAACTTCACAAATTAACAAGTCACAACTGTGACCATCATAAACTCACATTACCCTTCCTCTCCTCACAAAGTTCTTATCATCTGTGTCTACATTTTATTGTTATGGATCCAAACCATTCAGCACCTTAATTTCAGAACGTTTCATCTCTAATTTGCATGCATAATCCTGTATTAGGATATCCATTAACATGATCAATTCATTCATATTCGGCTTCTAATACTCAACTGTCGTTCTGTCTTGTGATACCCGGTGGAGGCACTTAGTGGTTCGGATTCCACTTTAAACTGTTAAAACACCAACTCAAACAAACTACAAAACCGTTTCCAACAGCTTGTTTTAACACATTTGGATACTCAGTGCTCGTGTTCCGTAAAATTACATTTGTCCATAAATCGGTTGGTTTCACAAAGTTTTATGGTGATTCGGGCAGGCTTTTTCTGGACCTTGAAGAAAATGCTAAACTAAATAGTTGTCCCTTTCGCTCAGTTAGAAGCATTGTTTCTATTTTGCATTATTTGCATTTTCCGCCCTTTATTTATTTTTAGGTCCTTTTTCGGTATTTTTGCCTTCTTTTTGGCATTTTTATCATTCTTCTAGGTTTATTCACGCTGTTTCCCTCTAGTTTAGTGAATTGTATATACATTTGTTAACATAACTTACATACCTATTTAAATTTCCTAGCGTTGTCTATTTAGCAACCATTAATCGAAAATATTGCCAATGCAAAAAAACAATAGCATTTTAAATGAAACCTGGCATTGGATTTAATAAATAATTATGGTAAATTTATTTTTCCTCCAGCAAAATAAAAATACAGGGTGAGGCCAAAGTCAGGAACCATAGGACTAATGGATAAATCGTACGTCATTGGCTGGATGACCAGTTTCCGGGGAAGTGGATAGGTCGGCCAGGGCCCGTTGAGTGGCCCACGATGTCTCCTGACCTCTCACCATTGAATTACTACCTATGGGGTCACCTGAAGGCAATGGGTTATTCCACCCAGATTCGCAACCTATGCAAGGGAGGATAACGCAAATACCGCCTGCCACAAAGCTCAGTGTCCTGAAAAACTAGGAGCGTCGCCTGAACATGTGCCTTGCTGAAGAGGGTCAACATATTTAGCATATCATATGGACAATACACCGATGAGCCATTGCTTTATGACCAGCTAGCTAATGAGCTATCATATTATGACCGAAGTCCCATGTGTTCTATGAACCGTGTGTTGTGAAATATTGTCCTGGTCACCACTGTTGTACCTGTAAGCGATTTCTCGCATGGCCCTGCGGTCGCTCCGAACAATGCGCGACAGATTCCGCTGGCCTCTGGCATCAATAAGCCGCTGTCGACACACGGCTAGATACGTGCACCACTTTCGATACGTGCTCACAACAGCGGCCAACAAGCCTCGCCGTTTCAGAGCTGCTGGTACCAAGGTGTCGTGCCATTTCAGAGGTGCTGGTACCAAGGTGCCGTGCCATTACAATTTGACCTCTATCAAACTTGGAGAGATTGGCCGCTTTTCCTATTCTGACACCGGATACACAACTAACAGTGAACCTGTAGACCTGCCCAATACATGCCATGCTGCCAGCGTGCCACGTCTTACTCTCCGCGCTCTAGGCCTGCTAAATGTTCCTGGGTCCGGGTGGTCATAATGTAATGGCTCATCGGTGTAAGCTGAATTGAATAACACTATGGATCTTGACTTTTGACTCACGCTGGTTTAAGTGAAGCCTACTTTGAGGTTTCTTTGCTGGCCACTAGTATCGCTTTAATCTAATGTTTTAAACTAAAAGTATTCACAACATTAAAAAAAAATACATAATCTGATCTACGCTAACAACTGTATTTTCAGATGCTGACCGACTACTGAATCGTGCAAGGTGGACTCTGAAAGGAAGTGAATGACACACAGAAAAACCTTCTGGTGTATTCTATGTAACTTTGAAGTAAAAATATAGAGATAGTGTAAACCGCCATACAACGGGTTTCATCAAATTATTCAACTACTCTCTTGTAAGTTATGAAAAACTCACTTTCAAGATAGATTTTTTTTGGGTCATTTTATGGAATTTTTAGATCATATTTTAATAATTTTAAAGTAATTCTGTAGGTTTTTTTATTATTATTATTTTTCCAATCCCTAATCAGGAGTCCCGGGCTCGAATCCCTGCCTGGGCATGGATGTTTGTAAGTGTCCATTCATCAATTTCACTCATTCCCATCTTCACAAATTAGCCAAAAGTGGCACAAGAAGCGAAGTAAAATAAAACAAATCAATCAATCCAATCCAATCCCTAATTATAAAATTTCAAAAGACCTCAAATCTAGCAGATTCCCATTTGGTCACTCACTGAGAGAAGGAAATGTTATCCTAGCGTTGTAGGAAGACACTCACCCTACACTCTACTAACACTTTTTATCATGTTGGCAACATTGTAATTTAAATAATTTTCTTTGCATAGTTAACCAAAATTTGTAAGTCACACATGCTATGTCTCTCCAAAACCGGTTTGAATGAGGTTATTGGAAAACTGAGAAATTTTGAGGATTGAGGTTTTGGTAATTTGGTTTTCGGGTGATATATCTGTTTAGTCAAACACGTCTCTTAGTCTGTTGAATTCTGCTCTTACTATCACGAAAGTACAAATCCAAAGCAAAAATTAAAACTTCTGCATGGCTGTCATATATCACGCATCCTAAATTATAAGAGCGTAGATGAAGCCAGCTTATGTCTCTTTCTGCGATATAATATTTTATATTTAGGACAAATAGTCATAACTTATATGACTGAATTATCTTTTTCCTGATATATATAACGCAAAATTAGATGAAATTTACCGGCCTTTACCGTGAATCATAAATGAAAATGATCCCTCAACAACGTTTTGTTGCCAAAGCTTGTCTCTCAAAGCGATTTTACGCCTCACATCCAACAAACCATATTTCATTTAATAACAGAAGTATCGAGGTCGGGGTTCGGCGGTATTACACTTTCAGATTTTAACTCCGAATAATGAAGCTTTAGGGGCGTTCGAGTCCCAGGAGGAGCGGGCGGGGAGTTTCGGAGAATCGATACCAGAACCGCAGAAACCGGTTAAATCGGAACCAGTGTAGTGTGACAATGAACACCAGCTTGCGGAGTTTCCGACAATATTATTGCCCTGCCATTGTCTTTTAAAGAAAATTTGTGGCTCCGCGCTGGTTTCGCACCCAAAACCCGTAAAATGTTTAACGGTGGTAATAATCCGTGTACAAGTAGCCATATCTCTTCTGTCTGAACATGGCCTCCGCCGGTATATCAAGATCTTAACTGCACCCACTGGAATTGCTTCGCCCAATTCTATTACCCTGGGCTGCTGAGGAGCCATTTTCTATTACGCATTTCGTGCAACCCATTGATCCGTCACATGTTTTCACGGGCGGGTTGTCGCACGCGGGCAAAGTGGGCAATTCTAGCAGGGGAACAAAGGGATGCGTTTTTGTGGGCGGGCCTTATTGGAGCGAACACCTTGTTCACTTAACTCGGCGGGTTACGCCACCATTGTGCATTGTTTGTTCTCTCCAGCGAGCAACTTAGCGTTTTGATATACTCGGGTATAAACCCTTTGATGGTGTGGCTGCTCCTGCTCTAGGCAGAGGACACTTGAAACAAAATTTACGCAGAACGCACGCAATTCATTGCCCATTTAATGTTCAATAGTTAAAATTGCCACTTTCATCACCATAGCGATTATTATAAATACGCAAGGAGGACACTAAAAGGTTGGTGCAGAAAGTTGCATAATTTAGAACTGCATAATTTGTATTCGTATCCTGATATCATTAGAATAATTAAATGAAGAAGACTTTGGTGGGCAAGCCATGTGGCACGAATGGGAGAGGAAATAAGAGTTTACAGGATTCTTGTTGGGAAACCTTATGGTAAGAGACCTATTGGAAGGCCAAGATGAAGATGGAAGAATAGCGTTGAGAAGAAACTAAAGGAAATCGGTAAGGATGGAAGAGAATGGATTGATTTTACCCAGGATAGGACAGATGTAAGCCTTGTGTTGGTTCAGCCATAAACCTTCAGGTTTAAGAATGCTGGAGAGTGAGTTAGTAAAGGACGACACGCGGATTAACTAAAAAACACTATATAAATCGCACTTTTACTGCACGGCGCAATGCATACAGCTACTGTACAGAAATACAAGCACCAAGGAACAACGGAATACAAATCAACATCGAAATCATCACACAAAGTAGCAAAACTATAAAACTCCTCAACGAGAAGCAAGCCAAACCAGTTCACGTATGGAACACCCTACACTACTAGTTCACACGAACAACAGCCCAACGAGCACCAAATTGGACTAAAGAAGAAGGCATATAATATACACTACGTGATATGGTTCAGAATCTGGCCGACCGGCCGATATTTATACTATTTTCCTCGTCACAGGCAAATATATCAGAATACAAATCACAAATGCAAGAACGTTGGAAAACATTAATGCCTAATAACAAAATGCAATTACAATTAAGTAATGAATTTTGTAAAAAAAACACTCTTTAAATAATGCAATAGTTTGCCAGAATACTATAATAACTAATAACATGACGTCAGCAACAAGATTAATGTATTCGAGGAAGGACTGTCAACTTCCACATACTTACACCACTTAATATATTCAAAATAAATAACTAATATAAATAAATTGAAATGTATAGCAAGAGGAAAACATAAATTATGAAAAAACATTAACACAGACTTTCGTGTGCTTAAAAATGTTTTATCGAATTTGTATTTTCATTTGTACCGAAAATGTACATACGATTGCACGGCAAAAGAACACAAGGCGCCACAAAAGAATGTGAGGTCATTTTACACCGAAACTGCAACAGACATGGCATATATAACAATTTCATTAAGACAAAACATTCTTGAAGGTAATTATACACTCACTGACCTCCCTTTAGCGAAAGAAGCACAACACCGAGATCTAGGCATCCTCATATATCCAAAACTCACTTTCGAAATTCACATCTAAACCATGACAAAAAAGGCAATGTGAATGCTAGGCCTGCTGTACAGATTCATCGAAATCAATAATCCAAAGCACTTTCCATTTACTTCAAAACAGTCGTGTCTCCCATTCTAGAATACTGTTCACCCATCTGGAACATAGCTGACCCTTCTCATACCTCCAAGATCGACAGTGTTCTCAGCTTTTTTCTCTCCATCGTTCAATATAGGGTGCCTCTTGGCCCTGAGACACCTACCTAAGGGAGATATGCTTGTAAAGTTACACATTAATACTCCAGAATCACGTAGATACGTTGCAAATATGAAATTGGTATACAAGATCATAAATGGAAACTTAAGATGCAGCATCCCACTCCACGAACCCTCCCTCAGAGTGCCCAGACATAAAACACGGAGCAAGGAAACTTTCCACACTGCAACTCCCATACTGCCACTCATACGTTAATTATTCCATAGGCTACCGAACCAATTCAACATCATCTCAAACCAAGTAGATATTTTCAGTTCATATTCGTCTTTCATCGCCAACTTAGAAAAAATTGTACACAAGTAATGCTATTGTGAAACTGTTCTGTTTACCTTGGTACAGTCTTGGCTCGTTTATTATATTTTAGTTTATATTATTTTTACCACTAGTCTACTGTTTTAATGTTTTTTTTTTCCTGTTTAAAATGACTTCTGCTGTGCTGGAAATTTAAATAAATAATTAAATAAAAAGACTGCAACTTGCTAGCGGCGATCACTTTTAATTAAATTCACGTTTCTCTACAATTTGCACAATGATCTCTTTGGTGCAGCCCTCAGCTCATGCCTTGGCGCTGCCGTCATCCTTGTTTCTTGAGCAGGACCCGAGTGTTGCAACATTCCTCTAGAAATGGTAATTCAGAAAGGGGGAGCACACAATAAGAACAACACTTGGCTTCCAGACAACCTCCCTGGTCCAGCAACCCCTAAAGGAAAGGAGTTGTTTGCCGAAATTAGGTTTGGAAGGGCCAAAGGGGGTTGAAGGTGACGTTTGCAACGAGGAGTGGACCAAGGGGTTGCGGCCAAGGAGAGGCAGGGGATGAAATAAAGAGAAAGGGGTTGCCGAGGAGAGCTCTTTGGATGGCGAGAGGAGAATACATTATCGGCATTCCTTCCTTTTAGCAAGAGGGTCCAAGAAATCATTTGCGAAGACATTGATTGAATGCTACGGTCCAAAGTTGATGGGAGGAAAGTGGTGTTCTGGAGAATAGCGAACGTGCCCGAGGGCTGACTGGCCCTTTCTGATGCGATTGACCATTTGGCTTCACCCCATTCGCCATAAGGGCGGCGATACAAAGCCCTAACGAGGCACGCCAATCACTCGTAGGGCAAGGAGTAAATGAACAATCGAATGGACCCAACTCTTTAACCTTGCACTATCCCTTGGCGGTTCTTGTTGTGCCAGACCATTTCTGGGGAAGAAATTAAGCATTGCGTTCACGAGAGTCTGAGACTCGATAAAAACAAAATACAGCTACAGGGATCGTACCTTACTTTCATTTCATTTATAAATTACTAATATCAGAATTAGTCTTCATTTTGGTGCCAAGCCTGAAGCTTTATATTACAAGTGTCTGCTTGCAGCACTGATAGATGATCTCGTAATAGGGGTAAATCGGCTCAAAAAGACATCAGCTTCCAGCTCAGACATCAGAGGTTGTTGATGCTTTCTGATGGCAGCGCTGATGTTGCGCTTCCTGCCATCATCTCCCTCTACTGCGCATTTGTCAGTCAGATTTCTGTCTCTACAAGCCCGACCTTAATACACCCCATTTCGTTTGCTAGGGCCTTCCCGATGGTGTTTATTGAGAAATTTTCAAGCCGAAAGTACCTTTGAGGGGCATTGGTGCATGCAGGGGTGCCCCCCCAAGGCCTACGACCCCCCCCCAAAAGGTAGATTTGCGGAACAATATAATACAGACATATTTACGCAATATATGTCTACTTTAGATACTTTAGGCTCACTTTCATGTTTGGGAACATAAAACGTACAAAACTGCTCAGGCCGCTGCCTTTGTTAGTGTACTGAACCTTATTCTGCACAGTTTGTCTGCTCACCTAACCTTGTATTAATGCGAAAACCAAAATTGAAAATCAATAACAAGTAAATCGAAAGAAACGATCCCCCCCTCCATTTTTGTGTGAAGATAAATAAAATTGTTATAAAATGTTATCCGCCCCAAAAAAATTCCATGATGCAGGCTCATCATGAAATCCCCCTGTGGGTACCCCTGGGTGCATGTATATTACAATATACAATATGCTGACATCGCAAATAATATATATACACATCAATTGGGCGCTGTTTTGATAGTAGTGTAACAATTGTATAATACAATGTAAAATCATGCAAGACAAATTATTTAAGTTCTTATTACATTGCGGACCAGCGTTCTAAAAGCACAACATTATGTAGCGTATACAATCAATATTTATTTTATAAAATCATTTAATTCCTGAAATTCTTTAACTGGATATAATGTACATTCCAACAGCAATTTTTTTCACCTTACTTTTAAAGACCGTGGTTCTCTCAAAACTTTTGTAACTACTTGGTAACATATTGTATAATTGGATGCCTGTGTAAAATGGTTCTTTTTGGTATCCAGTTAGCCAAACTTTGGGAATGTGAAAGTTCAAGGGGTCTCGGGTTCGATACCCGGTGAGGCACATTGGACGATGGTTCGGATCCCACTTTAAACTCTAGATCCATTCCAGATTAGCCTATCTGTGCATAAGGTGGACTTAAAAAAGCATTTCAAATTCAAATTTCGTTTGCTGAAACTACTTGCCACTATAGTTTATGTATATTACTTGCAAATGCGTGGGCAAACGTGACAACAATTCAAAAGACCACAGATGATGCCGTGTTAATGTAGGGTGGAATGTGCGGCATATCTCGATTGTGTTGGTCAAAGAATGGGTAAGGGCCAATATAACTTAAGAAGAACCTGCGTAGGATGAAAAGCACTTTCAGCTCATGAACAGTTCCGACACGGTCTTCTTGCCGATACGTGTGGTAATAGCAAATTGCATGGGTACCAAACGACTGACAGGCTTACTGCCTGTAAGGTTACACGTTCAATTAGTGCGTGTTACGCAAACGCGATTGATGTTTGTGGAATTATCGCACCGCGTACAGCGAGAATAACTCTCTGCCTGTCTGTTCGCACGGCAGTCAAGATCTGGCGGCTACATTATTTAGTTGCTAAATGGAAAACGGCAGCCATTCTGCGGGATTGGGTCGCTTTGGGGGAAACCTTTGGGACCAGAACAGTCCCCATAACCCCAACAAATTGATGACGATGGCGCTAATGTCATGCTTAGAGCCTCCATCAATATATTTTACCAACATTTGCCGGCCGAGGACACGTTTGCTAATGCATTTATCAACTTCTGTTGTATTTGGATGTGTAATGCGTGGTAGGCTACGTGTGAAGTTCCCAAGTTTGAAATCTGAAGCAACCTTAAGAGATTTTTGACCTACATATGACGAAGCGTCCTGTGAAGTACGGAAGTATGGAATTACATTATTTTGTATTTATTTACGGATTTTATCACTTAAACTTCATTATGATGTTGTTGTTGTTGAGTTGAGGTTTAAGTCCACTTTATGCACAGTAAGGCTAATCGGGACTGGACCTAGAGTTTAAAGTGGGATCCGAACAACTTGTGCCTCCACCGGGTATCGAACCCGGGACCCCTTGATTACAAGGCGATAAACTTCATTAGTAACATTTAATACAAGAATATAAAAATTATTCCTTGGTCTAAAGAATATTTCCGTGCATGCCAAATACTCTATCCGCATGTAGCGAGGCACTTTTGCGAGGTTTCTTTTTATTAAATTTGTGTTTTAAGTTTACTTTATGCACAGTATGGCTAATCAGCACTGGACATACAGTTTAAATTAGGATCCGAACCACTATGTGTCTCCACCGGGAATCGAACCCGGGACCCTTGATTACAAGACGACGGCGTTACCACTGCACCATCGAGAGCCCCATAGAAGCGGAAAGAGACTTTACCAGAAAGTAATGTAAAAAGTGGACTTAAATGCATAGTTTATACATACATACATATATGGGGTATTCCAATGTTACGGGTGGGACACAAAGAACCACATTTTTTATATTAAAGTAACTATTCTACTGATAGTTAAGCAACATTTATCTTAAAGTTTCTGTGCAAAGAAATATGAAACTTAACACCATTGCTTGAACATAACTACCCTTAAAGTACCCAGATTTGTAGCTACAAGTGAACAATTTTGTGTTACGGGTGGAATTGGCGAAGCACTGCCTCTTCACTTAATAGGAAATTTATTTTAATTTCTGTGAACTGTGAATGATGAAAAATAAATTATTTAAGACAAAGACAGAAGGTAATTGACTTTTGAATATTCTAGTGGAGTTGAAGGGGAAATGTGACAGTTAAAGGATAAATTAATTGTTTTTTGGTGTCACTGGTGGACACAGTGCAAAACAAAAGTAAATAAAAAATTGAAAATGAACAAATAATATGTAAAATACCTACTACATACCTTCTAAATATATATGTGTGGGGGGTGATAAAAGTGTTGAGTCCGTCAACCTCACGCTTACGAATTTATTTCTAGTTATGGCCCTGGACGGCTCTGTTGATCTAAAAAAAAACACACAGCAACGTGTACATATTTGAGAAACCAATTTTGTCAACTATGTATTACTTTTCACATCGCAAATTATTGTAGCATATGTAAATATGTACGAGAGCTCTTCGTAACTTTCGAAACAAATTGTAAAAGCAAGCGTCTAGACACAGAACCTAAGGGGAATTTGATGCACTCTAATGCATCAAATCATGCATGTATATATGTACGTAATTTCTGTATGTTTAAAATTGACTTGATGTTTGATGCATTTTACTGCATCAAATAGGAATATCTACTAGGACGTGTGTCTTTTGATGCATCTTAGTGCGTAATTCTGTGGCTAGTGAAATTTTATACATTTAACTGCATACTTCTAACTTATGCAGAAATCTGCATAAGTTTCGCAAATCTTATAAAATTTGTTGATGTTTTTACAATAATTGAGTTCCTCAGTTCACAAAGGGATGGAAGTAGAAACGTAATACATTAGGAAGAAAAGTGCATGTATTTCTGTTGGAAATTTATCTATAAAAGTAACCATGTTTATTCTTTCTTTATATATTTTATATTGCATATAGCTTCAATTGTTTATTTGTGTATTTCAAATGCCTTAAGTAACCTGCACTCCCATTGGCTAATTCAATCTTAGCGCGGTGTCTAGTTGCCGCCATTTTAGCGCGGTAGTTACTTCCGGCCAGTGTGCGTAGAGAGGCCACTCGGGACACAGCCAGAAACCGTGGCGGACAATTATGGATACCGTAAGCCCAACGTGGCTACGTTTCATTAGTGGCGCGTTGTTGTAACACCAGCTGCAACTTCGTGTAAACAGTTTTCCCTAGAGAGGAGTGCATGGGAAGTGTAATCAAGTGTTATGTGCATATACCTTATAATACATAGTTATAGTTATCAGTGTGTGTGCCTGTGTTTTCTTTACAACTACCAAGAGGATCGCGGTGAACTTTGCCCTGTAGCGACACAATCCATACCAGAGAGATGTAAGTGGTACCTACAATTTCACTTACATTTAGATCCTACCGGTTCGGATCATCATTCATTTCTGGTCCTTCACAGCCGGACAGGTTCTACATTCAGTTTTGGTCCTGTACGGTCCGGAACGCAAACATTTTTGGTCCTCCGCAGGCCGCGATCTCCTTTGTATTGAACATGAGGTACGTTATCATCAGTGATTTTAGTGACATTGTGTTGTGCAAGCTTTATTTTCAAGTACAGTAACTGCAAGTTATTGAAAGCATTACGTCATTCGTTGTAGCGCGCGGGATATTTTCCACGTGGCTGAAGGACACGCCCGGGAATTCCCCGACCGAGAACGCTCTCGCTGTTCGCTTGTCAGTGACGTTTCACACTCCTCTCCCTTCTCCCCTCCCGCTGTGTGAGGAACAGTCGGCGACCAGTGACATGACGTCATACACCGCTGGTGTGTCGCTGAGTTATTTTTAGACTGCAGTTTTCTGTTCCCCCGCGGGACTGGCCTTTTCGTTCGTTTCGTGCGGGAAACTCGTAGCGAGGAAAAACGTATCGCGGAGAGGTGCATAGCAGCCCACGCGTGCAGACGTGACATCACTATAGCAACCGTGCATCAGCTGTTCGAGTACCCGCAGTGTTGCAGCCTAACCAGGACTTCAGATGCCCAGATGGTCCAGTGAATGCCAGATCGGTGAGTACAACAGTGTTTGGTTCAATATTTCCTCATTTTTTCCTTTCATTTCAATACGCATTGCTTGTCCCTCCCACCTTGAGGCATGGCAGACTTAGCACATCTTCTAAAGCAACGTGCCGCCTACAGGGGGCAAATAACGAGATTGCAGTCGTATATTAGCAGTGTTGATCCAGAGGCGCCGAACGTTCAACAGATCAAGGTTCGGCTGGAGCAACTGAACACATTATGGCCCAAGATAGAAGAAATTCAGGATTGCATTGAATTTGAAGCCACAGACGATGAACACACGGCAGTTCGAGAGACAATCGAACTTTCATATTTCGATCTCAAGTCGCAGATGCTAACATTAATTGAGGGAAATCATTCAAATACAGACGGCGCGGAAAATGAACACAGGGCTTCGTGCAAGTCTCAAGTCAAGTTGCCATTAATAGAGCTTCCGCATTTCAGTGGAAATTACACCCAATGGGTATCATTCAAAGACACATTTTCTTCGCTCATACATGATAATTCGGATATTTCAGATATTCAGAAATTCCAGTATTTACGTGTCGCACTGAAGGGTGCGGCATTGCAAATCATTGAAAGCACACCAATTACAGCATCCAACTACGGTGTAGCGTGGAAACAACTCCAAGAGCGTTTTGACAACAAGCGTCTCATAGCTGCTTCACACGTCAATGATATTTTGCATATAAAACCAGTGTCGAAAGAAAACGCAGAGGAATTGCGATCGTTCACAAACACAGCTATTAGCTCCATCTCGGCGTTAAAATTATTAGCAGGAGATAGTTCACTATCAGATATAGTGTTAGTTCAACATCTTACCTCTCAGCTTGATGCCACCACACGAAAAGCTTTTGAATTAGAAGTGAATGATTCTGAATTCACCACTCTTGACAGTTTGTTTCAATTTCTAGAGCACAGAACCAAGGCTTTAGAGAAATTCAAACCAATTTCCAATGAAAGATCAACATTCAAACCACAGTTTAGTGGCAACACCAAACAACAAAGTCACAAACCTGCGCATCCTTCTCCTTCAAGATCGTATGTTTCTACTGTATCTCCTTCATGCCTGTATTGCAAGGATACTATGAAGAATAATAAGCATCCGCTGTTTGCGTGCAGTTCTTTCAAAGCAGCTACTATAGCTCAGAAGTACAAATTTCTTCGAGAAAACCAGATCTGTTTCAATTGTCTTGGACAGTCAGATCACCAGGGATTTAGGTCAGGATGCAAGGCAGGATCTTGCAAGTATTGCGGCGAGAAACATAATTCCCTTCTTCATGAAGATAAGAACATCAGAGAACGTCAAACACAGAAGCAGCCCAGTAAATCCAGAAGTAAATCGGCAGTAGGCGATGATACTCGTTTTCAGGATAATGATGCCCAGACTAAAGCAACATATTGTTCTGTCAAGAACAGAGAAATTTCGCAAGTTCTCCTAGCCACTGCAGTCATAAAAATTAAGAACGCATACGGCGAGTGGCTCCCATGTCGTGCACTTTTGGATGGAGCCTCGCAAAGTAATATTATGACAGAGCACCTTGCTCAGCAGCTACGCATCAAGAAACAAAAACGCCGAATTCCTATCCAAGGGATAAATGAAGCTACAGTGCAAGCCTTTCACACCATGGAGACGCAGATTAAATCCAGCATAAGTGGATTCACCATGGATATATCTTGTTCCATCTTGCCAAACATCACAGGTTCGATGCCAGCGCAGAGGCTCGAAACTTCCACATGGGGAATTCCGAGTGACATACAGTTAGCAGATCCTAGCTTCCATACACCTGGCAACATTGACCTACTTCTGTCTGCAGATGTGTTCTACACGATTCTCAAGCCAGAGAAACTTTCAAGAACAGGAAACTATCCAGCGTTGCAAAACACTGAATTTGGATGGATTGTAGCAGGAAGGATTCCCAATGCACCATCTACGAACGGACCTTCGAAGTCATTCTTTGTTCGCACAGAAGATACAGTCAATTTCCATTTACAGAGATTTTGGGATTTGGAGGAATTCCATGATAAGTTGCCTTCGCCAGAAGAAATCGCCTGTGAAAAACATTTCCAGGAAACTACATCTCGTGATCGAGAAGGTCGATACACAGTCAAGCTACCCTTGAAGAAGGACAGATCCGTTCTTGGTGACTCTCTGCAAACAGCGATTTCACGATTTAACCAATTAGAAAGAAGACTTGATCGGAACATGGAATTGAAAAGAGAGTACACAGAATTCATGGTCGAGTACCAACAACTCAAACACATGCAACCAATTGGGACATTGGAAGATGTATCCAGAGACAAGGAGACAAGGTACTACATTCCACATCACTGTGTGATCAAGGAATCAAGCAAAACTACACGTTTAAGAGTGGTTTTTGATGGAAGCTCGCCCACAACTACGGGGGAATCGTTGAACAGTATACAGATGATTGGTCCCACGATACAAGAAGAATTGTTTTCAATCCTGCTCAGATTTCGTAGTCACAAAATCGCACTGACTGCAGACACGGCTAAAATGTATAGGCAAATTAACATGCATTCAGAAGACAGACCACTTCAATGCATCTTATGGAGAGCATCACGTGACGAACCGATCCATGTTTACAGTTTGAACACAGTCACTTATGGATTAACTTCAAGTTCATTCTTGGCCACAAGATGCCTCAAGCAGTTGGCAGAAGATGAATCATCAAATTTCGCAGTAGCCACTCATGTCTTAACACATGACTTCTACCTTGACGATTTTCTGGGAGGAAATCATTGCATTGAAGGTGCAATAAAGCTGCGTGAAAGTCTCACAGAATTACTCCAGAAGGGAGGATTCAATCTACGTAAATGGTGCTCCAATAGCAAGGCAGTGTTGCAATCTATTCCAGAAGAATTGAAGGCAGTACAGGATCTAGTGCAATTCGACACAGAAGGCACAAAAACATTGGGAATTTCATGGCGCCCATCGACGGACGAATTTCTCATGGACAGCAAGGTCGCCACAACAGTGGATGTAGGCTCGTTGAAAATCTTCACAAAGCGCCAAGTTGCCAGCATAATTGCACAAGTGTTCGATCCAATCGGACTAATATCGCCAGTGGTGATAACATACAAGTCGTTCCTGCAGCAGTTATGGCTCCACAATGTAGGATGGGATGATCCGCTTCCTATAGATTTGCAGAAAACATGGCGTCGTCTTCATTCGCAGCTCACATGTATTAACGAAGTAAAAGTACCACGGTTCGTTTTGGCTCCAGGAGACATACGTAAAATTCAAATTCACGGTTTCTCTGATGCATCAGAGAGAAACTATGGCAGTGTTCTCTTCGTAAGATCAATTGATTCAGAGGGTCACATAAGTGTGAACTTATTATGTTCAAAGTCCAAGGTGGCTCCGGTGAAGAGAATCACTCTTCCACGTTTGGAATTATGTGCTGCAGTTCTACTAGCCAAACTCGTACACAAAGCATTGCCCATACTGCGTCTATGTATAGACACCATTCACCTATGGACCGACTCAAAAATCGTCCTAGCTTGGCTGGCGTCACCAGCCAGTAAATGGAAACCTTTTGTTGCCAACCGAGTTGCTATGGTACAGGAACTCACACAGGTCAGTGATTGGAAGCATGTTCCGTCAAAAGACAATCCTGCAGATCTGATCTCACGAGGAGTCGATGCAAAAACTATCAGATCACTTCAGCTTTGGTGGCACGGACCCACCTGGCTCCAAGAAGAGGAGACACAGTGGCCATCATCCAGTTTAGCATTCCGTCCAGACGACAACACTATTCCAGAGCAGCGTAAGGTAGCAGCTACCACATTGGTCACTCATGTAACAACTGAAGAAGAAATCATATCTAGATATTCAAGTTTATCCAAGCTACTGAGAGTAGTGTCACTCTGCAAAAGGTTCGTCAGCAATTGCAGAAGCTCAAGAGAGAAAAGGAGTGAAGACCTTACCACCTTTGAAATTCAAGGCGCCACACTTGCCTGCATCAAGATAACACAACGTGCATTCTTCTCTCAGGAAATCAAGGATTTGTCTGACAAGCAGCAAGTACACAACAAAAGCATTTTGAGGAACCTTCATCCATTTCTCGACAATGAAAAAGTAATTCGTGTCGGAGGAAGATTGGAAAACAGTGAATTGGAGTTTCAAAGCAAACATCAAATTATTCTTCATCCGAAGAGCCATTTCGCGAAAATTCTGATATCATCAGAACACAAGAGACTTATACATGCTGGTCCACAGCTTCTCATATCATCACTTCGTGAGAAATACTGGATACCTCGCATACGACAGGTGGTCAAACAGATCATTCACCAGTGCAACATATGCTATCGTTTGAAGGCTTCAGCAGCCCAGCAGCTGATGGGGCAGTTACCCTCCAGTAGAGTGAGACCCAGCAAGGCATTCCATCACGCAGGCGTTGATTACGCAGGGCCATACCACATCAAGACCGGAGCCGCAAGAAGCAGATCCACAAGAAAATGCTACATTGCAGTTTTCACTTGTCTTGCCACAAGGGCAATTCATCTAGAGATTGTCTCAGACTTGACATCACAAGCCTTCATCGCAGCTCTACTACGCTTCACCGCGAGAAGAGGAAAGTGTGCAAGTATTTTTAGCGACAATGCTACGACGTTCCATGGTGCTAAAAATGAATTGCAGGAATTACGTAAACTCTTTCAATCACAAGAGTTCAACAAGGACATCAACAGATTTGCAGCAGAAGAGAATTTCCAATGGAAGTATTCTCCACCACGCAGTCCATCATTCGGCGGGATTTTTGAAAGTGCAGTGAAGTCTATGAAATACCATCTTCGCAGAGTAGCAGGAAACGCCGTGCTAACATACGAAGAACTAGTAACTCTGCTATGCGAAATAGAGGCCTGCCTCAACTCCCGTCCTCTTTCCACACTCCCTGATTCTCATGATGAATTCAGCTACATTACCCCTGGTCATTTTCTTATTGGAGGTCCTCTAACCTCATTTCCTGAACCAAACATTACAGATCTGGCTGCCAACAGATTATCCAGATGGCAGCGCATACAGCAGTTCCAGCAGCGAGTGTGGAGGAAGTGGTCTCAGGACTACCTGCATAGCCTGCAGCAGCGACAGAAATGGACAGCCGTTCAGTCGAATTTGAAGCCTGGCACACCAGTGCTATTAAAGGAGGACAATCTTCCACCACTCTCGTGGAGAGTCGGCGTCGTCCAAGAAGTGTTTCCGGGAAGGGATAACCTAGTGCGCGTAGTCACCGTTCGTACTAGAGACGGAGTCTACAAGAGAGCATTAAGCAAAATTGTGCCTTTACCACATTGGGAAGAAGACGCTCCATGAGCTAAAGCATTGACAATGTATCCCCTAGTGTTAGGTTGGATGTGAACATTCCAACGGTGGGGAGTATGTTGGAAATTTATCTATAAAAGTAACCATGTTTATTCTTTCTTTATATATTTTATATTGCATATAGCTTCAATTGTTTATTTGTGTATTTCAAATGCCTTAAGTAACCTGCACTCCCATTGGCTAATTCAATCTTAGCGCGGTGTCTAGTTGCCGCCATTTTAGCGAGGTAGTTACTTCCAGCCAGTGTGCGTAGAGAGGCCACTCGGGACACAGCCAGAAACCGTGGCGGACAATTATGGATACCGTAAGCCCAACGTGGCTACGTTTCATTAGTGGCGCGTTGTTGTAACACCAGCTGCAACTTCGTGTAAACAGTTTTCCCTAGAGAGGAGTGCATGGGAAGTGTAATCAAGTGTTATGTGCATATACCTTATAATACATAGTTATAGTTATCAGTGTGTGTGCCTGTGTTTTCTTTACAACTACCAAGAGGATCGCGGTGAACTTTGCCCTGTAGCGACACAATCCATACCAGAGAGATGTAAGTGGTACCTACAATTTCACTTACATTTAGATCCTACCGGTTCGGATCATCATTCATTTCTGGTCCTTCACAGCCGGACAGGTTCTACATTCAGTTTTGGTCCTGTACGGTCCGGAACGCAAACAATTTCCATGTTGTTTTATCTTCGTTACACCTTTCTGCCATCAGGAAATCCAATGCAGATCTAGTTGGTTAATCTCTAAGAAGATAGTTCGGATAAGCAGACATTTTTCAGTTCACATCAAGAGTAAAGGATGAAGACGTGAAAGTTACCATAGACACACGTAGCCATGGAAGCACGGGAAGGCTGAAGCCACCCCGAAATCAAAAGAATGTCTAATTAAATAGTGTATAATGGTAATTAATTTTACTATCTTCGCAGGATTAAGCATTTTGTATAATAAGTTGTAACATACTGAGAAATTCTTCAGGGCTTCTACCCCCCTCCTCCCGTTTTTCGCCTTTAGATGGCTGCTGCTGATATGGGGATGAGCCCCCCAACCCCCGGAATAAAATTGTGGCTACGGGCCTGTTACCATATTAAATCGAGTTCAAAGCAGAGTATATATGTACCATTTGCTCCATGATAAAATCGTTTTTCGGTAATGAAAATATCTGATTAGAAAACTGTATCTAGCTTTGATAGATAATATGAAACGAGAGCCAGAAAGGAAATTCGAACTTATTGCGTACATCTGAGAAAATAACTTGAAGATATCGTGAACAAGGTAAGTATGCAATATGCATGTATTGTTAAAATAACTTCCATTTCGAGCCTCAGCTTACAATAACAGAGCTGCTCAGTTTATAAACCAGACTAATTTCGTAATTAAATGTTCACTACTCACTAAGCTTGATAATTTCTTATACTTTTAACGAGTAATGTACAGGTCAACGAAGTTAGTAATAAGTTGTGTTTTATACAGCATATATTGATATACATTTGTATGTTGAATTGTATCTTCTGCAAATATGCTGTATAAAGAAACACTCTGCCGGAGTACTACACTGCTAGAAGTTACCGTGAAATTTACAATATTCTACCGTTAAAATTTTACGGACTCGACTGAGAATTCGGAAAAGCCTCCACTCCGTTTTAGACCAAGCCTTTGCATGCGTATCTCACAACACTTCTGCATCCTTGTGTTCTGACGTCAGACAAAGATTGCGTACATTATTAGGTTAGGCATAAATACACTGAAAATTTATTACTTATGCTAAGAGAACTAAACCTATCTAGCCTAAACTAATAGCTTGGATATTTAGCCTGAAAATAAAATTAGTTCCTGGTGACGTCAGAACGCAAGGTTGCAGAAATGTTGTGCGATAAGGGAGAACCGTCAAAACTTTCACAGGCCAACATGGCCGAAGCTTATATTTTTGTTGATGTGCTGTGCTTGTTTATCGATGGTTGCGCTACGAATGGCTGCAACAAACCTACATAACTCAAGGTATGTATCATGTTTTTAAAAACATTTTTCTTTTTTTTACATAATGCTATACGTGCTACAATTTTTATTATTGTACTACTGTACAAAGCCAATAACCACGTGTATGTATTTACTTCGCCTGTGTAGTGGAGGACAGAAATTCTTCGATGTCTTTATCACATGTATCACATTGCAAATTCCGGTCACTTTCATTAGGTAGTATACAAACGGTATATGAAGTGCGTGTCTGTTGTTTATAAGTAGTTCTAAGAAATTTATGAAAGCAGAAACTTGTAATTGCCAAGTTACGGATGGTTCAGTAACAGACTCTGAGAGGTCCCGTGACCTACTGTACCCCTTTGAGAATGTTTCTTACTTCTTTTGATGTTTAATGTAACATAGAATGTGTTTTAAAGCGCGGAAAGCACAAACAACAGAGATATTTGATCCGAAATCAGTGCTGACGTAAAGTAAAAACCTATATCTCAGTACTTTCGCCATTTTTTATTCGTCACAATTGGTTTATGCACATTCAAGTAGCGTAAAACACGTGCAAATGATACGTCACCAAATTTAGTACTCCTAACATACATAGTAAAATTATAAATACCATTAAATCTAACACTCCTAACAATAGGTGCAATCTGTGTTTGATTTACTTTATTTTATAATACATTTGAATTGTAAAATATCATATTTATTGTCAATTTATTGACTTTATCATTAACATTTTGGTTGCACTTGCACGTAGCCTTCGAGCTTCAGGCTAAGGAAACTAGATACTTTACTTCACCATAACAAATTTTCCTGAGTTAAAAAACATACATAAACAACATAATCTTCATAAAAAATGCAACATTTTTCACTTGCTTTTACAGAAAGTCAAGGGTACCTGACTACTCATCTGACATAACTTAGCCTAATAGTACTGGCTGAAATTGTGTGGATTTCATCAGTAGTGACTGAACGATATTGTTAATCCTGGACTTCCCCAAATGCATAATTTCGGGGAAGGGTTTTAAAGTATTTAAAAGCCTTATGAGGAAAGATGATACGTGGTGTGCTTAAATCGTCCCTTTCCTTCATCTATCCTCTACACTGGAAAAAAAAAGAATCATGCAAATTACCCGATATTTATCTGAAAGTTCCAAAATTATTGTAAAATTCTTGGTCTAGCTAAGGTTAACTATTGAGAAGTATTTAACTCCATGGGAGATTTATAACTGAAGAACTGGTCTCCTAATGTTGTTCATTTCATTCATCATTTGTCTTATTTAGGCAAGTAGAATTACACAGCTCTGAGAAAAAGTCAAATGAATGGTTGCAAATACAATTATTCATGATTAATTATAATAGTGTACATTTACACAAGTTGGAGGTGTTGTATTTAACTTTAAATGTTGAAACAAAGTTGAAAGTTAGAAATTTTTATCCGCGGAACACGAAGATTTTTTTTTTAAGAAAATAGATGGCAACACTGATTTTCACTAATATTAACCATTTGGATGTTATATAACATACTGAACATCCACTTAAAATTCTTCTGCTAGTTCTAAGCATATAATATGAAGTATAATCACAATTTTTGAAAAAAATTCAAAATTCTCTCTGTTTTACTGCATTTTCAAAAAATGACACTTTTACATAAAAACTGAGTGATACTGACATGAAGGATGCAAGTTATTGGTGTTATTTTGTATTTTCCTTTAAGTTTAAGCTCTTTATGACTTCAACAATTAGCATTCATGCAGATGTAGCTGTAATTAGGTATCTTATGGCTAATTTAAAATTATTTTTCTTTCTCAAGAATTAAACTTTTGGACAAAATGAAACAATATAAGTTTAATACACTATATTTAGGTAATTTATAGATTAATTGTTGTCATTAAGTTTTAAAATGTACAAAATTGTTAATAATTTATGGTTTTCACGCTCAAAATTCATATACAGTAGAGCGTCGATTATCCGAACGTCGGTCAACCGAACGACCGCTTAACCGAACTGTGTACTCGCTCACTTTCAGATATCTGTAATGAAAAAAGTACGTGACTTAGCTGCTCGTAAGCGTGTAGGCTTGCTTAGACAGACCAAAATAAAGGATTTTTTTAAACGTTAATTTTGTGTACTGTGTGTGTTGTTCATGCAAAATGCGTATGTAATATGTACATATTTTTGTTTAATAAACTGTACCACATACTATATATTCCTACTAAAGTTGCCTTTGTACGTTACTTTGTAATACATACTTAAAGAGATGCCTGTTTTTATGAATAAATTTACTGTACAGTACTTCTTTTTGGCAAATAAACATGTACAGTTCGATTATCCGAACAAACCAGTTTTCCGAACACCCATGTCCCCCAATTACTTCGGATAATCGACGCTCTACTGTAATTACGGATTTTTACGAGAAATTCTGATTTTAAGCCTGGAAAGTAAAACATATGCCAAATATTGTGCCGATGAGCTGTGAAGAGATGTCCCAGAAACTACATTGGAACTTCAATGGGACAAGAACCACAAGAGGGTAGATTTTCATGTTTTCCATTAAAACCTGAAGCAACAAAATACCCCCCTTCCTCCCATTAGAAATTGATCCAATGAGCTATTTTGATGAGAAATTTCAAATGTTACTAACTCAATGGTTGGAAGTTAGCTTGAAAGGTAAATAAAATAAATCATGACAAAGGTGATTCAAAGTTTTCAATCTTGTGTTTCGACAACTATTATTCAATCCACTGACTTTTACTTTCCATGTGAATAAGTGTATGTGGAGAGAGTGGGACATGAAATTTAAGAGTTAATTGAATTGTTACTAACACATACTTTTTTAATGTTGCCGTACAAACTCCTGTAACTATTGTGAGCTTTCCTTAATAGTAGACCAATTGACATTCTTTGAAATAACCCTTCCGTGCATTGAATGCAAGTATTTTTTTTGTTCATATATTTGATATTCTTAATGAAATTCCAAAATTTATTATTGTTATTACAGGATCGTTCCTAATGGAATGCATGGAATTTATGCTTTCAATTGAGCAAGTATTGATAATGCTTGGCTTCATGAATGCTGTATCAGTATCCATTTCAAACATGCGACACATTGGAATATGGCAAAAGGTATGTTGTATCATGTGTGAATAGAACACTGTACAAACTTTCACATAAAAATTAAAAAGCTCCACCTATGTAGCTAAAATAATTTTAATTCTCCTGAAATATTCACATCAACTCAGTGCATGAAACTTGCAAAAAACAGGTGGTTGGGTCAGTGGCGAAGTGGTTTTAGTGCTAGACCCATAATTTAATCATAAAACATTCCGAATTTGATTCTTGATATCAGCATGGTGCGATGCATAAAAATTGCCAAGCAAATTGTCTTGTTCTTGTAGAATGGATGCATTCTTTTCTGAAATACTTGTTGCAAGTCTCATTATTTAATTCTGTCAAACTGCAGAACTGATCACTTTTGATGACTTGTCACACCACAATTTCAAAAATGCCATATCATATAAAATGAAGATAATGCACACGAATTATCATTATTATACTTATTTGCAGAAACAATATCAACACCAATATCAATATTTTAGTTTTGTTTTTAGTCCGCTTTTATGCATAGATAGGCGGAACTGGACCTACAGTTTAAAGTGCAATCCGAACCACTATGTGCCTCCACCAGGTATAGAACCCAAGACCACTTGCTTACGAGGTTGCTTTTAAGGGCCTGTCTGAATTGAAATAGGTTTATTTTGAGAATCTCAGTCACACACAAAATGGTAATACAATTACAGACTTTACAAAGAATAAGATTATTTTATGAACTATGTTACATTTTTTAACAAAAATGTGGAATATTTTACATGTTCTTATGAAAGGGAGGAGAAAAGACTGTGATAGGGGAAGAGGTGTGATAATTTACATTTACTTTCCCCAACATGTTATTATCTTTTTTCTCGAAAATGGCACGAAGCCCCAATGTGTTTTGATTTTTTCGTTTTCTTTGTGTCAGTACATATATTCAGCTACAAATGGTATAATTAATTTATTTCTGCCTGATGATGGTTTCTCTTAGAACTTTTGGAAATTTTCCCAGTTTTCAGTATTTAACGGTTTATATCCAATATATGTGTTATGTCAGTTAGCTTGTCCTAATAGAGAGCTTCCATGCCCAGTCAACAAATTTTTGGGGTACAGGCAAAAACTGTACATTACAATGGGAAGCAACAATGCCCATCAAACAACTGAACATAAGCTGTCTTATATTAACAGTATATAAAAACAGAACTTATGGGTGTTGTTGCTTTCCAAAGATACAAACTTATTAATATTTCACTTTTCATGAAAAATGGGGGTATGACCTTGAACTACATTTTCTACAAGAGATGGGAAATTTTATCAAGGTCTCAAATTGAACATTATTGAAGTTTCATGGCCTACTTCAACATTAAAAAGAATCACCGTGATCAAAATATACAAGCATCCAAATATCACTTCTTTGTCTGAATTTAAAAATAATGGCTCTTAATAGCATAGTTTATTGCAGACAAGGAGAAAGCTTTACATATTACTCTAATGTTTTTTGTATTTTACATGTAATTTGTGTTATTTCATTGCCTATACGGAACTCTCCGGTAACGTTATTACCTTGTAATCAAGCGGTCCCAGGTTCAATACCAGTGAAAGCCTATAGTGGTTCAGATCCCACTTTAAACTATAGAGCCAGCCCCGATTAACCTATCTGTGGACTTGACAACTGAACTCAACATTCGTTACCTATATATTTCAGAAGTTGTGCACTTCTCTAATCAAATTGAGGTTTCAAAAAGGGGTAATTTTGGATAGCCTTGAAAACTTTGTCTGAACTAGATCATTATGCGCCACAGTTTTGGTAGATATTTTTAGTACAAACTTAGCTTTAAGAGAGAGATCTTTATTGCTTTCATTGGTGGTTGTGTTACTGATGATTTCTTTAGGCAGATTTCTCATGCCTTTTGCTTAAAGGTTATTGTCCTTTGTGGTTAAGCTTCCAAAAGAGTTCTGTAAGACTTTATCTCAATCAATATAATTTTAACGTTGCCTAATTCCTGTGCTTCTTGTTCGAGCCTTGTTGGCTTATGACACTTCATTTACACAGTGACATCAATTTTGTGCTTCTTCTATCCATCCACCTTGGTTCCATTAGTTTTGTATAGTCAACTGTACATCTATGTTCCCTTGCATTTACTTTAAATGTATAATCTACTAGTAGATATGTAGTTTCAAGAAACATTTAGGACGTTTCCCACAATTTTCTTTTTAGAAAAATATGTTTGTACTTTACATTTCAGTTGCCATGGTGTCAGTTGTCGGTAGGGCGTCTGACTGCCACGGTAGAGACCCAGGTTCAATTGCCAGAGTGGGTGATCTAAGATTGGAATTTTTCCAGCCTTGTCCCCACATAAAGCCCTACCCTCACACCCCCTAAATGTGCCGTCATGGCACGATGCTACATGCACAGGGAACTTAATCCCCCCCTTATATTTCAGGTGCATTAACAATTAAATTTTCTTTACAGATTGTGTGAGGGGAATCTATCTTAATTGGCAAGCAGAATTCTGTCTGGGAAGAGCAGTTTAATGTGTGGAAGGGGGAAGAATCTGCCCTGCTGAGGGCATCACATGAGCAGTTGATTGTAATACCTCATTTTGACATAAAATATAGTGCAGGAAGAAGAAAGTTATCTGGTATCCTGCAATAGTGCTGCAGGCGTCCCTTACAGAAAATTTTCCAAGGCAGTCCCGAATATTGCACATTGTCTTCAGTGAATAAAATGTAGTATGAAAGTAAATAAAAAAAATGGATTGGAATTGTATGGATCTGTTTTCTGTAGGTACTGTCCTACATATTTTCAGTACCTATTTTCCCTTGCAGGTTATGCAATCTTCATAGGTAGGTGGAGAAAAATAATACATGTAAACATGTCATTTGACACACTTTCCTGCATCATTTTTTTTATTTGAATGACACGTTTGGCTGTATAAACTAAATGATGCACTGGAATGCATCAATTGATGCGGGCGGGTATTTGATGCACTTAGGTGCGTCATTCATTTTGATGCATTTGCCTGAATCATTTGAAACGTTTCTTTTGATGCACTTGCATGCATCAACAGGATTTGATGCACTTTAACGTGTTATTTAAATCAAAATAAATATGCATTTTTTGTGTCAATTGACACATTTAGAGTTCTTGTGTACAGAAAGAACAATCGAATGAAAATACATAGCTATTTTTGTACAAAGGAGCGTATTGAGTAACTCGCTACGTACAGGAAAGCAGCTTTCTTGTCCACGGATGTCAAGTTTCTTGGTGCTTTGTCTAAACCTAAAAACGAAACGAAAATATTTAACCAGAAAGGAAAAGGGGGGGGCGGAACTCCAGCATGTTTTGATAAATAACAGTTGCCGTATTTTTATTTCTTATTATTTTTATTACTATTTGTCTTCAGCCTGTCTTTCGACTTGGCAGTCAATTTTAGTCACCGTAAGCACAAAGCATCTCATTGATTAGAAAATATGACATCACACGAGATACAAATTTTCTTCTTCATGTTTCAGAGATCAAAAATATAGGAAAAAGGATCAAGATTACTGAAATACTATGTTGTTTTATGTAAAGTATACTAGAAAATATGTAAAATATGTATTATCCTGGCAAATATGTAAAAATATGTAACATAAAACTTATGCAAAATCATGTCAGTTATATAATTCGTCGACATTTTCATGTTCAAGGATTTTATCTAGGAAGGAACAGAATATGTAATTACATGCAAATCCGGGCTCTAATCATTATACACGAAAGAGAAAACATGGCAGTTTCCTGGAAATACATGTTCAGCAGTGGATATAAATATGCCCACGCTGAATTTGCCACCTACTGTATTATTTGGGGCGTTGTTGAATAAATCCTGGTTTCTGCAATTACCGATCTCAATTGCAGAATCTAATCAATGGAGCATCTGAATCAAACATGTCGCTGCATTTGCGCAATGTAGCGGTGCCCCTCGCGGCTGTGCCCTGAGCGTCACATCGATGTTCGCTCGTGGATATCGAACCTGCTTTGATTTGCAACAGCACTGCAACTAAGCGAGAAAAGCTCTGATTTTGAAAGCAATGTCATGCACCGCATGTCATCTTATCTGCCTGTGAAAAGCGCTTCAGGCATGATATGGTCACAAGAGTATCCTGCTCTGTCAAATAAATACCTGGAATTGCTCAATAAAACTCAAAATATTGGTTTAATCATCCAACTTTATTTTGTCGCCTTCAAAATAGGCCCCATTTGATGCGATACACTTATGCCAACGAATAATCCAGTCGTCAAAACACTTCTTATAGGCACTTTCCGGTATGGCCTTCAGATCCTTCTGCGAATTTTGTTTTATGGCTTCAATAGACTCAAAACGTCTTCCACGATGTGGTAATTTAAGTTTGGGGAACAAAAAAGGTCACATGGGGCCATATCTGGCGAATACGGTTCTTTATCGATGACATTCGTCAAGTTTTGGTAAAATATTCGCCTACAAAGATCGATGTGGGGGACGACGCATTATCATGGTGCAAAATCCAAGAATTGTTGGCCTCCCCGATGGCGCAGTGGTAACGTCGTCGCCTTGTAATCAAGGGGTCCCGGGTTCGATTCCCGGTGGAGGCACATAGTGGTTCGGATCCCACTTTAAACTGTAGGTCCAGTCCCGATGAGCCATGCTGTGCATAAAGTGGACTTAAAACAACAAATCAAACCAAACCAAGAATTGTTCTTCCACAAATCTGGCCTTTTCCGGCAAACGTGCTCTCTCAAACGTCTCATAACGCCTAGATAATATTGTTTGTTGACTGTTTGCCCCTCTGGAAGGTTTTCCGAATTGATAACACCACGATAGTCAAAGAAATTAGTGAACGTCATTTTTATTTTTGAGCCACTTTGGCAATGTCCCTTACCTAGAATTAACAAAACGGGCTTCCATGATTGGGAATCTTGCTAGGGGGATTCCGACCTTAGTAGCAGAGTGGTGGAACTCCGGGTCCCGGGATCGAATCCCGTCTTGGAAATGGGTGTTCTTTGCGAGTGTTCCTTCGTCAATTTCATCATACCATCACTCATTCTCTATCTTCGCGACCAGCCAAAAGTGTAATCAACCAAACCAATCAATCACGGGGAAGCAGAAACAAAACTTTTTATTCTTCTCCAGTGCATAGAAACAGGGGAGACGAGACAAAAATGTATTAAAGATACATTTGAATCTAAAATGAAGATGATGGCAAGAAGGAGAGGAATAAATCAGAAATCTTCTAATTGCTTTATTAAATCTGGATAAGAAAGGCAAAGACGCTGAAAGAGAATTAGCGTCGATAAGCAAATGAGCGAACGGGCTTTCTTAAATCCATGAAGAACAAATATTTAATAAATTAGTGACAATAATGAAAGCGAGGAGTGGAAAAATGTGGTAGATATTTAATCGCAATAAACGAAGAGAGGAACAGAACCAAGATTGATTGATTTGCTTTATTTTACTTCGCTCTTTGTGTCACACACTTTTGGATAATTTGCGAAGATAGGAGCAAACGACAGGACCAAGAGGAGAAGGGGATGTAGACAAGCGACAAGATCTACAGACCAAGGAGACACGATGCACGCTATTGAGGAAACGGCCCAGTCCGAGCGACACGCAAGCGACAAGCAACATGTGCAGATTCTTGTGTTACTTCGGTACCAAAGCTTGCATTTATTGCTGAAATTTCCGTCTGAAAGCTTCCCTAAATCCTTTGAGTCTCTTCTATAATCACTATGGGCAAGATTGGGGACGAATTGATGAAACGTACGAGAAAATAGTTTGAATCTAAGGCTTAAACTCGATCCAAAGGTACCTTCGTCTCCTGATTTGGACAAATGTTTTCCTAGTCATAAAACAGAGTTACCAGTATCCCATGTAGCTTTTGTCAAATAAAACCCGGTAATTGTTCATTTAAAAATAAAAAGCCCGTGTAATAGGTATGATTTTTTTTTCTGTAAGTTGGTACCAATGTACTTAATTGTCACGTAGAATTTTGGCGCCATCTGTCGACCAGTTTGTTTACATCTGTTGGTTAAGTTAGTCGACCTCAAGTGTGCTCTGCGATTTTTAATTTGGATAAAAATATCGAACAAAGAGTTTGCCTCAAATTTTGTGTTGACGTCGAAATTTCTTGTGCTGAATCATTGAAAATGTTGGAGAAGGCCTACGGTGAATCAGCTTTATCGAAAACGCGAGCACACGAGGGTACAAATCGTTCAAAGAAGGACGAGAAGTGGTTGAAGACTTGTCTCGTTCCGGTCGACCTTCAACGTCTTCGACAGACGAAAACATCGAAAATGTGAAGGAAATGGTGATGGAAAATCGTCATTCAAGCTTAAGGGAGATAGCTTAGGATCTGGACATGTCTCACGAATCCGTTCGCACCATTTTAGTTGATGTTTTTGGCATGAGACGCGTCGCGGCACGGCTTGTTCCGACGGAGCTCAATTTTCTTCAAAAAGAGCACGGGTTGCTTCAACGAGCCAATTCGGACCCTACATTCATGAAACGTATCATAACGAGTGACGAAACGTGAGTTTATGAGTTTGACATGCAAGCCAGCCAACAAGCTTCGGAATGGCGCTTCGGTAACAAGTCGAAACCGAAAAAAACACGTCTGCCAAGCCTGTTTCTTGTCTGCGCACCCTACCGGCAAAATATTGAAGCACAGAAAAGGCGAATTCCCAAAATGAGCTTCCTTGAGAGGGAATCTCGGTAGGGGGGATGCCGACCTTAGTGGCAGAGTGGTGGAACCCGGGGTCATGAGTTGGAATCCTGTCTTGGGCATGCATGTTCTATTCAAATATTGAGATATTTGACAACGAATATCTTCTAAAATATAGTAGCAGGGCAAAAGTTACAACATTCACTTTTAAGATTTATCCTTTCTAATCATTTTACCAGAAAGTTGATTCAAATGCGTCAAATAGTTTTCGCGAAATCGTGTTCCGAAGGAACCCTTGTTTTGTGCTCTCCGCGCTGCACTTGATAGAGAGTGGACTTTGCAACTCCTAATATCAGAAACATTCCTCCGCCACTATGCATGAGTCAGGAAAATCATATTTGAGGAATAAGCTTAGAAATCATATTATTCCCTTCTACAGCACGTGCTTGAACTTGTTGCATGCCGACTTGTTGATAATTTCTCTCGGACAGCAGAATAGAGGGGCAGCTGGAGGAAGGAGCGGTTTCCCACAAGAGGATGATTCGCAGCCTTTGTTGGTTTCTCGCCGGACAGGTTTCCCGACTTAAGGACGGCATGAAAGCGTGAGGATAAAACATGCAACAATCAACCAGACAAGTTGCTTGATTGTGTTTTTTTCGAGGGAAGGAAAAAAAGGTGTAAAGGTGGAGAAATGGCTAAATATATGTGAAAGAGGTGTTGCCCAAAGCGTGATAACAAAGCGTGACCCGAGCCTTAGCGTGCGGGGAGAATTTTAATTGCGAGGACTTCGACACCAAGTGGGCGTCATCGGCTTTCATGGAAGAACGACCATTTGAAGGATTTGTATTTAATTGCTTCCTCTGCTTATTATGCTTAAGCTGGCAGCGTGTGCGAATTTTGTACAAATCTTTGTATATTATACGTGGCGGAGTGCATAGAGTATAAGATAGATGGGACATAGTATAAGACAAAGGTAAATTTCCCCGTGCATATAGCACAGTGCCATGAAGGGACATTTAGGGGGACTAATAATGTTAGAATTGATTTTTTCTTGTTAACTCTTTTGAAGACGCTCACTAATTATCCAATTCTCTAGAGGTCCCGGGTTCGAATCCTGACCTGGACATGGGTGTTCTCTGTGAGTGTCCCTTTTTTTAAAAAAAAAATGACTTACACACAGAAACCAACACACAGAAACCAGATCTAGACAAGTCAATCTGTTAACAAAACACGTGAAGGAAGGCAGAGCTTCATTCAACTGGCAACAGATGGCAGTGGAAGTTCTAGTGATAAAGGATACAGCTGTTGCGTTGATCAGCGCAGTGGTGTAAAACTTACACCACTGTGTTGTAAACGCTTCCCGAGTGCCGAATGACTCCACACTTCTGCGTGGGACTGCTATACGAAACAATGAATTCTGAAGAAAGTATTCAAGATCTATCAGACGATCTTGAGACCAGTGATGAATGGAAGCCTGAGTCGGTAGAGAGTTCGCCAGAAAAAATAAGATAACTTTCCTCCATACCAATGTTTGGCAGATAAACGTGTGTTATAAAAAAAGTGTTGAAAAGGTAAGTATTTAAAAGCGTGTATACATAGTAAGTGTGGTAAGGTAGTACGTGTATAAATAACATAGTTGTTTATTGTTTCAGAAGAAGATGATAATGCAATGATAATCGTTGATCATAAGTGTCAACTCTTACCTTCCAAACGACACAGATTTTGGATCGATTGAATTATACGCAAAGAATAGACTGATTTATACTCCTGATGACTGGTACAGTATTATTCTGAAATGCAGAAGAAAAAGTAGATACATGTTGACCAAAATGGGACGTGACGACTTCAAATCTGTTGCTAACTTGGAACATTGTATCACACGTAGAAAGCAAAACGAGAACAATTGCCCCGTTAACTGGTTGAAGATCCAATGGATTAGGATTTTGAAAGATCGTCCTTACACCTTTCTGTATAAAGAAACACTGAATGCAGACATGCCATTTTCTGTGCTTAATCTACGACCAGCAAGGGCTGGTAGACCATCATGCCTAGCGAACGTTCATCAAGATGTGCTGTATTCACGTGGAAGACCGGTTACAGAAGCGAAGAAGAAGGACATGGTATACCTTCTGGAACACATTCCACCAGTGAAACATGATTTTTTCCTTTCCCTTCTAACGACTCTTGAATGTGAGAAGACACCCACCACCTGTCGATCTTGGTCCACTGGAAATTGTGAAAATGTGGATCCAGAGCCAGAAAAAAATTAAGAATGAATATATATTCAGTCTTTGATTCTTTCCATTTGTAATAACAATTACTTATTTTTAATAAAAATAAATTCTTTGTTTGAGGTTCTCAAGTTCACTTTATATCCATTTTGTTGACAAATACACTGGTGTAAGTCATACACAGTGGTGTAAGTGGCTTTATTCATACACAGTGGTGTATTAGGTCAGTCAAAAAGTAAATGCAATCATTTTTTTATTTTTCACAGCAACAATAGAAAACTTACAATGATATAATTTCCCAACATAGTCCCCCTGCACTTCAATACACCTGGTCCAACGTTCCACAAGCTTTCCGATACCCTGAGAAAAAAAGGTTTTCGGTTGAGCAGCAAGCCACGTATGCACCGCTTCCTTCACCTGTTGATCTGTGTCGAATCGACGGCCTCTTAAAGCATCTTTAAGTGGACCGAACAGATGTTAATCCGACGGGGCGAGATCGGGACTGTATGCAGTCCATATCGTCACTCATCCCCATCCTCACGATTAGTCAAAAGTGGCAGAAAAGCTAAGTAAAATAAACCAAATCAATCAATCATGTTACGCGCGGAATGAGCGAAGCCAACGGTAAACATATGGGGAAATATGTGGTAAAAACGACGATAGATGACAGTACAAGCGGAAAAACGGAAAGTAAATTATTAATGAACTAGGAGAAACTATACTAATGTCCAAAATTAAAGCAACAAACGAAAATTCTTACCCGTGTGTTCATTTGACCACATAATACGATCAGGTGATAGTAATATTTATGATGTCATAGACAACTGGTTTAAGATAGAGAACGAACTAACCTTAATGTGCCAGGATTCAGGGGTGCCCATCCCCCCAAAGGCCAATGGCGCATCCTGCCCAAAATCATGTCATGCGTTTCCCCCAAATCATATCATTCGCGCCCTGAAACCATATCGTAAGCCCCACAAAATATCAGCGTGTCTACCGAAAGTAACTTTTTTCTTAGCTTTACTGAACATTATCATTGATCTACCCCTCCTCCCTAAACAGGGGTGTAATCATTCAAGACCACCCCTAAAATCGTTCGTCATAATCGAGAATATCGCGTGGATCCCACTTTAAACTGTAGGTTGAGTCCTACACCACTGTAAGTTTAACCCGTCCATATGATGAAATTAATGAAGGGACATTCACAGAGAACACCCATGTCCAGGTCAGGTTTCGAACCCGGGACCTCTAGCGAATTGGACAATTAGTGAGAGTCTCCAAAAGAGTTAACAAGAAGAAATCAATTCTAACATTATTAGTCCCCCTAAATGTGCCTTTTTGGCACGGTGCTATATGCACGGGGAAATTTACCTTTACCTTATACTCTGTCCCAGGTAACTTTGGAGGAATCGAACGAAACAAGTCTCTGCACAAGTAGTGACGCGAGATGACTCCACCAATGAACACGTGAAAGAGAAAATGGATTGCGTGGAGGGTAGGAAAGCGATTGCAGTTACCAGCCTTCGCAGCAGTGTGTAATGAATGCATCGTTCTGCCCACTCGATTTCCCCTCATCTCTGCCGCTATGAGCAGCCTTGCTTCGGAGATAGAGGGGATCGAGTATACATTATTATAGGTCTTGTCTACTCTTACGGCGGCCGATCTCTTCATGCTGGCAAGGGAAGTGGGGAGCGGGGAAGCGACCAATCCAGCACGATAAGAAGCACAGCAATCTGTAGAACGAGGTGCACGTAGTACTTCCTCCCGTCGCGTCGTAACTCTCGCCTGGTTGGTCTGCTGCGTAAACCCAGCTCCCCTCTTCCCTCGCCAGCATGAGGATCGGCCGCCGTAAGAGTAGAGAAGCCCTATTGTTGATTCGAAATTTGGGAGACAAAGTACCCAATTCGAGAACTTATCGCATCCAAACACCGGATTCAGTCGCCACGTGCGTCCGCTGAGGATCATGTTATCCGTTTGAGAAAGAGCTGCTCACTGCAGACTTTGGCAAATTTATTTTCGGTTGTGCTCCTCACGGGAACTTTTAATTTCGTTAGTGCAAGCTTTTCTACCTGCGCCGTGTTTTCTTAATGAATGCTCATTCCTTGGATCACGCAAGAGACCGGCAGAGGACACGCTCCGGGCCGATTGGATTAGCCGCTGCGTTTATTAATTACCCGGACGAGCTTTAAATCTCTCCCGGAAGAAGAACGAGCTTCTTCAGAATCTCTCGAACTTTGCTTTCTCCTCGAGCATCGAGCGACGCCTTGAAAAAAGCTCAGGGATTTTGATAACAGGGATAATAAGGGTAGGAAATATCGGTTCACAGTGTCTCTCTGATAATGAAGTTCTTCAAATCTTCTTGACATGCCTGTTATTAGTTAAGAGTAGATCAAAAGACCAAATTTGAACCTAAACATCCGACGTTTTAGCAGAACGACAATGAAAGAGTCGAAAGGGGGAAACAGGCCTTAACCAAACCCCGTATGTAGATATTTTGGCTCCCTAGGCAAGATTGTGGTTTGGCGGCCCCCATCCCCACCAAGCGCCAATATTTGCGTACATCGATATTTTCTTCTTATGCCATGGTTTGTGATATTTACACATTGACTACCATGCGAGAGACCTGGGTTCGATCCCTGGCGGGGGAAAATAGGGATATTATCCATCTGTTCAAACGGCTCCGGCACCTATAGTTGGTACCGTGAGGAAACTCTAGGAGGTAAAGGCTGCCAGGGGCTGGTGACATCACCCCATCCTTCGGCCGTGATCAAGAAAGTGTGGGGCCGTAACTCCACACTCCATATACGCCAGCTTGGCGTGGTGCAAAGCACAGGGGAGCACTTTACTTTACTTTTACATTTTGAAATGAACAAACAACGAAAAAGTCATTAAAAATAATATAGGGTGTATTTAAAGATTCATGATTTGCACTTCAGATTTTTTAAATAAAAGTTTACTATATTTAAGAATATTTCAGTGAAGTCTTAGTGTCTGAAGAAATCTTTAAAATCATACTATTACTACTATTTTGGGAAAGAGAAAATTCAAGCAGTTACCGGAATGTAAGCCTATAAGTAAAAGGAGAAAAGATTAAAAATAATAATTAAAAAATAATGCAGTGTGCCGTATGTTCATAGTAAAAAAAATGTAATTTATAAATAATGCATTACACAATTAAATAAAATTTATAAAAATTATAAAACTCGACTAATATCTCAGAAATAATTGAAGCAAAATCGAAAATTATCCTTACCTTTGCCAAGCGTGTCGCATATCCTTAAAAAAATGTAGTGCGTTACACTGATCACTTTTCAACGGAGGCTTCAAGAATAATTCCTAACAACAAGATGTGAAAGAAATATTTTATGTAATCTATATACCGGGTTTTTCATAAATACTTGAGGGGTTACAAAAAATTATTATTGCAAGTTAAGTATTGAACTTACGTTAATGAAACCAGTCCAGAACGAACGAGGAACTCAGACAAATGTTCAATGTATGCACCACGGGTGACACGGCACATATCGACACGACAGTCTACTTCTTGCAACACTCGCATCAACATGGGCCTCTCGATAGTGTCTATCGCTGTTATGATACGCTTCCGTAGGGCTGCGATATCACGCGGCGTCGGTGAGACGAATACCCTGTCTTTGATGAAACCCAACAAAAAGAAATCACACGGTGTAAGGTCCGGTGATTTTGGGGACCAAAATATTGCACAAAATACTGTGAGTGATGTGGGTGATTTGAGTGTCGCCTAGCGGCAGAGATATGAACTCTGAGCTTAACAAAACATACACGCACAAACTGTTTGCGTTCCTTGTTCGTTCTGGACTGGTTTCATTAACGTAACTTCAATATTTTACTTGCAATATTTTTTTGTAAACCCTCATGTATTTATGAAACACATGGTATGACTCCAAGTCTCATTAACATAAAGCTATGAAATCCACGTTTTGGAAATGTGCATAAGAAACTCCTTGCTAGATATGAAATCCAAGACCCAACAGAGAACAGTCTCGAGTCTGCTTTATTTCTACCATTCTCGTAGTAATGTCTTCTGATTCATTATTTTTCCATGCTACTTTCTCTTAGCATAAAGTTAATTTACTTCCTCCTTCCGTCTACGGACACACCTGTTTCGTGTTTTCTTCCACGACAGTTTCTGTCTTTGAATCTTCTGGATGCTCCTAACTTCTTCTCACAAACCCACAAGGGCATCCAGTCCTTCCTCCTCTGCATAGACCACATGCGTAAAGAATTGCCGTTCCTCCCACGCGTCTTTTCGCTTCGAGATTGATGCACTCTTAATGCCAATAACAAAGTAGGAGAGGAAGTAACATCTTCCCGTAGGTTGCTTGCTAACTCGCTCATTTAGACACACACTACCCAAGTCTATTTTTCTGTCGGTCTTATTAAGTTACTTAATATTAATTAATACTATTAATGGATTCGAAATGGCCCAGGAGCTCAGTCTTACTACCATCACCAATACCAAATATTCAGCACAAAAGTTGGGAGGTTTTTACTCCAAGTAGCCTAGTGTTTCAAGCACTTATGTAGTCCATCCAACGTGCCATCATATTGCGTTGTCTCTAATGCTATTATTTCAAGTAGCTCATTGTAAAGAACTTTGATTCCACTCATAATCTCTTATATATATATTTTTATATACTATATAAAAATGAATGTATGTTTGTATATGTGTATATGTGTGTGTTTGTTTGTTCAGCAATAACTCTCGAACACCTGAAGCGATTATAACCAAACTTGGTAAGCGTATCACTTGCAATCTGGTAAAATATACTGTGGGCGTAAGACGCCCCTGGCACCCCTAGGGGTGGGCGGGAAGGGGTGACATGTAAAAATAATCGACAACCACTGATATTAAATTCCGCACAAACAGACATCCGTGACTCTATGCAACCCGCACAACGATAGTGTTCCTCGGGTTGACTAACATTCAGGCTGTGTTGCGAATGGAATCCATAGTTTTCGTGACACTCCCAGTGCGGTTCAACTCCAAGTTCATCCATCACCTGTCGGCATGGGGTGAGAGGGGGGGGGGATAAAATGCCAAAAAATGACCTAGATTAGTGTCGAATCCATAGTTTTCGGAGTCGCTAGGCTAATTGGTGACAATCACGATCACATTTAAAATGAGTTACATTTTACACCTATAGTTAGAATTCATTATTCTCCTGTCTAATACAAAATTGGGATAATCAGCTAATGAAGACCTAAAAATAATTACAAATTACATATTTTTAAAAAATTCTATAATACTTGGTGTTCTTTGAATTTCTACATCAAAAATAAGAAAGATTATTTGAAACAAATCGTGTGGAAAAATGGAATTCGTGCCAAAATTTTTCGATTAATCCCACTTTCAAAAGTTTGACTTCTGTAGATTATACGAAAGAAGCTTATATTATTTTAATTAATATAATTATTGTAATATTTATTAAGGATGCATTGACTATTAATTACTTACTTCACATTTTTTTTTAAAAAAAATGTAATCAAACGTGCTTGTTATGCGTTAACGAAGTTTTAAATCATGATGTATCTCATCCGTAAATAATTTAGTGGTTCGAATTCACTTCAAAACAGTTGGTCCAGTCCAGTATTAGTTATGTACTTTCCCTGTGAATTTGAATTTGAATTTGAATTTGAATTTAAAATTTTGGGAGCGTCAGCACTTAGGCTATTTTGCTCCCGTCACAGTATACGGGGGCCAACCCCTTACCATTACAAATAGCAACTCTAACGTTGCATAATTAAAAATCTTAAAATCTTCTGACTTCTGTTAAAAGCTGAGGCTGTAAACGGGCACTCAGCACACACAAGGACAAAAAACAGGACAACACACACAAAATTATACTGGCCATAGTGCCAGTCGCCAGAGCCTCGTTAGTCTTTAGTCCAGGATGCACTACGTGGAAGTGAGGTTGACTTTTGGGCGCCTACGTGTAAGGTACCCCTTACACCCCTTTCCCTGTGAATATAGCACCGTGCCAAAGGCACATTTAAGTGATCTTGAGGTAGGGTTCCACTCATTCTCGATCTCGGCCATTTTTAAGGCGATTTGATCAGCACCACCCTCCGTTGCCTTTACCCCCCCGGGTGGTCCCCAGGTAGCCATTGATTTGAAGCTGGGTGAGCCCCAAAGCCTCTTTATGCTGGGACAAGTCCGGAAAAATTCCTACCTTGGGTAGTCCACCGCGGGAATCAAACCCGGGTCTCCGGTGTGGCAGTCAGACGCCCTACCGACTACAGTATTTCTCTATTTAAATAGTGAACCTTATCAACTTGATGACTATAAGGTTTCTGCCTTAATAGAGCCTCCCCGAGGCCGTAGTGGTAACGTCGTCGCCTTGTAATCAAAGGGTCCCGGGTTCGATATCCGGTTCAGGCACATAGTGGATCAGATCGCACTTTAAACTGTAGGTCTAGTCCCGAATAGGCTTTTTGTTTATAGAGCTTTCTTTAAAAGAAACTGAACTGTAAGTAACAATTTTATAACAACTTCACATGTTCGTAGTCTTTGTTACAGTTCTAGGAAATTAAGTTCGTTCATTCACTGAGTAAGCGACGGCAAAACCTCCAGAATCAGACAGAGCTATAGGAGATTCAGCGTGAATTCATTTTCTAGGTCTTGACGCTCCAGATGGAAGATGAAACGAAATTAAGGCAACCTAGTTAGAACGCCATCCGAGACTATTGAAGTTTGCGTGGTTAATGAAAAGCAACAACTGCCTAAGCTCGCAAATTGCTCAAAACTTTTGTCCCAAAATGCGAAACTGCTTCTGCAATTTGTCATCCGGCAACACAATCGCTGCCTGCGGAGATGAAAGCCAGCGGAAACGTCTGTTGAAGAGTTGCATGCCGGGGAAAGGAGGATTGTTCTGCGCTCCGTATAAATTCACTCTCAGAGGAATCCTGCTCCTTCAACAGCTATTTTTGTGCAGTTTGCTCCTACTTTGAAATATTCGTAGATCCACTACACAACAATTTATTAGGTTTTAGAAGAGGATGTTCTATCATCAGAAAAACTGCAATAATAATTTTAATAATAGATTCCTGTGAATAGTGTTGCCCACGAGACGAGACTTTGGCCTGTCTCGTCTCGTGGAAATGCTGTGAAATGCTGTCTCGTCTCGAAAATATTCGTTTGTCTCGGGACACATGATCAATCTCGTCTCGTCTCGAATTTTTAAAAACCTGTCCCTTCTCGTCCCGTGGGCAACACTACCTGTGAACTCACGGCCATAAAAATAGGCTGATGGCCACGTCGGACCACAATCCCGTGTGTTTGGATGTTTAAGAGAATGAAAGATCTCGTTGTAGAGTTGGTCTTTGTAATCCACGTGATACAAACTGACAGTATTTGCTCCAAAGGTCAGGGGCAGGGGCGCCGACTTGTCAAAATTATTGGGGGGGGGGGCTCTGATCACTTAAATAAATTAATGAATGACTCACTCTCTTCATTTTTTTAAAATTTTGGTCTCAGTGTTCGGAATCTCATAAAATCCCACGAATTCCTCAAAAATATGAAAATTTTTATTCACAGTTCTAATGCAGAATATTAATTGTCCACGGATGTATATGTCACAAGTTTCGTCAACCATAATATGTAGCAAAATATTCCCGACTTTTAATATCAGCTACCACGGAGCGCAAAACAGATCTCCCTAATACATCAATGATCTCGTTCTGAATGTCATGTGAGAGCCATTTGTAGCCCAAACGTCCCATCCACTACCCTAGTTCATGCACATCGTCTTTTGAAACTCTTTTTAGTAAAAATTTCAACAATACTCATAAGTACATACTTAGTATACAGTAATAAGTCATGTGTTTTGCTGTCTCTGGTCATAGCCCCCCAAAGTCGATGGTTTAGCGGTCTCAGCCCCCCAAATTGATGGTCTAGAGTGCGCGTCAAATCTCCTGCATATGGCCTTGAAAGGCTGAACAGCACCAGCGAATCACAGACGTGCGGCGTTGCCTATTTCCGTGACAAGACGTTTCGCTCAACCACGCTGTCTCTTTTCCGTGTGAGATTTCGACATGGCACAGCTGCAGTGCGCTACTATTGGCTATCGCCATATGCAGGAGATTTGACGCGCACTTTAGAACATTTCAAATATGTATTTAAAGTTAAGTTCATGTGGCACAATTCAGAGTAAACTTTACAAGAGAAGCTAAATAATACATTAGATCCTCTAAACCAAAATTATTATGGAGCTCTGCCCCACATCGTTAACATAGGGGGGGGGGGGGGGCTCGAGCCCCCCAAGCCCCATGGAGTCGGCGGCTATGGTCAGGGGTGACACAAAATTGACCCGGAGAGAGTTCGGTCAGAGGCAACACATCCCGGTTGACGTTGCAACACAGTGTCTTTGGTCCCGCTCTCGCTTTGCTTTTCCCATATGTGGCAGCACCAGCTCCAGTGGCGTAGGAATCAGGGATACGTCATCAAATTATCATATTAAAATAATAATAAATCACTGACCCTAAAAATGTCTTTCTTTGTATTCCAGGAGCTGAAATATGAAGCTGTAGGAAGGAAGTAAGAACTGCTTTACCTTCTTGAGTTGCAAAAAAAAACAAGCATTTAAGTGCCTCGCACTTGCCTCGTGGCAGTTGGAGGTGCTTTATTGTTAACATATTAAAATCAGGAGTGCAAGGTCGAGAGCAATAAGAAAATACAAGACAAATTGCTTTTTATTCGAGAAAAGAATAAATGGGTAAAAATGTCCACGCAAATTATCGTGAATATTTGCGTAAATGTTTCACATGAGAAATATGACAATAATTTTTAATTTTTACGGGCCCTCCAAGGCTCAGAGCCCACCCGCCTGAGCCCCTGATTTCACGTATTATAACTTTTAACTAGAATTTAAAGCCAGATAAAACCAGAATTTTTAAATTTCATTACCTACAAAAATTAGCATTTTCCATCTTTTCCCCCCTAACATCTATCGAATTTATTTTTGTATCAACCCCATGAGATGCAAGGCCCATTCAGGCGCGAGGCTCCGGGCGGTCGCCCACTTGCCCCGGTATAACTGTTGAAAATGAACGTATAAAATGCAATGTGAAATCAGAACTCACCCCACTAATATTAAACTCCGTCTCACTTCTCCGCCTTTTCGCACCACTCAAATACTTTTGATTTGGAGATTTTGCACTGCACGAATAATTGATTGATTGATTTGATGTTTTAAGTCCACTTTATTCACATAAAGGCTAATTGGGACTGGACCTACAGTTTAAAGTGAGATCCGAACCATTATGTGCATCCACCGGGTATCGAACCCGGGACCCATGCACTGCACAAATAAAACTGCAACAACAACAAGCTACACAAACATTCGCACCGCACTGGAGTTGACAGCTGTTAGTACCTAACATAATTTTATTTAGCTAGCATTGTTGGAGAGTTTCGTCTGTTTTTTTTTCAAGGCAGCTTCTCGCCTTTGATCACAACTTTGCCTTCCCCCTTCCTTCTTTTATTTGATAAAACCACCTTGAGGTCAATCGAAACGGTGTTGTTTTTCGCTGTTTTTGTTGTGCAATTCTGTTCGAAGATGTTTTAAAGAATATAGTAAAAAATCATTGTTAATGTAATGAAATTAATGAGGTATGTTAGTAGTTTAGTTTATTTTAAAGTAAAAACAATATGTTTGGAATTTTAGATCGATATTGTAATACGAGGGTCATTTTTCTTGTAGTGGCAACACTGTTGGTACACGCTTGTCAGTTGCACGTGGAAGGAATGCACGGCAAATCCACATGGGTTTACGCGTCAATTCCGGCTCGTACGATCTGGCCCACGTCTCGTCAGTGGCAATGATGGGGGCAAGGAATGCGTTACCTTCCAATCGCCAGCGTGCAAGGTGCATGTGTGAGCATTCCCACCTGTGCCATTGCTGAACTTCCGTCAGGATATGCGGTGAACATTTTGACGATATCTTACGCAGGCCGATAGGGTAAAGCGTGGTCCCCACATTCCTCGCGTAAGCACATGTGAATTTGGCGTGCATTCCTCCCACGTTGAACCTGAAATTTGATGAATATCCGCTGTTCTTCACGGGTGAACATTGTTCAGGGCGGGATTATACACACGCAACAGTACTATTCAGCACCAAACACCTACACACGATCTGTAGTACAGGACTAAACAAGGCCCGATCGTCTTTTGTCCCAGCGACAACTGACAAGGGTATACCAATAGTGTTGCCACTACAAGAATACTGGCCCTCGTATATAGGTTATGAAAAAATAGTGCCTTGAAGTTTGTCCGAACTAAGAAAAGAGAAGTTAAATACTGTTTTAGTTTAGGAAAACATTAACCCTGTATGAAATCGACACCAAACAGCTGCTGATGTAATTGTTTCTGTAGTACTAAAGTTGCCGTACTCAGAGCCCTCTGGAGTTCAAATTTTCACCACTAGGTTGAAATGTTGCGCTGTAATCTGGTACACAGTGAACAACATCATGGTAAGCGCTTCGTGACCCAATGATCACACTGTCTTATGCTTCCAAAGAGTCTTTCGCGTTGGCAGGGAGCATATTAAACCCTACTGTACCGACAGAAATTCAAATTACTGGTTGTTGTTACTTCAGCGCCACATTTCAACCTGGTGGTGAAAATTTTAACTATTTTGTTCCATCAAGATTCGCATTAATTGGCAACATTAATACTGGCCACCCTACTAAAAAAATAAATCTTTTGTACTTCACCTTACTAACATCCCCCTGCAATGACTGCGATTAGGGGGGCGAGAGGGGGCCATTGCCCCCAACTTTGCGCCACTTTTGCCCCCGCACTATGCTAAACTTTATCTACAAAGGGAAATATACTGTCGTTGCACCCCCCCCTAGTTTTAGCTCCTTGTCCCCCCAGTTTTGGAACTCAATCGTCGCCACTGTCCCCCTGTCAAGGTTGCTCCTAACAGCGAGGAGAAAATTTTGATTCTAATAAGCTACTCCTGGGACGTGGGAACCATAGTTTCGAAAAGAAACATTTAATTAATATAATAATAATAATAATGCACTCCAGTATTATAAATATATGGATGTGCAATTTGGTCCCTTACATTACAAGAGGAACATAAATTAGAGTATTTGAAAATAAAATCCTTAAAAAAATATTTGGACCTAAAAGAGATGAGGACAGGTGAGTGGAGAAGGTTGCATAATGTAGAACTACACAATTTGCTTTCTTGTCCAGATATTATTAGAATAATTAAATCAAGGAGACTTAGATTGGCAGACCAAGCGGCACGAATGGGAGAGGAAAGAAGAATTTACAGGATTCTTGTTGGGAAACCTGATGGTAAGATACCGGTAGAAAGGCCAAGATGAAGATGGAAGGATAACGTTGAGATGGACCTGAAGGAAAAGATTGAATTGATCTTGCTCAGGAACAGGATAAGGACAGATGGAAGGCTTGTAATGCTCCAGGCATAAATCTTCTGGTTTTAGAAGGCTATGGAGCAAGCGAAGTCAGTCTCGAAAATGTATTTGTTGTGTCTTAAAAACCTATTATATTTAAATTACTAAGATATATTGTTTTAACAATTTAAATTGAACCGTGTTGTACGTAGTCTAAACTATATATTTCTGTTCTTTACGCTCTACCAATGCTTTTTACCGGCATCTCTCTAATGTTTATCTCAATGGAATTGGATATCTGTCGTTTCTGTTTCGGCATTTCAGAAGAAAAATCAGTTTGTGGCCAGAGAATGTAAAAAATGGTGACATGTTGTCAGTAAAACTAAGGGAACAACTGTGTGATATCAGCTGTGATTCTGGCATTAAAACTAAATCTTTGGATACAGACTTAAGAAAGTTTGGATATCTTTAAGAGGTGAGTATCCGGAACTTTCGGATGAGGCATTAAAGTTGCTCATGCCGTTCTCCACCTCAGATTTGTGTGATGAGGGATTTTCATTTCTGATTCAAGTGAAAAACAAGTACAGATATAGACTTGTGCGCTTAGATTTACGACTTAAATTAACCACCATTGAACACAACATATCCCAGCTTTTGCGAAAAAGGCAGCCCCAACGCCCACATTAGTTCGGCGAGTAATTTTTTTTAGGGGGGCTCAATTTCAGCATGTGTGTTTAGTTAGATGTTATTGTAAATTAGTATTTCTAATTGCATATTTACTTTTCTAGAATGAAGAATGTGTAATTTGTTTAAGCAAGCGTAAAGAGGGCTTCTTAAAGTTCTCAATGTTAGGTAAAATGTGATTATAAACTGGGTGCACACCCCTACAAGTAATTCTGACGGCGCATATGCTTATGGGTACCATCAAGGTGGTTCGCGGACTTGAAAAGGTTGAGTGCCACTGCTATAGAGAGATAGATACTGCCTCCCCAATGGCGAAGTGGTAGCGTTCTTGCCTTGTAATCAAGGGGTCCCGGGTTCGATACCCTTTGGAGGCACATAGTGGCACATTCGGATACCACTTTAAACTGTAGGTCCAGTCCTGATTAGCCTACCTGTGCATAAAGTGGACCTAAAACACCAACTGAATCAATGATAATAATACTAAAAATAATCAAAGATTGTATAATTGATGCAGATTAGGAGCAGATTGTGGGATTGTATGCGTGGAACACTCTTCTAAATCCAAGAATCGCCCCCTCCCCCCTGAGAAAGGTAAATATGTCACATTCAGGGGAGCCCACCGAGGCAATTGTCCACGAAGCTAGGCCTCGAAATATTCCTTGTTCTCTTTATATTTGCGGTTCCGGGAAAAACGTGGTCCTTGGATTTTTTCCCCGGCTGTTCACATAACGAACGGCGGATACGAAGTTTGTCGCAGAAAGGATCACACAATTAAAAACCCCCGCGCAAACAGCGTGCAACTGGTACGTGTGCTCCGGCACAGACATAGCAACATGTGCAATTCATATATTAGCCGGTGACCGCAGGCTATGGAGCTGGTCTAATTAGTCGCTCAGTTACACTCCAATTCATCCGCCTCTCTGTTTGCCATGTTTCGCCTCCAGCAGCCTCGGCGTCGAACAATGGACACGCCATGCTGGAACGGGCGCTGCTAGAGTTTCCAACCGTTCGCCCCAAACGTTACTGCTCGCCTCAGAGAATCTCGATGTTCGTCTGTGCACGGGTCGGATGGGTTAGCGAGGTGGGGCTTTCTGGATGGTGCGGTGATAACGTCGTCGCCTTTTAAGCAAAGAATCCCGGGTTCGATACACGCTGGAGGCACATCTGTGGGAGGGTGAGCATTGCCCCGATTTTAGGTGGGTGGCAAACATTGGCGGCCAAGGGCAGCTGCAGAGAGGGGCAATCGCCCCCCACCCCCCTTGATAACAAATTGTGTTCAAATCAAAATACATTTCGTAACATTTTCTTGCTCGTTTCGCATTTCTTCGTCTCATCAGGTTCAGAGCCGTAGCTAGGGCCTGGGAGCCCACAAATCTAAATGAAAAAAGTTGTAAAAGAGAGAATGACATGGCGCCCCATGAAATTATTTGCTCATTATTAAATCAACATTGTTTTCAGTTGGTAAAAAATTGGATCTAAAAATGTTCTTGTTGGCTTCGCTCGTAGTACACGATTGTTTTCTGTAATGCATTGTAAATTATCAGAAAGAGAAGTTAGACGTCTCTTAATTGATTTTGTCTTAAATGCATGAACAATTGTCTTGAGGGAAAGGAGCGTGGACATTTGAGAGATAATTTATATCATTTTTGCTGTTGGTTCATTATGAGGTGGATGAATTGATTATGTATTGTATATAAATAATATATGTTGTACGTATATGTATTACAGAAGCTTTGAATATGTGCACAATTAGTGTTCTAATATTAAACATGTATTTTCTTATTTTACGTAGCTCCATGTCACTATTACTACAACAACAACAATAGTAATACTAGGGACGTTCAATATATATGTTTCCCTGTGCTATAAAATATTGTATAAAGCAATGCCATTAAAAAGAAGCACATGGTTGACAAGCGCCATCCTTTGTCTACAAGGAACAACAATCAATTCGTTATCAGAAGTGAAGGCGCATGCGCTCAAGGGCGAAAAGTAAATGCTTGTTCGGAAAACGCGGGCTCGCGTCATAAGGAGTTCAGAAGCATGGATGCTAAAGGCATTCTGCTTTTGGGCTTTTTGGAACGAGGAAGAACAATTAATGCTGACCGTTATTGTCAAACATTGGATAAACTGAAAAACGCAATTCGACATAAGCGACCAGGTCTCCTGTCAGCTGGTGTCATTCTTCTTGACGATAACGTTCGCCAACATTCAGCAGTGCAAACACAACACAAAATTGAAGAATTGGGATGTGAACGGCTGCCCCACCCTCCATACAGCCCCGATTTAGCGCCGAGTGATTTCTATCTTTTTTCGGTGTTAAAGTCTGAATTGCAAGGTTACCGTTTCGAAACAGATGAAGAAGTGAAGCGTAATGTGAGAATAGTGCTCACCCCCATATCTCAGACAAAAATTCGTGATTGCGCCTCTGAGGCACATAGTGGTTCTGATCCCACTTTAAACTGTAAGCCCAGTCCCGATTAGCCTATCTGTGCACAAAGTGGACTTAATAAGTCTCAAATGCAGATTCGTTGTAGCCAAAATCTACGTCTGCAGATTCGAAATAACGAAGTGATTATTATTATAACGAATATAGCTGAGAGCTTTTAGATTTTGTCACTAGATGACAGCATATTACATTTATCTACATTGAGTTACCCACTACACATAGAAGCTGTCCACATGTTGGCATCTCTTCACAAAAAAATTGTGAATTATCAAAATCCTTTCAAATAATTTTGCATATTCCATTTTCTGTGCAAATTTAGATTTTCTTCAAAGTTATAAGTGAACATATATCCAATGAGTCGTTCGATTTGTTACTATTTAAGGTTTTTGCACACTTGGCAACTTGTTAGTTGACTGTCGGGAAAATTCTTGCATTATTAAATTTGGCAACATAGCACTGAAGCGTCAGCTGAGAGTAGCATCTTTAATGGCAAATAACTTTTTTTTTAAATCTTCCTTTTAGTGCCTGCATTATATGCAACCGACAGTTACAGCACCGTGATTATCACATAGAAATCTGTATTAAGGCGAGGATTGAGAGTGTCGCACCAGGTGTGCATTTCTATATTTGAATATCGTCGGAATGGGTACTGAAAAAAACATAGCACAAAATACAGTAATATGAATTTCTCATCATGTTGCAAGTGGAAGCGGTTTTCTAAAGTTCAATATTAAACTAGATACGACCTGTAAAAAATATAATGAATAATTCTTTATAGGCTCCCATGTATTCCTTATGGATAAACAAGAACAACTTACGGCTAATAAAATGCAGGTTTCGACTTTTCCTAACACAAACAAAATCTTCACCCTGTCCTAATCCCGTTCATGTGTTTTTCTACACCATCGGAAATTTCGTATTCCCAAGAGAACAAGTAAAATAATACTCCCATAAGCGTAATGTTAAGTCCTTTCTCTCCTTCCTTCCACAACCATTAGCGCACAGACCTATCTTTCTTCAGATCTCCTCGGGGAAAGATCGGTGGAGGAGGAGCGGTCATCGCATCTCGCTGTACCTGGAAACTGTTCCTTATGCCCTTAAAACAAAAACTATTCTTCTCCTTAGAAAAGATTTTAAGCTCATTTTATACACAAATGATAGAATCGGGACTGAAATCGAAGGTTGAAGTGGGATCCAGGTAATAGAAAATTCCCGTTACTGGAATCCAATCGAGGAATCTGTTTACAAGGCGACCACGTTGACCACTGATCTCTCAGAGAGGTCGCCTGTAAGTTAGTAAAGAGATTCTTGAGTCGAAAGCTGATTTCCACTCTATATACCTATACTCTATTCCGGGAGTATAGGTATAAGTAGTGACTCGAGATGATTCGACCAATGTGTGGCTGCAGCTACCAGCTGTTAGCAGCAGCGCGCACTGCTTCACTCCACCCACTCGCTTTCTCCCCTTCTCTACTGTTACACGCGGCCTTACTACACAGATTCCCTGGACAGAGTATATATCTTCTGTGGTGTAGGAGTCAGCTACTTAATATATACATTTCTTGGGCTCGGAGTTCGAGTCCTGGTCTGGACAATGGTGTATAATTCTGTTTGTTGTTTCATGTATTTTTCTATTGTCGTGAGTAACCTAAGGAAGATCGTAGAGTGCTGTTAAGTAAACAATTAATAAATCATCCCCTTTTGAATCTAATCATGGATTTTGCGGGGAAGAAGAGCAAAGGTGAGAGCGATAACCACTCACGCTTAAAACTAATATTAATTCTTCAATTAATACAAGTTTAGAGTAATCACCTTCTTCCACAAGACGCCTGAAAATTACCATAAATCTTAAACAAACATAGTGGAATGATGAAAATATACATAGATACAAACATATAGGCCTATGTGTGTGCTCATCTTCGCGATTAGTCAAAATTGGCAGAAAAGCAAAGTAAAATAAATCAAATCAATCCGCCATAAGCTATATATGAGTGTGTACTCACCACTGCACGAATTAAACTTTGTGGGTTTTTTTGGGGGGGGAGTGGCCACTCAGTGGCGTACTTGTGATTTCATTTTGGGAAGTAGATTTTTTTGGGGTATGTAATTTGTATATATATTACCAGTCATTCAACTATTGCCTTGCGTTCTAAGTAATTTACAAGATTGGTTCTAAGCTAGGTCTTAATGACTTCTTTAATACATTTACCCGGTCGTTTAGAAACAGTATATTTGCATCAAAAAAGGACCTCGTACATAGAAAGAGCTAATAACACCAGTGGCGGCTATTATGGGGGGGGGTCGACGGTGGCAGTTGCCTCCTCACTTTTCGCCACTTTTGCCCCCGCACTATGCTAAATCTTATATACTAACTCTCTAGCCTTCTTAAACCCGAAGGTTCATGACTGCAACAACACAGGCCTTCCATCTGTCCCTATCCTGAGCAAGATCTATATACTCTTTTCCATCCCTACCGATTTCCTTTAGGTATATCCCAACGTTGTCCCTCCATCTTCGTCTTGGTCTTCCTACTGGTCTCTTACCATCAGGTTTCCCAACAAGAATCCTGTAAACTCTTCTATCTTCTCCCATTCATGCCACATGGCCTGACCACCTAAGTCTTCTTCATTTAATCATTCTAATAATATCTGGACATGAATACAAATTATGTACTTCTAAGTTATGTAACCTTCTCCACTCACCTGTCTTTTAGGCCCAAATATTTTCCTAAGGATCTTATTTTCAAATACTCTCAATTTATGTTCCTCTTTCAATGTAAGGGACCAAGTTTCGCATCCATATAATACTACAGGCAAAATTACTGTTTTGTATATTTTAACTTTTAGTTTCTTAGATATTAAACGAGAAGACAAAAGATTATGAAGAGACAAGTAACATGCATTCATTTCCTGAATTAAGCCTGCTTTTTATTTACTCTTTAATATCATTTTCATTTGTTAGTATTACTCCTATTATTATTATTGAATCAAATCTTAAATACAAAGGGTAATATATTTTCCTTGCCCCCCCCCCCCGTTTTGCCACCTTGCCCCCCGGTTTTGGAACCCAATCGCCGCTACTGAGTAACACCGAAAGCCTGACCAAATTTCTATTGGCAGGTTTAAACTCGATGTCCATTTAAGCTACCTACAAGTTGCTTGTAACATATTCTGTGAGGTAGGTTAGTTTCAGAATGGTGTCCTTTAATCCACAAGCGTGCATACTTTTCGGCAGGGAAATCTTTGATGGCTGAACCACTAATGGACACGAATGATTTTTCAATTATGTTTGTTACATAGTGAAGAAATGGTATACAATTTACTTTCAATCCCATTTTCATTGAAGGGATACAAATAATTTTATCTTGCCGGGGTTGTTTTGTAAAGGGGATTCCCGGCATCTTCCCTGTTGATTCACACACTAGTTCACACACTAGTTCACACACACACACACACACACACACACACACACACACACACACACACACACACACACACAAGCAAACTCCACAACACTGTGGGAAGGTCGTTAATCCGCCACTGTTTCTGACCTAATGTGTAGAGGATTATAGCCTTGGTAGGGTATAAAGCAGCGTGGAAGTTTCATGGAAAAATACGATCCACATTATCTCAGACATTGAAGTTTCTTAGTACACAGTAACTCAAGAAAAATATTCAAAATGCCACGAAAGAACACATGATGTGATTTTCTCAATATTATATTTTTAATCTAGAGAGAGAGTAGTGCCTAGCTATTGTTTGTTATGATATTATATCGATCTGTTGATTTATTGCATCCAGACCTTTAATCTTTATATCTCAATTCCTTCCTTATTTTCACATATGTATTTATCTTTTGTGCTTTTCTGTTCCTTATTTTTCTTTGTGTATTTTTGTTACACATTGTCATCACGACTGTCTTTATTTCTTCTTAGCTCACATTTTTAATTTGTCTTTGTCTTCTTTTTTCTCTTCCTTGAATCGTTTTATCTTCTTTTCTCCTCTCTGAAGAGGTCGGGTGTAAAACATGGTAAGTGACATTTTGGTCATTTCTGAGTTCATTAAGAAAAAAGTTATTAGAAGCTATACTGTAGATAAATTGTTTTCGTGTTGTGTTTACCAATTTCAGAAAGCTTCGCTGAGTCCAATGCAAATTGTATGACATGGCAATTACACTCGAAAATTGAAGGATGGCACATTTTACTTTGTCATTCAAAAATGACCAAAATGTCACTTACCATGTTTTACACCCGTAAAACAGACAGATTATTTTTATAAAACACGTACATATATATTTTGAGAAATTTTTTAATGAACATTAATTTTACAACACCATTAAGCCTTGTTTCCACGATTATGAAAAACTAAGTATGCTGACCAAGGCAGTAATTTATTTTATTAAAAACATAAACTAAACTTAACGTTTAAACTTACAGGAAGGGAGGGAGAAGCATCTTAGGAATAGCGAAGAATGCAAGCAAGAAAAAGGAGAACAGAGAAGAGGAAGAGGAAGGGATTATCTACGAAGTGAAATGTGAAGAATGTCAGAGTGTGTACATAGGAGAAACGAAAAAAAGGATGAAAGACAGGTTGAAACAACATAGGGATGATGTACGACTTAAGAGAGAGAGAGAAATGCAAACACACGAGAGAAACAGGACATGACATAGAGTGGGATGAGGCTAAGCAGATAGGAAGGGAGAAGAGAAAGCTAGTGAGAAAATGGAAGGAAGCCAAGGAAATAGAGAAGAAAGGTGAAGAGGACACAATGAACTGGAATGGGGGACTGAAGTTAAACAAAGAATGGAAGAAGGTGTTAGAAAGAGTGGAAAGGACAAGAGAGAAAGAGGAGAGGAGAAGGGAGAAAAATGAAGGAACAACATTCCAACAAGGAAAAGTCCAACAACATTCTATATGAAAGTAATTATCTTTAGCCTTTTAGATGAAAGTACAGTTGGCAAGTGAAAACCACCTGCTAGAAAGTTCCTAACAACTTTCTAATAGTCTGGAGGGAGTAATGTTTGTGTATATATAATGCCCTTTTTGTGTATCTTGTTACTTTTGTACTTGATACAGAGTCTGATGAAGACCTTGCTAGAAGGTTGAAACATTACGTTTAGTTTATGTTTTTAATCAAATAAATTACTGCCTTGGTCAGCATATTTAGTTTTTCATTAATTTTACGTAAAATTTCTCCCCCGCATGATTCCTAGATCAAAGTAAAGAAAATCAAGCAGATTAACAAAGCATCAGTGCTTTCCTTGAATAATATTCAAGCATGTAGCAAAATAAAAATACGAAAGTGTCGAAATTAGTTTTCGAAATAGCCTGATATTTGCTGGTAACAAATTTTCTTAGTTGGAAACCTTGCTGAAAGAGTAGTTGGCGATTCTTGAAGTGAGGGACTGTCGGCAAACAAGGGAAAGAGTATCTTAACATACTGTGGCAAAAGCTTCTGCTATTGATTGGTTGACCCTTTTGTTGCCAACCCCAGCAGACGTCTTTCGGCGTCCTCCTCAAACAGAGGCCGCCGGCAAATTAGATGTTTTGTGCTTTGACTTGGGGTAGTTTTGTTTGTACTGCGCGGCAACAGCCAGAATGTGATTTCGTGTTGCGTTTAAATGAAAATTAACTCCCCGGAGCAGCCTGAGACTTGTCAACATGGCGGAAGTGGAAAGTTTTCTTCGTGCCATTACCTGCGATAATTGAGATTCATCCTGGCGTCAACTAATAATTATTTAAGATTTGATGTCTTATGTACACTTCTCGGGTAAATATGTTTTTAACAATCAATATTATGTTTGTCTTTGCAAACCAGGAACAGTTAAAATCATCCTCGAAGCAGAGAGACGAGTGCTGAGATCTATACAAAAGTGGCGGGGCATGGAATTCTTGTATGATATTTTGAGGTCACGGGTTCAAATCCTTTAGACATCTTGGTTGAGGTTTTCCCTGGTTTTCCCAGTCAGGTCAGGAAAATAACCAGTCCCGTGCCCAGGAGAGGGGCCAGGGGGGCCATGGCCCCTCCCCTCGAACCATGAAATCTTTAAATATGAACATATAAAAAGGTAAGAAAATAACAATTTTGTAAAAAAAAATCAGTTTTGTCCTTGCATGAATGAATATGTGTAGAGATATAGGCTCCAAAAGTCTGCTGTCTGCACTGAAATATTTGGTGGTTTTAGTTTTATAACCATTGGTGCAAGGCTACCATTAGTGGCGGCTATTAGGGGGCAAGGGGGACAGTTGCCCCCACATTTTTCCACTTTTGCCCCTGCACAATGCTAAGCCTTGTCTACCAAGACCCGTATGAGGCATATGGTGGTTCTGATCCCACTTGAAACTGTATGTTCAGTCTCTATTAGCCTAAGTGTACCTAATTCAAAACTTCAAACTCGTCTACCTAGAGGTAGAAAATTGTTCTTGTCCTACGCCCTCTTTTAAAACATCCTGGGTAGTGGTCTTACGAACATACACATAAATAAAGACAAATACGGATGCAAGACAATATAAATATGAAATTTTAATTTTATATATATATATATATCATTATTAACAGAAAGCAAGAAGTAATTGTAATCTTAGATTTAATAAAACACATAATACGTATTTTGTAATCTCTTTACATTATATATCTATATTGGTTGGATATATACACACATTTTATATCTGGCCCCTTCCTTGAAAAAATCCTGGGTACGGCCCTGCAAATAACAACAGCTGTTTTTTTCAATGAAGGTTAGAGACGTTAACGTCTGTTTCATTCACGGTTTCTTTCTTGATTTTACGTTCGGAAGAAACAGTAGATATGTTATTGCCACTGTAGAAACCTATCAATTACGTCACTGAAAAATAATTCTGTAAAATGTACAACAGACACTGTTTCAGCCAGATATTGTTATTTATTTCCTCTACTATTTCGACTTCTCTCGAAAATATGTGGTGGACGTAGGACTAAAATAATTCAAATCATATCACCTAGGATATCTGATGTATGCAGAGGGGCTTGATGGAGCTACAGCCCCCTCCGAAATTTTGAGAAAATCAACATTTTCAAATAAAAGCACTGAAAAATTCTGTAAAAACCAGACTGGTAAATGCAAACAATTTTAAAATAACCCGAAATTGCCATTTTTTAAAAAAATTTAATGTTCAAAATATATGAAATATCTTATTGTGTATGCCGCCCTTCTAGAACGCAGCCAGGGGAGCCAACTTTTGAAAGACATTGGGTTTTAATAATTGTTTATTTATTGATTTCCTTTCATTTACTTCGCTTCTTCTGACACTTTTGGCTAATTTACGAAGGTGAGGATGAGTCATGATGTGATGAAATTCATGAATGGATACTCACAAACATCCATGCCCAGACCGGAATTCGAATCCGGGACCCCTGGCATCGTAGCGCGATGTGCTAACCACTCCGCCATGGGGGCCGGCATAACTTTTCATAAATCCTCCCTTATGTATCATGGTATTAATGCACACCAACAATGCATCCTTATTATTTTTAATATGTTATTTGCTGATTTCAATAAGCAAATATGTAACAATAGCAAATATAATAATAGTAAAAACACGACAAATTATTTGGTGGGCTCAGGCCCCACGGGCCCATATATGTTGACGCCACTGAAAACAGTTATATACTATCCATCTATACAATTCCAGCTCCTCCCCAAAATAAATTCTATTCTGTGTACGCCAGTGCCTAGGAAAACAATATTGTGATAATTTATATGGGCTAATATAAAGGGTTATTTTCCTTTGAATTGAGGAAACATTAATTACTGGAAGTTATACTAGAGAATTATGATATAGGCTTACCCAGGTATGTTCCAGGTAATACTTATAAATAATTGTATAGAACAGCTTGTTTCAATAACTTAAAGATTTTGATACTTGTCATCTCCTTCATTGGGATATTTTTTAAAAAATGTAGAAAACGGCTGTATTTTTAAAAAATATATATTTTTGTATTGTGAGTGACATTGAAACCACTGAATTTCTGGCAGTGTAACTCTTCACATAGAAATAAAAATGCAAGTAGCTGTCTACAAAAAGCCAGCGAAAGCTCACAAATCCTGAACGGTTGACTTGATAACCAGATACAAGAATACACGTAAACAATGAACGTGTGACTACTGCGATAGCAGACAAGTATATTGTTGGCATCATATTGTTCTGCAAGAGATCAACAAAGATAAAAAGTAGCGTTGCTTAGGCTTTCCAGCGCGGTCCAAAACAATACACCCAGCTGACAAAGTCATACTTGAGAGACGCATACCACAGAAAAACCAATCTTCCACGAATAGCATCGACGCGATCTGGATAATTAAAATTTCCATATGTGATTCACCGATAGCCTAGTTCGTTTTGCGGGGAAGCATATCTGCTTTCCATTGATAGTGTTTGTGCGATGATCCCTCCGAAATCTATGCATATTTCTGCACGCAACTTGCGTTCGGTTTTTGTTTGACATCTCAACACCGCGGCGCCCCTTTCTCCATTGTGAGGGACGTCCATTGTGGCGGTGGCGGCATTGTGAAGGGGCTGATACGTCAAATTGGTCAGAGCGGAAATATTTTTTTCCCCTCCCCTGCAATTCTTCTTCCGGCGGACAGCTGAAAATCAACGCCGACGATATTGCAGCTCGCAATTGTTTCCTCGTCTCCCGCGAGGGGGCAACAGTTGGCTATCAGGACTTGTTATGCGGGCTCATGTTTCATTCGTGATCACTGTTTCTGCACACGGACGAGGGTTATGAATTATTACCACCCAAATATACTAGCGAAATTTCAATCAAATTCTTTCAGCGTTAGTCAGAAAGTGGGGATGTGTGCGTCGTACGCGCTTGCTCATGCTACAGAAACGTATTTTACATATGTTTATATATTCATAGGTTGAATATTAGCTATTTTTATTGTGATGTAGCAAACAAAATTGTCTCAGAAAGAATTTAAAGGATGGTAAATGCTTTTCGCATGAGAACAGTAAAGGCCTGTACTTATCGGACATACGTATGTAGGGTACGTCGGTAAATCGGGCGAATTTAAAACTCTAATGGACAGCAAATCCTTGAATTTATTGAATTTTACAAATACAAACACTTTAAAAAATATCCATAAAAGCATTACAATGTGTAATAACTATAGTAATTACAGAGCATAGACGTTCGCATATCTTAGTCTTACAATTGAAAAGTTGACTACAGGAAAGAAAGATGTATGTTGTGCAACTTTTATCCAATCGGATTAGTTCAGAAGTGATCTATAAAGGAACAAATCGACAAAACTTGAACCATTTGACTTATTCCTACCAGCAGAATAGGACTCTGTGACCTTGAACCATCCAATAACAGACCAGTTTCTATGCACAATACTTTTACCCCCAATCAGCGGGGTTGAAATGCAATCGCATTACCATCAGTAAGTTCTGCTGTTGTAGCTACCATAGTGTTGCAAACTGTACGGTTAAAAATATACGTACGGGTATTTTTTGTACCAATACCATCCATTGCCAGGGTTGAGGCAGATCATCGAAGCATTTTTAAAAATCAGAAGAATAACATATTATGCATGAGCGTGATCGTTTGAAAAATCTTTTGCAAGAGTCGAATGCAAGGTCGGGCTTCCCGGATGGCGCAGTGATAGCGTCGTCGCCTTGTAATCAAGGGGTCCCGGGTTCGATACCCGGTGGAGGCGCAAGTGGTTCGGATCCCACTTTAAACTGTAGGTCCAGTCCCGATTAGCCTTACTGTGCATAAAGTGGACTTAAAACAAAATATCAATCGAATGTAAGGTGCACAAAAACTTTTATTTTTATTTTAAAGATCATTATCGATGATTTTCTTATTTATATCGATATTTTGTTTTAAAAAAAACAACAACATAAAAACATACATAAAATTAGTTTGCATGGTTTTCGGCACCATACATACAGACTTGTGTTTTTTTAATAGAAAGACTTTTTCTGGTAAACGGCCTTGTAAGTAGTGGGATTTACAATAGGACTGGCACCACTTACAAGTGTAGGAAAGAAGAGGTTTTTGATTGAACAGCCCGATTTGCTTACACTTGAAACAATGCCAAGAGGGGCCTATACCCCAATTCTTCAGGTGTGATATGCTCTGATTTTTAAGAAATTCTGGATTCTAGTGTGGAAAGGAAGAAGCCTCTCAGACAGATTTGCTTACACTTAAAATTATGCCAAGTTCCTATATGATTTTATTGTTTATAGTGTGTTTTTCTGTCAAAATCCCAGGAATCTTGAATTGATATAAAGCTCATAGCTATTGGGTTCTGAGACCCAGTGAGTGTGGTGCATGGTTTTTATTGCCTTGTAATCGGGAGGCTCGGGTTTGAATTCTGGTAAAATGTGAAGCCTCCCCTAATGGCAAAATGTTAATATTGTTGTCTTGTAATCAGGAGGTTTTTGGGTTTGAGTCCTCATAAAATGTGAAGCCTCCCCTGATGGCAAAAATGTTAATATTATTGCTTTGTAAACAAAAGGCTCGGGTTTGAGTCCTGATAAAATGTATAAGATTGAAATACATGTTGCAAAATAATATCTCCACACGTGAGATTTTGAGAATAATTACTGCTAGTTGATAGCTCCCAGATCTGAAACCTGGTAAGAAGTGTTTTACAACAGAGCAAAATTATTTTATATTGGGAACCACCCGAGCCTAGTTATTGCTGTTGTTTGGGTATAAAAGCACCAGCTCAGCCATTAACTGCTGTTATAATTGATTTGGCATATTGTCCATAGTTCTGTTTTTTTGGACCAGGAAATTTTATATAAATAAACAACAAAAATGCCAAAACAAAAATATTGCAATCAGTGTAATAAAAATATATCTAGTTCTAATTGGGCTAGGCATTGCCGTATTTGTGACCGTAAGAAATGCAGAAAAGATACTAAATTGTGTCCAAGATGCCATAAAATATTAAGCAAGGCATATTACAAATGGCATAAGTGTAATTCTTATGTACAGTCATCAACATTGCCCCCACAACCATCTACATCTGGTCTGAAAAGGAAGCATGAAGCACCTGTTAATGCTGGACCTGCAAAGCAGCCACGCTATGAACCACCTATCCATAGCAGTTTTAATGGCCAATTAAGGGATTATCGGTTTGTATCAGAGCCAAGATGTGGTATTGAGAATTTTTTGAACAGTGTAAATCCTGATGTGCAGGCAATTCTAAATGCACAAAATGGCTCTTGTAAGCTGTCCCTCAAATTGTTTACTCAATATAAGAAGCCAAATGGCACAAAATTTACACAGCCCCACATAACAGAAACTGTACCGGTATATTCAAATGCAAATTCAGACAAAATAATAAGCAGTTTGATAGATCAATTGAATATTAAACACTCTGAATTTGCAGCAAAAGAGTCTGGATGGAGCCTATGCGGATCTCCACACAAGTTATATGTTAATATTTCTGAATTCAGCCCATTACAAGGATCTACATATTTGCCATTACCTGCCAATATTAAAAACAAAAAAGCCGTGGTTAATATTGAAAATAATGATGAGAAATGCTTTTTGTGGTGTATTTTAGCTGCTTTGTATCCAGTTTCAAGGAATCCTCAGAGAATAAATTATTACAAACAACATGAACATGATTTTGATGAAGCAATGGAGGGTTTAGAATATCCAATGTCTGTTCAGAATATTGATAAATTTGAAAAAAAGGCCAGGGATATTAATGGCAAACAATTATCTATTAATGTTTTTATTTGTTCTACTGGCCGTGGCAATTGTTTGATAGAACCTCTCAGAATCAGTACATTTGATGATGATTCTGCTGTTCCGATTGATCTGCTCTTAATTGAAGGGGATGGCACATATCATTACACTCTGATACATAATCTTGAAGCTTTAGTGAGAAAGCAAATAGACAAATCCAATACAATATTCAAGTTGTGTAGAAGATGTTTAACTGTACTTGATGGTCAAAAAATGGTGAATGGGGTTCGGGAAGTGAATGCAGAAATTGCCAAAAACAAGTTAATTGAGCATCTGAAATATTGTGGCAATTATAAACCTGTTCATATGGTGATGCCAATGCCAAGTGAAAATGCAAAATTCAAAAAGTTTGAAGCCTTGTTGGAACACCCAGCATATATTGTCTGTGATTTTGAATCAAATCTCAAACCCCTTGCATTCTGCAATCCAGATCCTGAAGAATCTTCAATTACACCATACCAGTTACATGAACCTTCTAGTTTTTGTTATGTTGTTGTACAGGATGGTGTTGTTAGTAAAAAAGATTCATACTTGGGACCAGATGCCATCAAAAAATTTGCACATAGAATAGAAAATGAGTGCCGTGACATAGCATCTAATGTTTTATTAAAATCAAAACCTATGTTGCCTTTAACAGAGAAACAGATTGAAGATTTCAACAATGCAGAAAAATGCCCGGTATGTGATTCTGAATTTTCAGATACAAATATCAAGGTGAAACACCATTCTCATACAGATGGTAAATTCAAAATGGCCCTGTGTAATAGCTGTAATATTAAGATCCAGAGACCAAAATTTGTCCCCATATTTTGCCATGGAGCATCCAATTATGATTTCCATCGTCTGATCAGATATGAGGGGTTTGACAAGCAGAATTTAAATATTTTAGCTGAAAATGATGAAAAATATATATCTATTAGCAAAATAATTAAAGTTAATGGTGTTCCTATTCACATAAGATTTCTTGATTCTTACAGAATTTTATCTGCTAGCCTGGCTACACTGGCCACTCAATTATCTGATGATCAATTCAAAATTACATGTGCTTTGTTTGCAAATCAGGACCTGAAATTAATTAGGCGGAAGGGTGTATATCCATATGACTATGTTACAGATTTTTCTAAATTTGATGAGTGTTTTTGCCACCAAAACAACAGTTTTACAGCAAAATCAGAGGATCTGGAATCACTGATGATGATTATCATCATGCCCAGTTGATGTGGAACAATTTAAAATGCCAGACATTTGGTGATTATCACATGGCATATTTAAAACTTGATGTGACCCTCTTAGCTGATATATTGCAGGCATTCAGAAAATCTTCCATGCAAAATTATAAGCTGGATCCAATGTATTTTTACAGTGCCCCGGGCCTAGCATGGTCTGCAATGTTTTTAAACACTAAAATGCAATTGGATCTGATCCAGGATCAAGATATGTATCTGTTTATGGAACAGTGTATAAGAGGGGGCATGGTGCAATGCTCTCAGAGATATGCCAGAGCAAATAACAAATATATGCCTGATTATGATCCAGCACTGAAATCGAATTATATATTGTATGTAGATGCCAACAGCCTCTATGGTTATGCCATGATGCAAAAACTGCCACATGCAGGGCTTGAATGGGTCGAAGATTTCAATATTGAAGATCTTCAGGACTTTGATGACAGTAATTATGGCCTGTTCTTAGAGGTTGATCTGACAATTCCTGATGATTTACACAACAAATTTTCTGATCTGCCCCCAATTCCCGAGGTTCAGTGCTCACCTGGCTCTAAACAGAAGAAATTGATGATGACACTGGAGCCAAAACAGGGTTATGTCATATATTACAAAAACCTCCAGTTCCTGATGCATCATGGTGTCCAAGTGACCAAACTTGGCAAAGTTTTGAGGTTCATGCACTCAAAATGGTTGAAACCATATATTAATACAAATACAGAGCTTCGAACATCTGCAAAAAGCCAATTTGATAAATCTTTGTTTAAATTGATGGTCAATTCTGTATATGGCAAAACAATTGAAAATGTCAGAAAACATACCGATGTTAAAATAATTACTGACTCCAGCCTGAGCAAAAAATTGGTTGCAAAGCCTAATTTCAATTATAGAAGAATTTATGATGAAAATATGGTACTTTTCAACATGAAAAAAACAAAGATTAAGTTTGATAAACCTATTTATGTAGGGGCTGTGATATTGGAATTGGCCAAATTACATATGTCACAATTGTATTATGATGTGTTGAAACCTTTTTATAAGGATCATGTAAAATTGATGTACATGGACACTGATAGTTTTGTTCTTGATATTAAAACAGAAGATGTTTTTAAAGATATGTCACAGCCTGAATTGCTTGAATATTTTGATACCAGTGAACATACAAAGATTCAACCCCACAACAAAAAGGTGCCTGGCAAGTTAAAAGATGAGACACTTGGTGATGTTATTGTGGCATTTGCTGGGTTAAGGGCCAAGATGTATAGTTTTGAAACATGTAGTGGTGTTGTTGCCAAAAAAAGCCAAGGGCATTGGCAGAGTGACTGTTGAAAAAGAGCTTGAATTTGAAGATTATAAAAATTGTCTCAAATCCCAGAGTTTAATCAGAACATCAGAATCCAGAATTCAGAGTGTGGATCACTTATTGACTAGCAATATTGTAAGAAAAGTGGCTCTGGACCCACATGATGATAAGAGATGTATTTTATCATGTTGCATACATACTCTACCATGGGGTCATTGTGATTTGAAAAGTGGGAAACAATGCCCAATTACAGAGCATGATTTGAAATAAATAAACATGCCTATGAACTTATTTGGGTTCAAAAAACAAGGTATTATGGAGCTGCCAACACCACAACCCTCTTCTGATATAATATCTAAACTAAGTGGCTTGTTAATTATTCATCTGAACAGCATACTTACAGATGTTGATGATAAAACAGGCAAAACATTGTACATATTCAACAATAATTTAAATCATTACCAATTACCTGTAGGTGGGCAATTGCAATTTATTACAACTCCTGAGGGTGATGTCAAAATTTCAGTAGGGAGAAATATTTATAGAATTAAGCACTCAAACATGATTTCTGGCACTGTATATACTGTTTCTGCTGGTGACTGCTTATATATTGAGTTCCCTGGATCCTATGACAAGCTTATACCCTTTTTTATAGAATTAAGAATCAGATATTCAATAATAAATAACCGCTAAAACAAAAATGCCTAATGATATTTTTGGCCATACAAGACATGAAGATCACAGTGATGAGATTTTGATGCTTGATGTCAGAGTCAAGAAATTAAGAAGTGATTTACAAGCTTTACAAACTACACTCAATGCCAGTCTTCAATTAGAAATTACAAATTTACAATCACAATGCATGGACCCTCTTCTTAAAATTGATTCTGAACTCAAATTGCTGCTTCAGAAATATACTGATTTGGCCACATTGGATAATTTTCAAAGTTTAGAAGAAGCTGTAGCAGCTCTTCAAGCCAAATTTAAAACCCAGGCTAACAACTCTGAGCAATTGAAACAACAATTGCAAGAGCAAATAAATAATGTCCAGACACAGCTCCAAACAATTGTCAAAAGCATAAAATCACAAGAAGATTTTGATCTAGTGATTTCCACTCTAAAGGAACAGATTCAGTCATTACAGATACCTAATCTGGATCCTCTGAACAATGCCATAGCCGAGGTCAAAGAAAAAATTGAGATACTTGAAAATTTTATGAACAATTTGCCATCTTCTGATGCTTTGAATGCAATAACTCGGAGTGTAGCAAATATTAAGCTGCAACTTGAAACATATGAAGATTTTGGAAAAATTCAAAGTTCCATAACCCATCTTGAAGGTACAATAGCAGCAGTGCAAAGTGATTTGACAAATGTACTAGAATCCCGATTGCCCGGTATTGTAGATACCCTTGTCAGTGTCCAGCAACAAATCACAAAGCTTGAAAACCTCAACACTGAATCTGAACTATCTCATTTTCATCATTTGATTGATGATATCCAAACAAAACTTGAAATTTTACAACAATCAACACCCTCTCAGGCTGATATAGCCCTGCTCCAAGATGCTATGCAAAATGTGGCTGATGCTTCTGAATTAAACAATGTAAAATTGGCACTTGAATTTTTACAAAATACAGTATCAAATCTGCCTACATCACAGGAACTTAAAAATATTAAGAGGGCAGTGAATCGCATATTGAAATCAGAAGATATCAAGAATATCCAAGCAGAGATCAAACATCTCACTCAGACAGTGGCCACTCTTCCAACCAATCAACATATTAATGAATTGCATGCCCTATTTGAGGATATCAGAAGACAGGTCCATGATCTTACAGCTCAAAATTCAAAATTGGCAGTTGTTGAAAATTTGCAACAAATTGTAGCTAATATCAAGCAACAGCTAGGAACCATGGAATCCAATCAAGCAAATGCTTTGTCTGTTTTTGCCACCCAGCTCCAAGAAATTGTGCAACAATACAAAAAACTTGTTGTGGACATAAAAATCAAGCCAGGCCATGATGATGTTGTTAGAACCATCAATGAGCACCTTGAATCTGTAACAAGTAGATTGCTCACAGCAGAAAAGAAATAACAGGCATAATTGAAAATCCTAAACATACAGTAATTCTTGAATTGTACAGCATCCCCAACAAAGAATATGATTCTCCATTTACACCAGGAGGCAAAATATATATGCTGTCCCCTGCACAATTTTATTACCAATTTTTTGTTGGGGGCACATTGAGACCAATCAAGATCAAATATTGGCTTCAGCCACAGGCACACCACTACCCCACCTTATCAATAACAAATGCTGATAACAAAGTGAAAATCACCAGTGTAGAATTGGAGGATTTTACAGATCCCAATACATTGGAAACAGCCTATACTGAAGATGATGGCTCTCTGGAATTTAAAATACAAATAGGGGACAAATTATATTTAGAAAATCCTGCAGTCTCAGCTGCTGAACACCCCATAGTTGCAATATTCTTGTTTTCATATTATGTCTAGATAAATTATTGTTGATGAATTACACAGACAGGCCAGACATAATTTTAAGAGACTCCCAGTAGTCACAAAGGGCATAGATGATTTATGGCAAAGCGACTTGATTGAAATGGCAAGTGGACAGCTGAAAAACTTAGACAAAATCAACAAGGGCTACAAGTATCTACTCACTGTAATAGACACATTTTCAAAATTTGCCTGGGCTGTGCCACTCAAATCCAAGACTGGAAAATGTGTTACAGAAGCCATCAGAACAATCATCAATCAGAGTGGAAGATCCCCGCGCTATTTGCAAACAGATAATGGCAAAGAATTTTATAATTCAGTGTTTCAACAATTTATTAAAAGCCAGGCAATACAACATTATTCGAGTTACAGTGATCTCAAGGCCTCAATTGTAGAGAGATTCAACAGAACCTTAAAAAATCATATGTATAAACAATTCACACTTCAAGGTAATTATAAATGGATTAATATTCTTCCAGAACTTCTACAAAAATATAACAACTCGGTCCATTCCACAATCAACATGAAACCCTCTGAAGTAACTTCATCTGATGAGCAAAAATTGATCAGCACTGTTTATTATCCTAGATATCAGCCAACAATAAGAAAGGCCAAATACAGGGTGGGTGATCAAGTAAGAATCAGCAAATATAAGCACTTATTCAAAAGAGGCTTTACAAGAAACTGGAGCACTGAATTATTTACAGTGGTTCAAATTAAACCTGGGACCCTTAACACATATATAATAAAGGATCACCGAGGAGAAATTCTCAAAGGCAGGTTCTATGAAGAAGAGCTCAGCAAAACTAAACAGCCTGACACATATCTCATAGAAGAAATTATCCGCAGAAAAGGCAACAAGTTACTTGTCAAATGGCTAGGACTTCCAGAACACAGCTGGATCGATGCAAACAAAATAATAATATGAACACCTGGGATGTTATAAAAAGGCTGCCAGAACCTGAACAGCAGAATAAGAGAAATGGAAAATTGCTGCCTGATAATATTAGGTGTCTTATTGTTGGGCCATCTGCTTGTGGTAAAACTACACTAATGATTGATAATTTTTTATTGGCACCCAACTGGTTAGACTGGAAAAACAGGCACTTGTATATCTTCTCTAAGAGCTTGGAACAATTAAAATATCAGCAGCTGATGAAGCTATATGATGGATTGGATATAGCCACTTTTGAACCAGATGTTAAGCCACTTCATGAATGTCTCGATAATTCTGTTGTTGTGTTTGATGACATTATACTGGATAATCAAAACAAGGTTAGAAATTTCTTTACACAGGGCCGGCACAAAAACATTGATTGCTTCTACCTGGCACAGACTTTTTCAAAAATACCCAAGCAACTGATCCGAGACAACAGCAATTTTATATGTGTGTTTCATCAGGATCATACCAACCTCAAACACATACATGATGAATATGTAGGTGGGGACTTGAGCTACAATAATTTTTCCAAGTTTTGCAGTAGGTGCTGGAACCAGGACAGTTATGGGTTTGTCACAATTGATATGACAAGAACACCTAACACTGGTAAATACAGAAATAAAATCAACAATTTTCTAGACATTGAAACATAAATAAATAACCATGAAAAGGCCAATCATTGATGATCTTAAATTAAAAGATTATCTTGTAAAAAGATTTAAGGGATGGAAATCAGAGAACCGAGGAATTTATGAAAAACACAAACAAACAGAACAGCTTATAATTGATGCTATTGGTGAATTAGGTAAAAATATCAAAACTGTTACAGAGCAAAATCAAAATTTGATCACAGAGCTTGTACCTGTAGCTGCAAGGAACATATTAGATTATCCATTCACCCCACTTTCCAGTATTCATACACCTAGTCCTATTGCTCCTAGAAGAATTGAAGCTACTCAGGATCCTATTGAATTTGGTCTTCTTGCTCAAAAATATTTAACCACACCTAAAGACAATAAAGATGAGGTGTTTGGCTTATATGCTGACACAGAGCTTGATGGCAGCATCATACATAGAATTGGCAATTTCAGAGTAACATTTATGGGGGATGATCTGATTGTATATTCAGAATCTCGTCTCGGAGAAAAAGGTGCTTTTGTTAAGTACCCCGGCACACCTGGATTGTGGGAACTGATGACTAGGAAAAGGCCTGGCAGCTATACAGATCAAGATTATGAATATTACAAAGAAATATTAATAAAATCAGATGCTCTATACCAGAACAATGATCCCACACAAAAAAGAGTCAAGTCTAGCAGTGGGGCAAAATACAATAATTTAATCAAGCCCATATGGTCTCAGATCAAGACTGGCAGTGGAATCAAACAATACAACACCCTGCCCAAAGAATTTGTGTGGGTTGATGATGTCAGGAAACTTGTAGATAGGTTATTGGTGATAGCTGGGGAGGAAAATGCTGGGAACCACAATTTTTACAATGAAAAGGTTGGAATTATGGACATGATAAGCACAAAATTGTCTAATTTTATAGTGAATGACACTAAGGGGATTGGATATCTTATAAAAATTATTAATACTCTACCCCCCAAATTTTGGAATATTTCTGAGGGTCGGGGCCTTGTTAATGACATTATAAACAAGCTGCCATTTGAACTACACATTCCAGGCTATCAGTATTGTGGTCCCGGTACAAAATTGGATCATAGATTAAACAGAGGTGATCCTGGTGTTAATCCCCTAGATGCTGCTTGTAGAGACCATGACATAGCATACAACACACATTCTGATCTTGACAAGATACATGTTGCAGACAAGAAATTAGAAGAGGCTGCATTTGGCAGATTTGTAAGCAAAGATGCTTCTTTGAGTGAAAAAATAGCAGCATTGGGAACCACCATAGCTATGAGCACCAAACATAAACTGGGGTGGGGTTTGTGAATATGTATATAATAAGCCTACAATGAAGGCCAAGGGTGTTATGTATCAAATACCTTATGCAGGTCTCAAATCTCTTAAAACTATTGATAGTCTTTTAACCAAAAAACAGCGCAAGAAAAAAAATTCTTGTCTTGCAAAGGGGCATGGTATGAAATTGTTGCTTAGTACCCCCCAATTAAAAAAATTACAGCAATCAAGAAAAAAATCACATGTGGGGGGATTTATATTTACCATCCCTGCCATCTTAGCTGCTCTCGGGGCTGTGGGGAGCTTGGCCGGGGGATCAGCCGCCATAGTAAAAACAGTAATAGATGCCAAGAAAAATAGGGCAGAATTAGATGAATTGAAGCGCCATAACCTGGCCATTGAGAAACAAGGCAAAGGTGTTAAGAGAGCCATGAATAAGTTTAAAAAAAACAAGAGCCGCTTACAAACCAAGATATTGAAGCTTTAATCAAGCCACTGGGCATCAAACATTTTAGAGGTGTGTACATGTCTGATTCTTTGCCAGAACAACCACTCAACAAAGAGTGTGGCATTGTTAATTTGGATAAGTACAAAAATCAGGGCACTCACTGGATTTGTTATCTTAAATATTTAAAAGATGAGGCATTTGTGTTTGATTCATTTGGAGGTGTTCCACCTGAAAATTTAATAAAATATCTAAATTCAGCTAATCTTTATTACAATAATGCCCGTGTTCAAAACTTCAAAGATGTTAATTGTGGACATTTGTGTTTATCAGTTCTTAGATATATGTCTCAAATAAATAAACCATCAATTGAAGATTTTCAAAAAACCTTGTGGTATCTGAAACATCATGGGGGTATTCCATCTCACCAGCCAAAATTCAATATTGAAACTCAAATTGCATGATGACATAGTATATCCCAAAACAATAGCTCTCAGGGCATTTTATGGCATGTACTTAATCCCTAATATTACACACCACAACAATACAATTGCAGTAGGGGATGAAAAAATTGTCATTACTCCAGGGCAATATAATCTATCCACTCTAAATGCTCAATTACCCAGAGGTGTAGTGTTAAGTCAAAATTCTGTCACTCACAGAGTAGAGATTGTATCTGCCACAGAAACAGTGAATCTGGGTACTATAGGAGAGCTGTTAGGCTTTGAGAACAACACAAAACTTGAACCAGGCATCAAACACACTGCTATGAATATACCTAAATTCTTGGCCATAGAGACTCTGAATATTCACTGTAATGTGGCTGAGGGTATGATCACCAAATCAAATGGCATAGGCACTCACAAACAAACCGGCATCATTTCAACATTCAAACCTAATTCTGAATTCATGGAGCCAATCATCTACAATCCATCCCCAACATTATATTTTCCTGTGTGTCATAATAGAATAGATTATATTGAATTGATGGTCACTAATGAAAAAGAAGAATTAGTTGATTTTGCTGGAGCCACAACAACTGCAATCATAGAGATTAATATTTAAATAAAAATACATACAAGAAGAAAATGGAAAATATTGAGAGTTATGAGCTACAATCATTCCCTCCAAACACGAGGACATTTGCAAATTTAAATCAACCCAACACAGAGATTGAGGTTGATCTTGATGTAGGGGATGGATTTATACACCCCCACAGAGCAGATCTATACATCAAATTTGATGTTGTAAAGCTCGATGGAACAGATTATCCGGCAAATTCAAATATAAGATTGGTTGATAATTTTGTGCCGCATCTATTCTCTGAAATTGAGATCAGAAAGCATGGCGTTGTTATAAACAGAATAGATTATCCCGGCATTACCTCCACAGCTTTGGCCACATTAAAATTATCCAAAACCGAGGCTTCTTACTACAAAATAGGTGGATTTGAGGCTGGTGATAAGATATTATCTAAGAACCACACAGTGCTGTTCCCGATGCGCCTATTGCCAGGATTCTTCTCAGATTATAAAGATATTATGTGGAAGGGTGGTTTAAGAATCACAATTAGAAGAGCTGCCAATGATAATAATGCTTTGATGAGGTACAGTGCATTAAACTCTACAGGGGAAGCTCTGCCTAATACCCTTCCAGATGCAGGCAAATGCATTATTCAGACTATGGAGTTAAGAATCCCTGTTGTTGAATATGAGGCCAGTTATGCTCTTAAATACAAAGCTGATATAATAAAAAATCCACAAATTTCTCTACAATTTTATACATATCAATGTGTACAGAAGCCCGCAACTGGTACATATTATGAGTTTGATGTAACAAATTCATTCTCCAGCATACAATACGACATGCCTGATTTTGTAGTGGTACTGTTTCAGACTGGAAGACACAACAATCAGGAAAAAAATTCAAGCAAATTTGATAACTGCAGCATCAAGAACATATATCTTAAAAATGGCAGAAATGAGGTATTTCCTAGAGAAAATTATAATTTAGACATGTCCAAGGATGATTTCCTCAAATTATATGAGGCATTTTCGGCTTTCAAAAGAGTCACTACAGGCAATACTGACATGTATTACACACCAGATGAATTCAAAGCACAGAGACCCATGTTTGTAATTAACACTTCAAAAAGGAAACAAGTTGTGGTGAATGACAGGACAAACATTAAAATTATCTGTGAATTCCATGAGGCATTACCTGATGACACCATATGTAGTGTTATTCTCATAGGTGAAAAATCATATGTTTATGATGTAAGAAATGAGAGGGTCACGGAGCAATTCTAGAAGATATTTGCTCTATTATCCTATTGTACAACACACAAACCTCAACTGTATATCAGCTAGCAGTGAATATCTTATGTGTGGGCATATTATTTTGTTGTATGTATTTCAATCTTACACATTTTTATCAGGACTTAAACCCAGAGCTCCTGATTACAATGTAACAATATTAACACTTCTCTATATGGAATATATCCACATTTTACTGGGTTCTGAGACCCTTATACAGACAAAATTGGATTTTGAACTGTCATAATATTCTCTAAGTCTTGCCTAGGCTCATATTATCAGAATGAGAATTGGTTTCACCATGCAAGGCAGTTCATTGCTACTATGTCAGAAAATGTGTATTTTTATCTCAATAATCTTTGTTACATTTTTACATGTTGCACAGAAAATGTATATCTTTATCTCAATAATCTTTGTTACATTTTCCCCTATCGCACAGAAAATGTGTATCTTTATCTCAATGATCTTTGTTACACTTTTACATGTTGTACAGAAAAATTAATGGCCTCTTCTAGCTGTGTAGATTATATCTCTTGCGTGCCGGCAAGGCATGTAAGCAAAACATTAGTCTTTTGATAGATTAATATCAATTCATGCATTTTTCCGAGCTAAATAATTGCCTACCCCAAGCAATGGAATTGATCAGAGAATAGAAAAAAAGCAGCTAACAGCTCAAATTGTATTGAATTAGATCTGTAAGTTGTAGAGCATGGGAATATGGCCAAAAATAATATTAAAAAAGCCATATTTTTGACAAGTTTATGAACAACAATCACACAGATATAGCTTTTACACACATGGCCGAATCTGTCTGAGAAGAGGAGGGGGGGTTCAGATCTGGGAGCTATCAACTAGCAGTAATTATTCTCAAAATCTCACGTGTGGAGATATTATTTTGCAACATGTATTTCAATCTTATACATTTTATCAGGACTCAAACCCGAGCCTTTTGTTTACAAAGCAATAATATTAACATTTTTGCCATCAGGGGAGGCTTCACATTTTATGAGGACTCAAACCCAAAAACCTCCTGATTACAAGACAACAATATTAACATTTTGCCATTAGGGGAGGCTTCACATTTTACCAGAATTCAAACCCGAGCCTCCCGATTACAAGGCAATAAAAACCATGCACAACACTCACTGGGTCTCAGAACCCAATAGCTATGAGCTTTATATCAATTCAAGATTCCTGGGATTTTGACAGAAAAACACACTATAAACAATAAAATCATATAGGAACTTGGCATAATTTTAAGTGTAAGCAAATCTGTCTGAGAGGCTTCTTCCTTTCCACACTAGAATCCAGAATTTCTTAAAAATCAGAGCATATCACACCTGAAGAATTGGGGTATAGGCCCCTCTTGGCATTGTTTCAAGTGTAAGCAAATCGGGCTGTTCAATCAAAAACCTCTTCTTTCCTACACTTGTAAGTGGTGCCAGTCCTATTGTAAATCCTACTACTCTTGTAAAATATTTGAATAGTTTGATTAAAACAAATAATTATATCTAAATATATTTTTTCTCTTACTTTGAGTCTGTTAAAAGAGGCCCCGCGGAAAATGCGCTCCTTGCATGTAGGCAACCCTGGTACACCGAAGAGAAGAGCGGGTTAGAGAACAGACCAGGATATCGGTGCCAAGCATATTCGACAACATGACATGACATGACATATCCTGGACTGTTCTCTGCCCCGCTCTTCTCTTCGGTGTACCAGGGTTGCCTACAAGCAAGGAGCACATTTTACACGGGGCCTCTTTTAAAAGACTCACCCAGTATAAACCTACTATGTAAATGTTTGTTGAGTGTGTAAATGAAACTATAATAATTTCAGTAACTTTTCTTCCAGTGAAAAAAAAACGTTCTGGATGTACTCTATAATTGTAACTTTTTTTTACAGTCTTTGTAGCTGAATTTTGGCAATCTTTTTAATGATAGTTTGCAAAGTTTCACCTGCTATGTTCATTCACAGTTTAATGATAATGACACTATTTGAGGTTTAACATGATCAGTAATTTGCATATTTTTCTACACAAAATATTTGCTATTTTTGCCTATAAAAATTATTGGATTTTAAAACAAGAGAAATTTAAATGTGTTTACAGTTTACATGTGACATTTTCTTTCATATGAGCTTCACCCCACGAGTACATATATTTTTTCCCCTTTCTTTTCCTTTCCTAGAGCCTAGTATACACCATTAAATTATATAAGATTAATGTACTTTCACCAAAAGTGATTCTGATATCTACAAAATCCTTATGTACATTAATATATAAATTATTTTATTTAAAGTTATATAAATCTTGATTTAAACCTTGATCGAAAGCAAAGAACATATTTGTCAAGAAATGACATGCGTTTGCAAAGACTGAGAAAGGGTACTCTTCACCTTCAAATGGCCAGTTATTAAAGATCGTTTTGAAAGTAGAAATATTTTAAATATTCTTGAGTTTCTTAATTTTTCCAGAGCTGCTTTCCCAAGGATAAATGTCACAACACACCACTGACAGAGTAGTTCCTCGTGTCGCATTCCATTTCTCGGAGTTCTGTTGGTTTTCACTGTAAACTCCGTGATACACTCTAAATCCTTCGAATGTTCTTGTTCCGATATTTACGTTGTTTATGGCATTGGCTCTTTCTGGCCTTCGCCTTTAAGTTAAGCGTGAACATCCACAGAAGCGAAACAGAAAAATCGCTTCCACGCGGCTGCAGGATGCAGAGTTTCAGCCGTTGATTTCCCTGGAGTTCTGTGCAAATAACCCACTTCCAGAAGGAAGGAGAAGGAATTATGAGGGAAATGCACAATGACGCTTTCCTCCCACGGCCACTTGTAATTCTGATGCCGCGTCAACTCTTCATCGCGAGAGATCATGGTGTAATGTGGTGGAAGTAGAGAGCAGGCGATACCCCTTTCCCTTCTCAGTAGCAAGGATGCTGAGTTCTTCCACTCTCGTTAGAATTATCTTTCCCACATTGATTCAGGCTTTCCTTTCGAGGCAAATAATTATGTATCTGTGGTCGATATAAAATATTTTATACTCCCTCTGTCCCATATTTATTGTCCGGTACACCTTTGTTGTCTCATAATAATTGCCCGATATTCAAACTGTGACATTGGTGTATACAGGAGAAGAACATGAAACAAGGGAATGAGTCATACAACTTTACTACTCAAGGATCAGTATAAATTGTGCTTTCCATCTGCCTCTTCGTCTGTCATTTCTGTACTACCATTTTGACATACCGGACTATAATTATGGGACAGAGGGAGTAATAAGTATTTGATGTTACATCTCACAGGCGTACAATAAAGTGGAAATCAAAGTGATTTTGGATGAAGATGCGCATGTTTTAGGCATAGGGTAAGTGGGGGGAAAATAGGCACGTGGGGAATATGAGCACACGTAAGGTTTTTACGTCACAGCTCCAGCTGTGTGTGGTGAAAAAAATCTTCTGTAGGTTGGCAACATCAGTGGAGACCAAGCCGTCGTCCGTGTTGATTGGCACGTCGCAGCTGAAGACAAGGAACATTGTGTGCCTATTGAAAGGTAAGTGCTGTTCTAAATTATAGTAAAAATGCACGTGGTGTTTTTGTAGAGTAGTTGGAGTTAAGATCTGAGCAGAACATAACGTAAAATAACGGGAAACTTACATAGCAACAACGAAACTACAGCAAAGGAGCATGCAATGTAAATGGCATCACGCTGTGTCCCGCATTGTGAATACAGTAGTACAAACTTACTTAAAACGTTGCAAGTTGTGGAAATATGAGCACAGCAAGTCGGGGTAAAATGGGCATAAGAATTCTGATTAGGGGAAGATGGGCATTTCATAAACAAATAATTCAGAGACATATAATACCTATATATATCCAAACCTCAGAAATCTCATTACGCTATAAAGAAAAACTGCATCCTATGATATGTTGCTGCTTATAGTATACATTCTGTGTAAATCGTTTGAATTGAAAACTTTAAAAGAACTGTGGACTGCTAACGGAAGTGTATCAAAATGCCATCTCGCTCGCGGTGGGTACGTTCGTATCAAGCCTACATACCATAGATAATTGTAGCCCTTCTTTGCTGATTCTTCATCCTAGTGACCTCCTGGGATAGATATTTTCTTGCCCTTGCTAAGAGTCGTGTTAAATACATCCACGTATTGTGTCCCTTGGTTTTGTATGTTAGTCATTGTTTCATTCTTGCATTCCAGATGCCACAAACGTACAGACGAACGTCCAATAGGCAAACCTGGCAAGCAGAGCACATGGAGAACACATGATGAAAGATCCTTATTGCAAGACGACACAGCCTCGTTCAACCAAGAGGATAGAACTACACCGGCCCAACCAATTCCAAGCGGAAGCTCTCAAGTGGTCGTGGAACAGTCTGTCAACAGTCCATCCTGCTCAGGATCTCAGAAGTGTGAATCTACAGTTCCTGGATAGCTCAAAGACGCTGCTTCTCCTACATGTTCACATGCAGTAAGGTCAAAGTGTGCAAACACGCTTGCACGCACAAGATATTCACCTCGGAAACTTGTGCGCACATTGTCACCAATTCCTGTTTTTTACAAGCCACCTGTGACCCGAAGAAGGCAACCAAGAGTAGCAAGGGAGCTTACCTCATCAGAAACTATTTCTGCAGTGAAAAAGAAGCGTCTCACTCATGTGTCTGCACGATCCATGGGAAGTTCAGGTACTATTCCATCTACAGTTGCATCTAGCTGCGAAGATAGCGAGTGCCGTATATGCAAGGGTTGGTATCATTGAGACAATGAAGGTGAAGAGTGGATACGTTGTGAACACTGTTCCGTGTGATATCATAATAATTGCGTTGGCATAGAGGAGGAGGAAGTACACTTTATCTGCCCTGCTTGTCGCGGGTGAAGGGCTATTTGAGACATGCAAGTTAATTTTATGATATGTACCGTATTGAAGAATCATTCAGTGTTATATCGTGACTTGCCTTTAGTGTATATTTTGTAATATTTACTTTCAAACTCATCATGCTCATATTTCCCAACAGTGTGCTCACACGTTCGGGGTAAAATGGGTTTTGTAGTCGTTTTGTTTTCTTATTGTTTCTCATTTGCATGAAGAGAGTTTCGCTCATGTGTACTACTATGTATTGCGAAAAGACTGTTCTAAATTTTGCAGTATGTAATTTTTCTGTATTTCAATACATCTCTGAAATATTATAAATTTTGTCTTAAGGTGGTCATATTCCCCCCACTTACCCTAAACACAGACAGACAGACACACATGAGAGAGAGGGGGGAGACAGCGTGAGATCAGCTTTTCAGTATTAAAGGAGGCTGATTGAAATATAGAGGTTGTGCCCGATTGTGCAAGATTAACACTCTAAAATGTGAGTATGGGCAGCTGAAGCTTGGTGCTGATCACATCACCTCCCTAAATGTGCGAGATTGTGAATGTTTGGGTCCTACCTCCACACTCCCCCTTCATGGCATGTTACATTGTGCAGGGAGTAGCTTTATCTTTACCTTCCTGACAAAAGGAACAATTTATTCTGCTACCCTAATATACAGATCTTAAGAGCTCTTGCAATAATACGTTAGCATGCTACATAATGTTAATTTAATGATCTTGTTTGTAAATTTTGTATCTTAGTGATGAAAATTGATCGAATTTCACGTCCAACTTGAAAGTATAAAATTTGTGTTTTTGTTGATTGTGAAGAACCATGGTTATTTTATGAGTTCGAACAATGGTGTGCCCAAGGAGGGGATTTGGTGGGGGTTATATCCCCCCTTTAGGCCAGTATTACAAAAAAAAATAGAACGTCAAAGGCAGGAAAAGATTGCAAAATGAGGGCTGACTACTAACGCAACGTGTATGTATTGTTGCTACCCCCATCTTTCCGAAAATCCTGAGCACGCCACTGAGTTGGACTATATGTAAGTATCAGAAAAGTTATCCCAAATCATCTTGATTGACCCAAACTACGTGCAAGCAATGTTGCATGAAAACATCCTAGTTTTCCGACTCGGATGGCGTAGTGGTAACGTCGTCGCCTTGTAAGTAAGGGGTTCCGGGTTCGACACCCGGTAGAGGCAGATGGCACAGTAGTTCAGATCCCACTTTATACTGTAGGTTCAGTCCCGATTAGCCTTTCTGTACATAAAGTAGACTTAAAAAGGCAATTCCTTCAATAATTTAGGAATAGGGCCATTTCATCTCAAATTATACAGGTAAGTAATAAATGTGTTACCTCGAATTTCAAAATCAGCTGGAAAAAATATATGTTAGAGGACCACATGATACATGTGCAAAAATAAAATATTTTTATTTTCTGTTGATTTGTTACAGTGTTACAAGCTCACGAAGAAAGACAAATTTCAAATTTTCGTATTTTGATTCTTAAATTTAGAGTTGAAGAGGGGTTCATAAATATGTTCCTTAATAAGGTTTTCGAAGTACTTTGAACAAGCTTTCAAATAAAGGAAACCTTAATCTCTACCATTTTTTGTTCTTGATTTATAGTGGTTTGAATATTGCATTATTTTCCTTGCGTTAAATTTTTTATCAAATAGTGTCTATCTTCGTAAGCTTGTAACACTGTAACAAATCAACAGAAAATAAAAATATTTTATTTTTGGACATCTAGCATGTGGCCCTTTAACATATATTTTTTTCAGCAAAATCCGTGATGGTGAGTTGACTTGTATGATCTGAGATTAAATCACTCAATATGCCAATCTGGTTAGTTAGTTTTAATCTTCCAGTGCATACTATGCCTTTCTTACCTTCAGCGCCAAGCGATTTTTCTATCAAACAGATTAGCAACACTGGTTCTCGCGTTATGCTGCGCCGATCGCGGCAGAGATACGTGTGTCGGCATTTCCATCTTTGAAAGACGCGTGCAGAATTGTGCTAAAATGTAACGTTAGACCTTTGCGAAACTGTAGATACGTTAAGAGACTTTCAGGTAGATGAAATGGCGATAAATGATCTACAATGGAAGAGGAGGATGATAAATGCCACTCTTCTCGTTTTTACATCCAAGACAGATAGATGGGAGGCCGTAGATGTTTGACATGATAGAGGAATGTTGGTTTCCGCAAAATGTCCCAGATCGTGAGTTACGTCCCAATCAAGCAAAAAGCCTAGGTGGCAAGGTTAGGGGAGGGAGGAGGGGGAGGGAGGGTTAACTCCGGACGAGTTGGAGATGGTAATAGTCAGATAGGGTTCCGATCTCCCTCGGCAGGCACGATCTCTTGCTGAGGGAAATCTTCTCAGCAATTTGTAAAATAAAATGTCTGGGAAAGCGATGGAGGTGACCCGAGTGAGGAATTGCCTCATTTGACCAGGTTTTGATCCACCGGAAGCGAAAGTACGGTTCCTGACGTCATCATGTCGGCTGCAAAGTTGGAGTCTCCAACCGGATGTGCATTTTAACTTGGATGCGGATTTTGGTTCACGGCTCCTCTGGGATGCTGGAGCCGAGTGAAGTGTCAGGGGCAAAATATTCCTAGCCGAGACAGGTCTTATGTCGAGTGCTCCTCACACTTAGCTTCAATGCCTTCCCGATGGCGTGTTAGTAGCGGCGTCGCCTTGTAATAAAGAGGTCCCGGGTTCGTTACCCGGTGGAGGCACATAGTGGTTCGGATCCCGCTTTAAACTGTAGGTCCAGTCCCGATTAGCCTTACTGTGCATAAAGTGAACTTACAACACCAATTCAATCAATCAATCAAATTTAGCTAGGAAGGAAAGGAGCGATCGTGCTCACTGAATATTGATTTTTTCGCACTTGCGTTATGATTATAGAGCAACACATATCGTATTAAATTCACTTTATGCTCAGATACGCTGATCTGGACTGGACAATCTGTTTAAAGTTGGATTCGAACCGACGTGTAACGTGTTTTCATCGGGTCCCATTAAGTGATTGATTGATTAATTGATTGATTGGTTTGGTTTATTAAACTTCGCATTTCTGCCACTTTTGGCTAATCTCCAAGATGTGGATGAGTGATGATACAACGAAATTGATGAAGGGACACTGATCGACATCCATGCCAAGTCTGAATTCGAACCCGGAACCCCTTGCGTCGTAGCGCGATCTGATAACTCCTACGCCATGGAGGCCGACTCGAGTCCCATTGATTTACGTTCCAAATATAGAATAGAGGATCCCTATGCTTAGACAATTATGAGATATACATGACGTTAATTATTTATATAATAAATATATATAGTTTCATCATACATACAGTACATACCATATTAGTTTTTGCCTCATCCGTCCATATGCTTCTTTTTTTATTATTTGTGTTATTTAGGGTTGCTTTTCTGCTACTTTTGACTAGTCGCGGCGATGAGGATGAGTGATGATCCCTGTCGTCGTAGAGCGTTTTGATAACCACTCTGTCACGCATGTCGGATATTTGTTTCTTATGTATAGGCTACATCCTAAAGAATAAACTTCTTGTACTCCAACAATGATAAGCCGCGGTAGCTCAGTTGTTGTCGACCTCCGTGGCGGAGTGGTTAGCACAGCGCGCTACAACGCCAGGGGTTCCGGGTTCGAGTCCCGGGTAAGGCATGGGTATTTGTATTTGTCTGTTGTTACGTCCCGCATAGCGGTGCACTTCACAAGTACACTTATCTTATAAGCTCAGCAGAGCATGTTGGATAATCCCAGTGTTCGGGCTAAGTTACTGCGTTCCTTCCCCTTGGATCCACAGGTGAAGTCCAATGACAACCCACGAGGTTGTCCTCCTGATGCAGGTATCCACAAGTACGAAATACACTTTCGAAATAAAGAAAAACCGGAATATGTTCAACTTTACGTTTATTATAGACACGCACGTATATCATATAAGACTAAAATTACAATTCAAATACTTTCGAAAGGTACAGCACGAGATGCGTAAGCCTATCTTTCCCGTAACGCGAAGCACCTCTTGCTACTTCAAATCTCTCCGCGCGACTACTAACTGTTTTTCTGGAAGGCGAAAACACCTCCTCAGTTACACAGTGTTACTAGACACAATAACCTTTTAATACTAGGAAGTTTGATAAAAGAAAACAATAATATATTAGAAATGTACAGTAATCTGGCACAGTGGATTTAGGTATGCGGTGGCAACAATGCAATGAAAAGCGCGTGATCTTCTCACACCTCAAGAGTTTAAATAAATCAACAATGGCTTTCAAAATATAAGAGAAACGAACGGCGTTTGCCAGAAACATGAAACAACAAATAGATATGAGGAATTTAACTCAGAAATTATTAACTTAGGCTTCACTAACTTGATTAAAATGAAACTTACAACAATCTTTAGAATATTTAAAAGCAAATGAAACGATTAATGTTGAAACTATGTAAATTGCTTAAATTTGCCGCTATTCATACTTGTAGATATGTGTATAATTTTGATTATAAAGGCGGCCATATTAGAAAATTGGCTGAAGGCATTAATATATTTATGAATATATATATATGAATTATTAACTGTATAATACGTTCAACTATAATAAGCATGAAATAATATTATGATATAATAATAATAATAATAATAATATAAAACCACGAAGTAATGGCAAACTCGGGGTCATTACACTGTCCTGAGAAAATAGTACAATTGATATGAGTGAAAGTCGTGTGAATGATGGCGAATACATCCACATAGGGGTATTCATTTTATAAAAACAAAGTCGTTATGGCGTCTGACTACCATGCGAGGGACCTGGGTTCGATCCCGGCTGGGGAGAACCGGAATTTTGTCCACCTGTTCAAGCGGCTCCAAGCCCACCCAGCGTCGTATAAAGTGAATACCTGTAGGAAACTCTGGGGGGTAAAGGCGGGCAGGGGAGTTGTGCTGATCATATTACCCCCACCTTCCGCCGTGATCAAGAACTTGTAGGGCCCTAACCCTCCTATACGCCTTCATGGCGTGGTGCATAGCACAGGGGAGCACTTTAACCTTTTACTTTACCTTTTACTCCAACATTGTGAAACGCCTTCCTTGTTTCGGCAGGTGTTATTTCCTTTGTTAATCCCATCCTTGAGTGGCATGTTATCTAATGTTTATTTGTTATTGTTGCCCGCCCGTTGAAATTGATTAACATTCCAATACATTGACAAGTCACTGAACGAAATTTTAACAAAATTTAACACATTTTAAATGTAAAATTCTTACCCTCGTTCCGATAAAATGTATAAGAAATAATGAAATAGCATCAGTCCTTTATTGATCAAACACAATTCAGGTTTCACCGAGCTTGCTAATTGATCAAAAACGTTTTAAAGTGAGGAAAGTAGTTTTGTTTTTCATGCTTTACCGTAAAGAATATCGGGTGAAGCTGTTCATTTCGTGAACGTAAACTTTTCCAATTCCTTCGCGAAACTTTGAATAAGCGAAGCAAGAAAATGTTTTTTTCTGACTGTTCTCGTTACCAGGCGCTGACTCTGTACATCGAAGTTAGTCGCGAGAAGTTCGGATGCAAAAAATAACCGACAAGAGTCCCTTTTCGAGATCACACATTTGCCGGATACAATTTATATTCTGATACCAGTGGAAGCCTCAGAGGCCAACTGGCTCTAATTAGCGTGTAGAATTAATTAAGGAAGATACGGGGGCTCCTTCCCTCCCTCCTTCAAGGGGAAGAGGGATTTTTTCCCTACTCCGTCCTCTTTTGTGCATATTAACGAGATTCTCTGCAGGGAGGAGAAAAGACCTCCTCCGCTACGTCATCTTCGCTGGGAGGCTGAGCGAGAGGGCCTTGTATGAAGGAGGTGTATCACGGTGGCGCAGGTGAAAATGCCATGCCTGCAACGTAGATACCTTATCATTAGGGCCGGGGACTTTGTTATAACATATTTTTTATTTGGTGAGATCCTTACGTATCTGATGAAAATCAGCCGAAATTGACGAACTTCATAAGGCATATTTTGTCATATTTGACTAATTTTCCATTTTTACACATTTCTTGAATTTTCTCGTAATAAGACATATTTCTGTATAATTTCGTAATTATCTTGCATATAATTGGTTATTTTATAATTTATTAACACAGCGGATAGTTTATATTATCGATGGCAGGATAAGGAAATTACTGACGAAGAAATTAAAAGCAGTACCTACTAGTACAGAACAAAAATACCTTAAAACTATTTTTTTTTTATCACATCGACAATTGTTAGCTGTTTGAATATTATAAGAAAAACCGTTCTCCGTCATTGTTGTTCTGGCACGAGAACCACTGGACAGGAAGTAATCATGTTCCAATTGTTCTAATTTCTTTACCTTTTGTCTCGCTTCTCACAACAATCAGTGAAAAGTAAAAGTAACATTCGGTACATTAATGCCCCTACTCTATCGGCAATCTAGTACAAGAGTTTCAAGATCATTTATCGTTTGACTTCACCCCTAACCTAACCGGAAGATACTAACTTCCCAGGTAATGAGAAATTCGAGAGTACTGTTGTTCATATTTTTGGCTTTACTGGGAATATTTCTGCATTTTTATGACATACTAGCTGATTGCCCGGCGTTGTCCGGGTATTTATTTATCCCAATCTTCTATTACACAGGAACATAATGAATTCTAACTATAGTGTAAAATGAACTTGGAGTTGAACAGCATTTGGAGTGTCACTATTCATCTTAGCGGCCCCGAAAACTATGGATTCCACACTAATATAGGTCGTTTTCGATTATTTTGAAATGTCACCCTTCCCACCCCACTCATAGAGATGCCAGAGGTGTCTTACACCCACAGTATTTCTTTCCAGATTGTAAGTCATATGTGTACCAAGTTTGGTCATCGTGAATGTCACCAATTAGCTTAGAGACTCCGAAAACTATGGATTCGACACTAATGTAGGTCATTTTTGACATTTTATTTGACCATATGATACCCCGTCCGAAAATTAGTAGTTTTCGAGATAATCGAGTTTCAATTGTTTTTTTTTTTTTTTTTTTAAATGACAATTTTCCACATGAAAAGATGAATTGAGAAAAAACTGCTTATTGTATGGAACTTATTTCAGCGTTTTCTCATAGCTAACAAATAAGTGGTTCGTTGAAAAAAAAAGTTTTTACAAAATAACAATCACATGTAAGTAACGGGTGGCTCTAAACTTACAAGTGGTTGATAAAAAAAATGCACTCTTGGTTTACTTGGCAACGTATTAATAACAAAAATGGTATGACACGAAGCGTACAAATTACGTAAATTACTTCCTTGTGACATCTGCTATCCAACAAGGTACAAATGTTGCTAACATTCACATTTGTGTACAAGAAATAATACTTCATTCATCTTCATGTTAATGGAATCAATGAACAATACAATTAAAGAACATTACACGTCTTGCTCAAAGTGGGCACCTCCGTTGCGAATGCAGGCACGCAGGTTTTTACGGACATTTGGTCTGTTAACTCGTGATGTGATGGTGTCCTTGATGTGTTGACCAGCTGTTAAGATCCTCTCCCTGAGCTCTTCTTGCGAGTTTACCTGTGTCTTGTCATGTGGCTCCAAATGTAAAAGTCGTATTGTTCATTGATTCCATTCACATGAAGATGAATGAAGTATTATTTCTTGTACACAAATGTGTATGTTAGCAACATTTGTACCTTGTTGGATAGCAGATGTCACGAGGAAGTAATTTAAGTAATTTGTACGCTTCGTGTCATACCATTTTTGTTATTAATACGTTGCCAAGTAAACTAAGAGTGCAATTTTTTATCATGACTTGTAAGTTTAGACCCACCCGTTACTTACATGTGATTGTTATTTGGGAAAAACTTTTTTTTTCAACGAACCACTTATTTGTTAGCTATGAGAAAACGCTGAAATAAGTTCCATACAATGAGCAGTTTTTTCTCAATTCATCTTTTTATGTGGAAAATTGTAATTTTATAAAAAAAACAATTGAAACTCGATTATCTCGAAAACTACTAATTTTCGGACGGGGTATCATATGGTCAAATTTATAGCAAATTGTCTATACTTTAACCTCTTTCAGGGAATACATCTAATTACCAGTCACCCTGTGTATATATATATATATATATATATATATATAGAGAGAGAGAGAGAGAGAGAGAGAGAGAGAGAGAGAGAGAGAGAGATTTTTAATTTTTCTTGACATATTTGTCAATGTTTATGACATAGTCACATACATATTTTACAGCTTTATAGGACATAGCCTAATGTCCCGGGACCCACTCATCATCAATGAAAAAAGTCTAATTGTTAATGTATCTTTTATTGAGAATACTGATATAACAAATTATTTCACGATGAATTAAAATCAAATATGAGCTAAAGTCATGTACTGTACATGTATTTAGAATACGCAGAAAAAACGACTTTTTTTAACTCACCCGAAACACTTGGTTGAGATTTTTTATAAGAATTACCAGGTTGCTGAATGCCGAACCCTTAGATGTGCAGGCAATGTGGCACGAATGGGAGGGGAAAGAAGAGTTTACGGGATTCTTGCTGGGAAACCTGATGGTAAGAGACCAGTAGGCAAGCCAAGACGAAGGTGGAGGGATAACGTTGAGGTGTACCTAAAGGAAATCGGTAAAGATGGAAAAGATTGGATTGATCTTGCCCAGGATAGGGACAGATGGAAGACTTGTGTTGTTGCAGCCATAAACGTTCGGGTTTAGGAAGGCTAGATAATTAGTTAGTACGTTAGTTGGTTGGTAATGCATGCTGGGATATGCTAAGTTGGTATTTTGACTACATAATTTGGTATTCCTCATCAAATACGTCTATAAGCACCCCAGGATGGACGGTCAATGACGAAGCCACTTCATACATGCTTCGTATAATCAGTGAAAAGTTGAGCGAATGTAGTGAAAAGATGTGAAGGCAAGGAGAATGAGTTAACGAATGGGTCACCCGAAGTTAAGCAACGTGAACGACATGAAATGACACACTAAGCGCCATGAAATGTACACTGGAAATACTTGAAATCATGAAGAAGAATCCAGACCTGCTATAATGATTAAGGCAAACAAACAATTCTGAGTCAGAGTCCAATCAATTAATGGAACTCGTTGATAAAGAAAGAAAGATAAAAAAAGCTGCCAGGATATTGTCTGTCTGCACTATAACTAAAACATGAGCTACTATAGACAATAAACGGAATATAGCTTTTAAAAAATGTTTGCTGACTAAATAACTAACTCTCTAGCATTCTTAAACCCGAAGGTTCATGGCCGCAGCAACACAATCCTTCCATCTGTCCCTATCCTGGGCCAGATCAAACCAATCTTTTCCATCCCTACCGATTTCCTTTAGGTCCATCTCAACATTATCCATCCTCGTCTTGGCCTTCCTACTGGTCTCTTACCATCAGATATCCCAACAAGAATCCTGTAAATTCTTATTTCCCCTCCCATTCGTGCCATATGGCCTGCCACCGAAGTCTTCTTGATTTAATTATTCTAGTAATTATTAGAATAATTTGTTGACTAGAACCTATATTTTTATTTTTATAATTTTAATAAATAAAACCTTCATCTCTTTGTAGGAACTGTGACAGCATTGATCGTTATTTGAGGTGTATACCTCGTTACAGATTTATCATGATGATGAGAATGGTGAATGCCTAGGCCGAGATTCAAACCCAGAATCTTCCATGGCGAGATTGTTCTTCAACCACCGAGGTGGCATACTGTTGAGGGTGAGAAAGTAATAGGGTTTGAAGCGTCAGTTCATTCTGAAAGGTTCATTTTGCTAATGGAAGAAACATTTCCAAGGATGAAAATATGTGTACGGTATGTTCATTTCCTTCTTGTTTTAGAAAACAGATCTTTACAATTGTCATTGCCAGACCCGTAGATAACAAAGGGCTTGATTATCCTGTTCTGTTTTGCAAGTATCTGCAGGTGACGTCTCTGCCCTAAATTACACAGAAGGGAGGATGAATCAATTCCACGTGTGCAGCTTTTCTCTTACCATCCAAGACTCTCCTTCAGGGACAAAACATTCTATCTGCGCTGTGCACGTGATTAGTAAATTGTGGAATTGAAAGAGAGCCTCTCGTATTTGTTCACTTTCGGAGCACGTGACTGTCACCATGTGGCGCATTTGATTTCAGGGAACTTGCCGAAAATAGAGGGCTGGATGCAGTGATAATCAGTATCCTGTATTTGAAAATATCAGTTCAACTTACAACTTTGTGACCCTTTCTGAAAATACCCGTATGTTAAACTCTTTTCAACGCATTACAACCGGGCCAGCATTTTGCAGGCAAACAAGGCTAGGATGTCTGGGCCGGCAGAAAATCCTTTGTAGAGTTTTATGTTGTCCTGTGTTTTGCCCTTTTACGTATGTGCTGAGTGCCCATTTGCCGCCTCAGCTTTTAACCTGGGTAAAGAGATTTTAGTCCTCGAAGAGACGTGTTTATTTTACCTATGGTAAGGAGTACATCCACACAATTCTCAATTCATTTTTTAAAATTCAAGAGCACACCACAATCCTGCCCCCAAATACATTGCAATACTATGGAAATCATACAGAGAGGAAGGTTCTAACCAAATTATTTACTTACCAACTTAATGGAAAACTTGATTCAGTTCTGGACAAAGTATTTGGTTTGTTTGAATTGCAATTTCTTTTAATGTTAGCGAGATTTCAGACCGAAGCGACAAGTAACAAGCGACACGTATCATTTGGAAACGAACCTTCAGAAATACATACGACGTTCCTAACCGAAGTAACATGACACTTGCGTGTGGCTCGGACTGGGCCATTCTCTCTACATCATGCGGACCCTGTGACTGAGTGGCTCGGGTTCGAATCCCGCTCGTGCATGGTTGTTTGTGAATGTCCATTCATCAATTTCATCATTTCATCACTCATCCCAATCTTCGCAAATTAGCCAAGATGCACAAAACGCGAAGTAAAATAAAATAAATCAAATCAAATCAAATCAAATCTCTACATCATGCATCGTGTCGCGTCGGTCTAGTGCTTGCGCATGCGCAGTTACAGACTGGATGGGGCAGTGTTGTTGTCGTTTCGGTGTAAAACCCCATGTCGCTTGCCACATGTCCCGGTCTGAAAGCTGCCTTATACCTTTTTTACTGGTGAAATGTGGGCCAGAACATACTTTTATTGTTGACTAGTCCAGAAATGATCGTAATATCGAAAACAATTCCATTACTGTTTCATAGGAAAACTGTCAGATATATAAGGTGAAAGTCCTGTAAGGTCGGACTGTTAGGAATGTGTGATTTAGAACTTTCAAACATTGTTATTGAAAGTTCATTGTGCCAGCAACTTTTAACTGATTTTTCAACGTTTTAATATGCCCTTGTAGACCATTGAGTTTAAACTCTACATCTTTTAAAATGAAACTAACACCGAAGAGTTTTCTTGCGTCCTTTAGTATCAGCCTTGTACGGAGAGCCCCAAGTCAATAATCTCCCCTTTACAGAGGGGTGGAAGGAGAGTGTGTTGTGTAACATTCGGAAACCCACGTTTGCTTTCTCATATAACCTTCTTGTTTCCCTGCGGGATTCATCCTGTACGCTGGTGTCAGCTGATATGAGGAACAGCGGTTGACAGCCATAAGAGATGAAGATTGATGCTTTTGACTTATGGTAAATAATTCCATGTTAGCGGTAGGCTGAGGGAAGGAACTAAATTCACAGTCAACCGACACCGCTATGTAAATTTATGGTTTCATTCGCAGCGGGAAACGGCGACAATAACTCGACGAATATTGCGAACCGGAATAAAACATATGTGGAAATGGCAGAGAAGATGGGAGGAAGGAATTTGTTTTCAGAGTAACCCTTTAGAATTCTAAACACATATTTCGGAGGTTTACTCTGCTTTTTAGCACTGTGTTAAACATCACTAAAAGTTCCTCTCACAATGAAACTGCATGTTAATCGGATAACCAGCGAAGATCAACATGACGTCACGCACGTACAGATAATATGTTGAAGCTGAAATGTTCTGGATCGTATTCCTCAAGTTTTATGGATTCTCGTTGGCGATGTTCAAATTAAAGGTGGTTTCAGAAATGCAAGACTTCCCTAATGCTTCAGTGCGTTCGTTTTGTCTCTGGGCCGAGATAGCGCGTGACATGCGTGACATGGCGCAGATGCCGGCATTCTCCTCCCGTAACGTCTCGCTTATTTAGGCACATATCTTTAGCATGTAGACAATTATATTTATATTGCATAACGAGTACTAACCTGTGTTATAAGAGCTGTTGAAAGCTGGTCACGCGCTATCTCGGCCCCGAGCCAAAACGAACGCACTGTAGAATTCAATTCAAATTTTGCTAGAAAAATAACATTATGTAAAACGAGCTATAGGAAACGAACTTGACAAAAAATGACCAATCCACAAGAAAAAAGATGCAACAGACGAAGGTAGGCAAATCGTACCATTTTGCAGTGTCTTAGAAACCAAAATGCTGAACTTTGGCGCTGTGTAGTGGCTTTGAAACCTTGGACATCCTCAAGCACGCGAGGGCCTCCTGGATGGCGAAGTGGTAACGTCGTTACCTTGTAATCAAGGAGTCCCGGCTTCGATACCCGGTGGAGGCACATGGCACAGTGGTTCGGATCCCACTTCAAACTGTAGGTCCAGTCCCGATTAGCCTTCATGTGTATAAAGTGGACTTAAAACATCAAATCAATCAAGCACGCGACATTCGAATGGTGGCCGTTCATGAAGCGAAAAGCATTTTGTGTCTATTTTTAAGAAAACACGTGTGTCTCTACTTGTTTCGCAATTTCACAATAATATTGAAGACATATTTAAGAAGGTGAATTTATTTAATTTTAGTTACAGTAAAACCTCGTTAATCCGGACCCCGATAATCCGTACAGGCAAAAGGAAAAAGAAGCAGAATGCAAGGTTTGAAATGTGGCTAGAAGTATTTTAGGTTATTTCAGTCAATCCGAACTTTCGTTAAACCGGTCAACTTATACCCAGCATTAGTCCGGATTAACGGGATTTTACTGTACTTGTCACATTTCTCAAAACTTTTCGCTATATTTCTAACATCAATAGCTTTGTGGTATGTTTACAAAGTTAAATGTATACATATATGCAAAAAATATATATTTTTTTCAATTATAATACTGTGATCGTAAATTTTGAAACAATAATTTATATTAAAAAGTTTGAAAAACGTTCTAAAATAATTGATTTAGGATGGCAAAACAATGAAAACTGTACGAGTAATTTTGTACTGAAATTTCAAGGTAATACGGTTTTCGTATTAAGGCCTCAAAACAATGTCTTTATATTATGAGTGATCATTTGTTCAAATAATTCAGCAGATATGTTTTTAGAAATATAACCTATATTACATTACTGCCAACGTTAGTCTAAGAGAAAACACTAACACAAACCTTACATAAATGCGTGGGTTTATGTGTATAGAATTGCTTTTGTGGTCTTTCGATGGCGTAGTGAAAACGTCGTCGCATTGTAATCAAGGGGTCCCGGGTTTCATACCTATCTCTGCTTAATGTGTACCTAACACAAAACTCAACAACTTGTGCCTTAGTAAATATGAGAAAAATATGTTTTATCTAAAATTAATCAGCCCATCAGGTGGCCTGTCTATTTCAGAGTTTCGCGGCAGTTGTTGCAATGGACCGCAAGAATATTTGAACCGGAATAATTAGGAGATGGATATTATTAAATTTCGAAATTCGATGACAAAATGCTCGCGAGGAGATTACCGTTGCCCCCGTCATTTCCGCATACATAATGGAGCGGGGCTCTTTAACTCGTTGATGTCCGCTGCCGCAGGAAATGAAAGCGCCGCCATCAAAGTCGGGGGAGGAGGAACCCAAGCATTGAAACCTGGCCATGCATTATCCGACGTCCAAGACATAAATCAACCGGGTAATAATCGGACAATGTTGACGCTCCCCGGTCATCTGAATGGCTGACATAACGGCGTCGGAGTTATTGTGGAGCGCGGATATTGAAGCGACGTCCACCGCAACACCAACACACGAAGGAGGCAACAGAATCATTGCACGCGGGATTACGGCCATAAAAGTCATCTGGCTTTAAGTATTAATCAATATATGGCATTTTCAGTTTGCATGCATAACAAACACATTAAGATGCGAGTCTAGGACCGAATCGGAGACTACCGGAATGCTGGATTGAATTCGAGAACAACAGATTGAGTCGTAAACCTTCCTGGTCTGACAGCGTAACGAAACTCGATGTTTGAATCCCGAATACATATTTGATATTATGTTCCCTTATTTCGATTTTCCAAAACCGTCCATTCTAGTGTATTATAATTGGACGTTACTATTGAAGTACCTAAGAAAATCGCGACAATGTGAAAAATGATGAATTTATGTAGGAAATAAGTGAAGAAACAATAAAAATTCCAGGAAAAAGCGCTAAAAAACCCAGAGTACATTGATTTTTCTTTAAAACATAGGTACCCAGGAAAATTTCTTGCAGCAAAAAAAAGATTGATTTCTTGTTGAGCATTTCGTGGTAACAATGTTTCTGTAAAGTTCTAGTTTTGTTAGAGACATTACTGTGGGTTGTATTTTTTAGTGGGTCTTTTGCAGTTATCGAAATATATTTCTCGATTTGATATTTTGGTTCAATTTACTTACATTTATGAATCTATATATATAAAAATGGATGTATGTGTGTATATATGTATGTATGTTTGTTCCGGCATAACTCTCGAACACCTGGAGCAATTTCAATCAAACTTGGTGCATATACGACTTACAATCTGGAAAGAATACTGTGGGGGTAAGATACCCCTGGCACTCCTAGGGGTGGGGGTGGGAAGGGGGTTACGTGTAAAAATAATCGAAAATGACCGATATTAGTGTGGAATCCATAGTTTTCGGGGTCGCTAAGATGAATAGTGACACTCCCAATGCCGTTATTCTTGCTCCTGTAGGTGGAACTAAAAATGTTGTTCATAAATTGTTGTTAAATTTATATTATAGTGAATTTGTACTTTATAATTTGTATACTGTACTTATACTTTTAAATTCCTGTAAATAAAATTAGTTACATTTTGCACTATAGTTAGAATTCATTATTTTCCTGTCTGATAGAAGACGGATAAATAAATATCCGGGCAACGCCGGGTAATCAGATAGTAGCTAATGAAAATTACGGAAATATTCAACTAATAGTAATGAAATCAAGATTCGAAAACATATGTTTTCAATAGGTTGGGAGCGACATGACAATCTATTACACAATAAAAATGAACGCAAATAACTTTAGCAATGTCTCCTTTCGAAAGGAGAATCGTGAACTGAATGAATTGATAGCAAAGGAAGAAATAAAGAGAACCTGTGAAAAAAAAAACTAACGCAATCAAGAAACAGACACGGAAGGATTTTCCAAGTTTGCTCAGTTTCAATACAACTGATTGATCGACTATCCTTTCACTACTAAAATTAATTTCACTCCATGCACATGTAGTATTGCGCGTAGAGGCTCTTAGGCATACAGACAGCCACGAGCACATAACACACTTGCTTCAGTGGCATAAACTTATTTCACATAGTTCTCTTTGGAAGACAAAGCCTAGAAGAGCTGGTCTTTCTCGGTACCAAGGGCAGTTCGGAATAATAAAGAATCTGGTTTTAACACGTCTGGCTCGAGAGGAAAACGAAGGGGAAAACGTTGTATAAAAAAAGCTTTGTGCCGTGAAAAATTTCTAGCCGGTGGCGAAAATCCCTTCCACCATTGTTCGCATCACGTCCCGGCTCCAGAAGGACCAATGTCCTCGTTTCTCTTAATGCGAAATCATTTTCCTGTTCCCCGCCTCGTTCCGCAAAGATAAGATTGACCAGGGAGAGCGCTATCAGGCTTCGCCACGAGATCCAACGGTAGCACGTGTTTCCCCCTCAACGCGGTGAAATATGGTTAGCTGAAAGTACAACAAATGAAAACAATATACCGCAAATACAGATCCTTTCAGCAGAAATGTGTTCATTTTTCACTCGGTGGAAAAGACAGCGAGAAGATGGCCTTATCGGCCAACTGCTCGTTTCTCTCGCTGGAGTGGAGTGGTTGCTGGCGTGGATGAGTTGGGGGTTGGGAGTTCTTTGGAGGTTTCAAATTCTTATCTTGAATTCTTTGCGGATGTTTCCTGTACCAGGACAGTGCTCGTTCGTTCTTCATCTCCCTAATTTGACTTCTCCAGATCTTCGACTTGAACTTCTGGATAAGGACCGCTTTAGACGGACGTATTTCCTTTAACATTCTTGCTAGCATGAATGCTATTAAATACTTCCAAGAATGCTATTCGCGATTAAAATTACCACCTGAGCGCTAGTGTCGCTTCCAATATGGCCGCTCTACGTAGGATAGATCTTTGTTTACATTCAGTAGCAGTACGTAATAGCAGCGTGTTGTCATTGCTGGTATGAAAGAAGCGTTTAAATTACGCGTTATATTTAAATATTGCGAATGCGATGTGAATTCCAGGAACTGTAACGAAGGTGAAGCTGTGCTGAGAGCGAAGCATTTAATTATGATAATAAAAATAACACGGGAAATGCAGACGAAACTAATGTATACGCACTGGTTTTTCAAAGCGGTGCTGTTTCATCTGCACTGCACCTCGGTTGTAACTGCCTAACTGGGGCTCTCAGAAATGATTTGAAAATAAAGCAATTCTCCTGTATTGCAAAGCTTGGGAGGAAATAAATGAAAACATGCTGTTGCAGTTTTTTTCCGTAAAGAGGCAGGCTGCTTTAATAGCAACACCGGATAATGATGATAATAATAACAATAACAACAATTTCATTGAGGCTATTTTCAGTCTTCACTGAAAATTAACAGAATGAAACAGCAACATTAGCATGTCAATTATGTTTTTCTGACTTATCCTTATGATTACGGACATTAATTAATTCTCAAACTATTATCATCTTTGCACTTAATCGACTTGCACCTGTTCCAAATTACATACATAATACATTGTTTTCGAAAAAATGTTATATTCATAAAGAACAATTTAAAACGTACTTTCATGGCAATAAAATCATCTTTCCGAAAGATATTTTGGGAAATAGAGTGAACAGACTAGTACATTCTTCATAATTTCCTTGCCGCATTTCAGTTATGCCAATCTTGTCATTCAGTTGTTTTCTCTGATTTATTCAAACATTTCATTTTGTTGATTCCACGGGGTGGAAAACACATGTAAGCTTTTCACTTGTCCTGAACCACAAAACGATTTAGAGCAAAAAACTGAACAGTATACGCTACTTTTTCGCATGCTCCCCATGCTTTGAACGGCTTCAACACGGCGAAGTGCAGCGAGGTGTCCTACCTGGAGTGGTTCCTGAATATCTCACAAGATGGCATAGCGGATAATTTTAATGGCGAATAGCAGATAGTTCTTTACACGGAAGCATTTCATGGAACATTTTCGGTTAGCTTTCGCGATTGCAATGTATAATATATACAGCACAAAAGGCAAATCGAGTTACACCATCTGTGGTGAGTGCACGGTGTTTACAATTGAAACAACTAAAATATTATTCCATACATGTACTGTAAAAGTTATAAGATATGTATTTAAGCAGCGCCATTGCTTTGTACCTAAAATCCTTTTATAGGAAATGTTATTCCTCTCGGTTGAATAATAATCGTGTTTTAAAAATGTGAAGTGATACATTGTTTAGATCTCACGCGGCCGCCATGCACTCGTGAGACGCTTCTGATTGGTTATTTTTCTATTTTTTAAAATCTTTTTTTTAAAGAAAGTGAAGAACCATAGGACATGAGTTTTGCTGTGGTAATAAATTTTAAAGCTGAACTAACTATTTTAAATGCCATTTCTGCACTAACTTTCAAAGTTATGTAGAAAGTTATTTGTAAGAAATGGAAAAAAATCCATTTTGACCATTTAAAAATAATTTTCTAAAAAACACCCACCTCAAAATTTCTAAAAATTGTACAATATTGTCTTTGGTTACTGTATTTGCAGGAGGTGCGATCAGACCTTCCAATATTTTTGTGTGTAACCGGGCAGAATTTTTTTTAAAAGTCCTCTATGCTCCATATTTTTTTTTAATTTTTATTGTAAAATATGTTACACTGGCAACACTGTTTCTAACTGCTGCTTATCAGGAAACCTGTAAAGCTATATTATTGCTAACATATTGTGGGTACATGCACGCTCGCGCGCGCGAACGAGTGTGTAGTGGTAAGAAACCACTTAAAACAGGGTCATTCCATACCATTTCGACCAACCTCTGTGGCATCATATTTTTTTAACAATATTAGTAATTTAAAACCTTATTTGTATATCCTTCAAGTGTTCAAATCAACATTTCAGGCTTGCGTTTAGATCTGTCGGCCATTTTTAACTTGTCGAATGCGGTAATTTTACCGTTTTCAGACATTGATGAAAATTGCTATAACTTCTGTTGTATAATATATAATATAATATAATTGAAGGGCTCGGTGCAATAAGGAGCTAACCCTCACTTCTGTCAAAATTGAGATACACCGTGCAGTACGTGCGGCATGAACGTCTGCTGCATTCACCAAGAGGTAGTGCTGGTGCTGTGTCACATTCGCGCGCAATCACATGGTACCCTTCTTCGAAAGGAACGTACGAACGTAAAGTTCTGTGCAACAAGGTGTCAAGCCACAGAAAATGTCGGATAACGAGGAAGGTCTGCAGAGCACCTCCTCATATATTTGTGATTCTGTTGAGGAAATGGCCCTCTCTGCGGTGACATCAGCTCTGATGACCCAGACTATGTGTGTGGAGTGTCGAGCAGCGAAAACACGACTCTGAGGTAAGAAAGAAGTTTCTATTTTTGGTATTTTTTGAAAATGTTGGGTAACACCTTATTGTCTCAGACTTGGGCACGGTGAAAACGGTTGGTAAGTGTGCATCGTGATGTGCATGTTAATGCGCAAATGCATTCGTCAGGCCTCTTGCAAGTTGGTAGAGTAAAATCATGAACTTATTCTGATGACAACTGCTGCTAACATAATGAATGTAGGTTAGCACCATATTGCTGAAATGATTAATCACGAAGAAATCGACATGACACATGTACATGGTTCCCTAATAATGACACATTCTGACAACGGTGGAGGCACATAGTGGTTCGGATTCCACTTTAAACTGTAGGTCCAGTCCCGATTAGCCTTACTGTGCATAAAGTAGACTTAAATCAACAAATTAATAAGTCAATCAACAGGAAAGGTATTGTAGAAATAATGTAAAGATAAATAATCAGAATTGTTTTGTCATTTGCAAAAATGATGTGTGTCTGAAATTTCTGTTTGTCAAGTGGATTGGACTGTTATTGCTTAGTGCTAGTTTACATTTTCAAATAAATTTGTTACTCTGATCCATTTCAGAATGACCTTCACATCACAAGGACGGCAGGGCGATCTCCTGTGAAACATCCTCCAGCCAGAAAGAGACGATGCGACCAAGATAACTGGGAGAGAGTGAAACGTAAGAGAAGAAGAAATAATGGGGAGCAGTACACATCCGGGCGCACAAAGGATGTTGTTCCAGCCAGGAAGATAGGTGAGCCATGTACTTGTCCAATGAAATGCTGGAACAAAAATAAATGGGGATGCAGAGTTCATTTTTCACACGTTCTATAGGACTTGGCTGATTATGCAACACAGAACACATACCTCATGCAAAATATTAGAATTCAGAAAACGAAACGTTCCTACACAAAGGGACTATCTTCTAGGAGGTCATTCACATTTTCCTATAATATACAATATACAACAGATGAATGGGCAGATGTGATCAGCAGTGCAAACAGAAAGAAGACATTTCATGTAACACGCATGCAGCAAACCGACTTCAAGGATCTCACACCACTTGTACAGTGCCTCTCAAAAGTTTTAGGACAACGACATTTTAAACTAGGCAGCCCAATTTACGCAAGGCGTTGGTGGGTTGCGTGTAGAGTTAGGCTCAATTTCAGGGTTGCCACATGCACATTAATATTTATATAATACGCGAAAGAAATAAAAACAGGTATTAGTGTATAAAAAGTATTAAAAATATCAATATTATATCGCAAGTGACAAAATTATTTCTGAAAGAAAAATAATAGGTTTTCTAGCATTTCATCGCTGATGAGTCTACAGAAAGGAGAAGAGGTAAGAGAAAACGAGAGGTGGCAAAGGACAGAAGAAAGAGAAAGCGAGAGGTGAAGAGGAAAAGTAGAGGAGAGAAGAAAGAGAGGATAGACGAGGAGAGGAGATGTAGTGAGGAGAATGGAAAAATATTCTAGGAGAGATGAGGAAAATGGAGCAAAGAAGAGAAAAGAGAAGGAAAACGAGATGAGAGAAGAGTGGAGAGTAGAGTAAAGGAGAGAAAAAGAGAAGAACGAAAAGTAGAGGAGAAAAGTGCGTGGAGTCGGAAATCTAAGACAGGAAAGGAGATACGAGGAGTGGAGATGAGTGGGATGGAGATAAGATGCGAGAAAAGTAGGGAAGGCGATATGAGAGAAAAGCAGGGCAGAAGGAGGGGAGAGAAGAAGGAGAAGGATAAGAGAAGAACAGAAGGGACTGAAGAGAAGAGGTAGTTGCAGAAAATGTCGTCTCAGCGTCAAGAATTGATGCATTGGTCAAATTATCGACATGAAACATTCAATAACAATTTGAAATGTATTGGAGAATGTATTAAATCGGTGCGAAATGCCTTTTGGCTTAGTTCAGAGCAAGGTAAAATCTTCCATGTAAGATCTTTGATTTTACCTGCGATTATACCACTAAAAACATGAATGTAATTTTAATATTTATAAGAATTATCCAATTTTTGTCCACTTCTCGGTTCGTTGAAATGGAGATTTTGTAATTTAATATTTCCCGTCAACCCATCGTTAATTCCAAACTGAATCATTCCGTTTTACACGGGGTGAACAATGAACACAATGGGATAGGTCTAAAACTTACGAAAATTTTCTGCCACCGGAAGGGTTTGAACCTACGACCATCAGATTGACAATCCTGAACGTTAAACACTACCCTACAAGCTTTCGCTCCTGACAGTAAGTAGAAGGAGCTGACCAATGTGAAATGTAGATGCAACTCTCATCCTACGTGTAATGTGCAAACGATACTTGTTTGTAACAAAGAAAACAAAGGTAGTACGACTCGGAGAAAACATTTAATGGAGAATTGCACATGATGAGAATTTTTCATTCGATATTTGCGGAGGTATCCTTGCATTGAACTCGAGTGGGAAAAGGGGTAAAATTAGTATGTCCTGAATTGCCACAAGTATAAATAGTTCTTTCATTACTATTTGTCAATTTATTTGAAGCAGTACACAATTATCGTTAAAGTATTATAATTCACGATCTTATACATGAAAATATCCCTTTGAACGTGTGTCAATTCATTTATTTGTTTATTTTTTTTATAAATTCCATTTGCAGAACAATGTAGCTACTATACAATGCTATTACAATTAATGTTACCATGCTCTTGTTTGTAATAGAAGGAGAATTAAAAAAAAGAACACCTCCTAAGGAGGATCGAACCTGGGACCACAATCAATGCTTTCAAGAACTCTAACCAATACACTACACCCTTTGCTTCCCTTGGAGCAACAGTTCTTAATTATTCTGTCGCGTCAATATTGTAAACGTTATCCTGCAAAAAGAAGTTCAATACTCTGATATAAGTTAGCTCTGTACTTCTAGAATTACTCTATACACATGCATTGAATTTATTTCTTCGTTGTGAGTATATCTAAGCTTGTGAATATATTTTATTTGTAATTTTATAACGGTTGCATGAACATCTAGGAAATAGTTCCTTATAATAACCTCAGGTTGACCAAGTTGCTAATACAAACAAATGGAATACAGATTGTCTTCGAGCTTACATTGTTAAAAAGGAGCGGGTACGCGTATTACTATCCCAATACTTATTCAATAAGGTTTCTTGGTGGTCAGAAATTATCACTTAAACTATTGCATGTTGAGCTAGTGCCCACCTAGCCGCCTCTGATGAAATCTATCATTCTTTAGATTCTCTTTAAAATTCGACTCTGGTCACTCGTAACTTGCTGGGTGCGATAAGAAGCGGCCTTGAATAGCGTGAGTGAGTCACTTTGAACGCGAGCAAGCTACGCTACCAAGGTTGTCTGCCTTTGAAAACCAAGTCATTTTTTTTCACCGTTTCCGAACGCGATTGCTATTGTGTGTGTATATATTCTCACAAAAGAGCAAGAAAGAAAATTAGACCAATGTTCTCCCATCGTTTAAAACCAAATATTATCTATTAAACGAAAAGTTCACGATTGTCAATAAACCTATCTGAGCATAAGGTTGATGTAAATAATAAATTTAATACAAAGATTCTCCAAAATTTCTCTCCCACTGTCTACGTCACTAACGTCAGGCCAGTATCCAGGGGGGACATGGGAGCCATGTCCCCCTCGAACCCTGAAATATTTAAATGTGAACCTATCAATAACTACGAAAATAACATCGTCGATTTTAGAAATGTGTAAACATTTCAATTTTGTTCTTACATAAATGAATCTGTTTCTTGCGCAAAAGTCTTCAGGCTGCATATTGGATGGTTTTAGTTTTATACTGTAAGGCTAGCAGACGTCCGATTCAAAGATTTAGTCAGGACAGTGCGCTACTTTCAATCCCTGTCCCTACTTTGTCGAACTGCAATCGTGATGTGAGAATGTCTCTTTGTTATTGTTGTTTTCTTAACTCACAATTAGACATGTTCTTTATTGTAATAATAATTCCTAGTACGCAACATTTAATTTATAAATATATTATTTTCTAAACATAGAATTATCATGACTTTTGAATCGCGCTCGCACTATTTGAACTATTTTGTAATATCTGTCTCTCTCTCTCTCTCATATATATATATATATATATATATATATATATATATATATATATATATATATATATATATATATTATATATATACACAACACACACACACACACACACACACACACACACACCCACACACACACACACACACACACACACACACACACACACACACATTTGGGTCTGGCCACTCCCTCAAAGAAATCCTGCGTACTGGCCTGGTCTACGTCAATGACAGAAATGCAAGCAATACTTTTATTTATATTTAACCCAATGAAAGGAATGTGGAAGAATTTAAAAGAAATAAGAAAGAGCGGAACTACTGTTGCTCTACATTAAAAATTGTTGTCCTTCCAGGAAGAAAAATAAGAAGGATTTACTCCAGCACCTTAACACAGTGTCCCACGAGTCTCTCTTGACTAATACTGTCAAGTGTGAAGAATAAAATTTTCCGCCTGTTTACGTCTAACGTTGCGCAGATTTGGTAGTTCGCAAACGGTGTAATTATTTCGTGTTACCTTACGCAACAGCAAATACATTTCATAAGACTGTTCTGAACACCAGACTTGCGTCAGTAAACAAGCATTTCGTCTGTTGCAGTATCACAGGAAAAGAACATCGTCCTGCAATATTCAAGCCTCTAGATATTTTTCATTAATAATGTCTAATCACAATAATAAGTTAGAAGAAATTTCTAGCATTTTCACAACTACCAATATTCTCGTTTTCCTTCATTACTTCGAAAATTATTTCTCGAAGATATCTGCTATACTACAAGAAAGCAATGCAAAATTAAAGCAAAAGTTCAACCACATGTATACCCAACTTCATTTACAATATTGACGCGACAGAATAATTAAGAACTGTTGCTCCAAGGGAAGCAAAGGGTGTAGTGTATTGGTTAGAGTTCTTGAAAGCATTGATTGTGGTCCCAGGTTCGATCCTCCTTAGGAGGTGTTCTTTTTTTTTAATTCTCCTTCTATTACAAACAAGAGCATGGTAACATTAATTGTAATAGCATTGTATAGTAGCTACATTGTTCTGCAAATGGAATTTATAAAAAAAATAAACAAATAAATGAATTGACACACGTTCAAAGGGATATTTTCATGTATAAGATCGTGAATTATAATACTTTAACGATAATTGTGTACTGCTTCAAATAAATTGACAAATAGTAATGAAAGAACTATTTATACTTGTGGCAATTCAGGACATACTAATTTTACCCCTTTTCCCACTCGAGTTCAATGCAAGGATACCTCCGCAAATATCGAATGAAAAATTCTCATCATGTGCAATTCTCCATTAAATGTTTTCTCCGAGTCGTACTACCTTTGTTTTCTTTGTTACAAACAAGTATCGTTTGCACATTACACGTAGGATGAGAGTTGCATCTACATTTCACATTGGTCAGCTCCTTCTACTTACTGTCAGGAGCGAAAGCTTGTAGGGTAGTGTTTAACGTTCAGGATTGTCAATCTGATGGTCGTAGGTTCAAACCCTTCCGGTGGCAGAAAATTTTCGTAAGTTTTAGACCTATCCCATTGTGTTCATTGTTCACCCCGTGTAAAACGGAATGATTCAGTTTGGAATTAACGATGGGTTGACGGGAAATATTAAATTACAAAATCTCCATTTCAACGAACCGAGAAGTGGACAAAAATTGGATAATTCTTATAAATATTAAAATTACATTCATGTTTTTAGTGGTATAATCGCAGGTAAAATCAAAGATCTTACATGGAAGATTTTACCTTGCTCTGAACTAAGCCAAAAGGCATTTCGCACCGATTTAATACATTCTCCAATACATTTCAAATTGTTATTGAATGTTTCATGTCGATAATTTGACCAATGCATCAATTCTTGACGCTGAGACGACATTTTCTGCAACTACCTCTTCTCTTCAGTCCCTTCTGTTCTTCTCTTATCCTTCTCCTTCTTCTCTCCCCTCCTTCTGCCCTGCTTTTCTCTCATATCGCCTTCCCTACTTTTCTCGCATCTTATCTCCATCCCACTCATCTCCACTCCTCGTATCTCCTTTCCTGTCTTAGATTTCCGACTCCACGCACTTTTCTCCTCTACTTTTCGTTCTTCTCTTTTTCTCTCCTTTACTCTACTCTCCACTCTTCTCTCATCTCGTTTTCCTTCTCTTTTCTCTTCTTTGCTCCATTTTCCTCATCTCTCCTAGAATATTTTTCCATTCTCCTCACTACATCTCCTCTCCTCGTCTATCCTCTCTTTCTTCTCTCCTCTACTTTTCCTCTTCACCTCTCGCTTTCTCTTTCTTCTGTCCTTTGTCACCTCTCGTTTTCTCTTACCTCTTCTCCTTTCTGTAGACTCATCAGCGATGAAATGCTAGAAAACCTATTATTTTTCTTTCAGAAATAATTTTGTCACTTGCGATATAATATTGATATTTTTAATACTTTTTATACACTAATACCTGTTTTTATTTCTTTCGCGTATTATATAAATATTTATTGTGCATGTGGCAACCCTGAAATTGAGCCTAACTCTACACGCAACCCACCAACGCCTTGCGTAAATTGGGTTGCCTAGTTTAAAATGTCGTTGTCCTAAAACTTTTGAGAGGCACTGTACCATCAATTACCAAGAAAACCACCACAGATGGTAAGGAGCCCCTCAAGTTTAAAGAGGTTGCGGTGTTCATGATTGAATCCGCTACTCGCCATATTCTGCATGAGAGTTATTCATACCAGAAAGAAGCGCCAGTATGGGCTAGGTGCACCCTAAAGAAAAGAGTCTGTCCACTGCCAGAGGTAACCCTAAGTGATTTGCCATGCAAGTACAAGGAACAGATTCCCATAGATGTCCGGAAATATTCAGACATAATGTTCCTGTTGGAATGGATCCCTCCAATATACCATAATTTTTATCTCAGCCTTGTTCCGACGGAAGTAGCTTCCGAGGAGAGTGCAGAAATTCTGGATGGACTTGATGACTGATACATTAGGAGGGCCTGGATCAGTTGAATTCAGAATAGTTTGTGCGACCTGCATTCATATGCCACTATTTGGTGTCAGTGCTGAGAATATTTCGGTTGACACTGCATGTGAATTAAACTTGTATGTCATTTTTTTCTCCCTACAAAATTAACTTAGATTTTTCATTCTTATGTATATTTTTTTGTTCACAATATAGTGGTCATGCATTCCTGTTTGTTGTTATTCCACAGAACTGTCACCGAATATTGTGATGCAATAAGGATCTAACCAACAATGGGAAACAATGAACTGAAAAAAAACTAATTTAATCATCTTTGCAATAATTGTACCACATTTAAATGTGTCCATGTAAACTGGAAACTTCAGGCATGCTTTTGAAATCAACTATACGACAATACAAACAAAATTCAGATTTATGGATTTTTTCAAACTTTCAAATGCTAATATCTCGGAAACACTTTTTGAGGGTTAGCTCCTTCTTGCACCAAGCCCTTCAATTGGGAGAATGTGAGCGTTCGCTCAGCTTGATATGAGCCCTGTAAGCAGTAGATGGGAATATCTAACTTATATAAAGCAGACAATTTCGAAATATGTAACATATATGTGTACATTGAAATATGTTGGAATAAAATATCTTTGTTGACACAAGACAGTGAAGACTTTCTACTGTACGTATTTCTTAGGCTGGAAATATTTATCTCGTCTTCATTTTTAATTCTTAAAAACACTGCTTTGCATTGACAAATTGCCGCTACTACATACGTACAATATTTATATATTAAGACTATGCTTGATTTGAAAGCAGGGAAATTTGTTGGAAACCTTGCTTTGGATTGGCTTTGTTCCCAGCTGCTCCCTGCTTTACGGCTGCGTGAAACCAATCACATCACTTCTTTTGTCGTTTTTGCCACATTCTTGAAAAGAACAAGCTCTTCTCCCACCCTTCGGCAGATTGTTGAGCAACTTCAAGGACAATGCGGTGTCGTCCCAAAGAAAAGACGGTAAAGAAAATCCATAAAGAAGAAGGGACCAGAAGCAATGCCACAGAAAAATTAAAAAGCCAAGATCAAACTTTGCTGCGGAAGGATTCTTCTGTGAAGAATGGGAAGGCCTTTCGTGTAATGTTCTCAAAAGTTGATGATGAGAAAAGGAGCGGAGAGTTCATAGACAAAGAAAGGAGACGAGGAAGAAAGTTATCGGGCGAAAACGGAGAGAAGAAAGAAAAACGGAAAATTCTTCTTGTTGCGCTGTTGAAATCAATGTCCCTCTCTTCTTACAGCTGCACATTTCAAGTATGCTTGGAATTATTATCATATTTTGTTGAAGTGTGTATCGGACAGCCAATGATGCAAAGATAAAAAGAATAAGGGACCAGACACATACAAGTGGAGGAATGTAATCTAAATTTATCGCTAAGTACTTCAATAAGAATACGGGTAAAATGTGTTTTCATACTTCAGTAACCTTTCTCCTATTCGCGTTCCTTTTACCTAACTGTTCGTCAAGGACGTACACAGGATTTTTCGATTGAGGGGCCAGATTTAAAATGTGTCTATATATCCAACCAATATATATACAATTGTACGGATTATCTAGCTGGGACTACAAAACAAACCTCTTCAGCGCCATAAAGATTAGTAGTATATAATTTTTGCTCTTATTGTCATATATATACACAGGGTGTCATTGTAATGACGTCCACGGACCACAGAAACGTATAGAGGACATCAAAACAAACAACTTTTCTCAGTAACATTTTTTCTCGTTGGTACGTCGTTTCGGTGCTACAGTTGTTCAAAGAAGACCGTTTTGCCGCCTGAATACTGGCAACCCAACACAACATATGCTCGCATCTGTGATGTCATTTCCTGCGGCGAAATAGTGCATGGCAGTGTTGCAACGAACATGCAAATTTTTATGGAAAATGACAGCCTAATAACAGTAGACCGAACGTCCAGGGTAACACGGCCTACCAGCCAGAAGCCCAGTAGTCATCCCAGGAGATGGGGGAAGTGAACCAACGATACGAAAAATGGTAGAAAAACAACGTATTCATAATGAAGTGGCAATATAAAATTTTATCTCAGCCTACATGTCAAATATAATCATCATAAACAATAAATTTTATTGGACTTAGAGTTTACATCTGGTTGTTTACGCCCAACTACATGTCAAATATTTGCAACTCTCGTTGCAAGGTTGATATCTACAGGTTTGTATATCCATTTGTCCTGATGAATGTATTGTTGTATTGTGGCGCTGATAACAGAAGTATGTGAGGTTCACGTTGTTAAAATATGGTTAACACATGTACAACCACAGTAACACCCTACTAATGAATCGCCAGCGAATATACTGCCATATTCTCAGTTGCAAACTATTACATATGTATCCGGTGCGTAGATAAACACAGTCGTCGGAGAGCTTGTTTTACAACTACTTATATCCCTTTATTTTCAACCATTTTTGTCCATTGCCACATATTGCCGTGAATATACATTACATTACGTGGTACTTACCTTTGGAATTTTGAGTGTTTTCATTTCGATTTTGTCAACTGTTCAGTCCGTCACAGACAACGAGTATCAGAAGGACGAAGCGGATACACTAAGTTGTAGATGCCAAATTGGCAAATATTTGACATGTAAGCTGAGACAAAATTTGATATTACCACCTACATTTGAATTCCTCTTTTTTCTACCATTTATCGTATAGTTTGTTCACTTCCTGTTGGGTTACAGTACGTCTTCTCTTGGTTTGCTTTACGGTACATAATGTGGCTGAGTGCAGCTATGTCATTTTTCACAGAATATGTGTGTTCCTGGCAACCCTGGAATGCATCGCTTCACCACAAGAAATGACGCCTCAAATGCAATCAAATATGTGTGGTTGCCAGCATTCAGGCGGCAAAACGGACCTTTTTTTGAACGACTGTAGCGCCGAAACGACGCACCAACGAGAAAAATGTTACTGAGAAAAGTTGTTTATTTTGATGTCCTCTACACGTTTTTGTGGTCCGTGGGCGCCATTAAAATGACACCCTGTGTATATATATACGTATATATAATGTATAGAGATTACAAAATACTTGTAATGTTTCTTATTAAAACTTACACTACAATTACTTCTTGCCTTCTGTTAATAATGATATATATCTATATATATATAAATAAATAAAATTTCAAATTTATATTGTCTTGCATTCATATTTAAAAGAGAGCGTAGCACAATGACAATTTTCTTTCTCTAGGTAGACGAGTTTGAGTTTTTGTTTTAGGTACACTTAGGCTAATCGGGACTGGACATGCAGTCTCAAATGGGATGAGAACCACTACATGCCTCCACCGGGTCTTGGTAGACAAAGGCTTATCATTGTGCAGGGGCAAAAGTGGAAGAATGTGGGGGCAACTGTCCCCCAAGGCCCCTAATCGCCTCCACTACTGGTAGCCTTGTATCAATGGTTATAAAACTACCATATTGCAGTGCAGACAGCATACAGAATGGAGCCTATATCTCTACACAACAAACGTACTCATTGATGCAAGGACAAAACTGATTTCATTTTACAATTGTTATTTTCGTACATTTTGAAATGTTCATATTTAAAGATTTCATACTTCTAGGGGAGGGACCATGGCTCCCCTGGCCCCTCCCCTGGGTACGGGCTTCCTGTTTGTGGTATTGAGGTTATGCTTCTAAATTGGAGTGAATGTAAATGATTAACCCAGCTTATTGTATGGACTATCTAGCTAGGACTACAAAACAAGCCTCTTGAACACCATAAAGAGCATATATTTTTTGCTCTTATTGTCATATTTAAATAGTAAACATTCATAATAGCATGAAACATTTCGATCACTTGGCATTTACGCGAGAAAATATATGAAAAATCCATTCTCGTCCAACATCTTGAAATGTTTTGAACAAATTCAAATGTAAAACAAAATCATTCCCTTTATCGCAAAGCTACAGCGTTACCATTATGCTATCGAGAAGCTGTGAGGCGACCACAACGCCGTCGTCGTCTTTTAATCAAGGGGTACAGGGTTTGATACCCGGTAGAGGCACATAGTGGTTCGGATCCCACTTTAAACTGTAGGTCCAGTCCCGATTAGCCTTACTGTGCATAAAGTGTTAACTATCATATATCATAGATCATATATCATATAATTATATCATACTGATATAAATTATAAATATATAGTATATAGTTGCATGTTACTACTCTCTTCATAAACTTTTGTCTTCTCGTTTAATATCTAAGAAACTAAAAGTTAAAATATACACAACAGTAATTTTGTCTGTAGTATTATATGGATGTGAAACTTGGTCCCTTACATTGAAAGAGGAACATAAATTGAGAGTATTTGAAAATAAGATCCTTAGGAAAATCTTTGGACCTAAAAGGGATGAGGAGACAGATGAGTGGAGAAGGTTACATAATTTAGAACTACATAATTTGTACTCATGTCCAGATATTATTAGAATAATTAAATCAAGAAGACTTAGGTGGGCAGGCCATGTGGCACGAATGGGAGAGGAAAGAGGAGTTTACAGGATCCTTGTTGGGAAACCTGATGGTAAGAGACCTGTAGGAAGGCCAAGACGAAGATGGAGGGACAACGTTGAGATGGACCTAAGGGAAATCGGTAGGGATGGAAAAGAGTATATAGAACTTGCTCAAGATAGGGAAAGATGGAAGGCCTGTGTTGCTGCAGCCATGAACCTTCGGGTTTAAGAAGGCTAGGGAGTTAGTTAGTTAGTGCATAAAGTGGACAACACAACGCGGCTGGTAGAGTGATGGATTAGTGCACTAGATCAATAGTAATTCGCTGGTTGGTGTTTGGCTTGATTCACTTCTGGTGGTCCGGCCCAGGTAGATGAGAAACACGGGAGCAGGTAGAACGAAGTGAGAGTAGTACCTCCTCCCGCGATGCCCTAACTATCGGCGCAACGGCTGTTAGTCTGCGGCGTATTCCTAGCTCCCCACTTCCCTTGCCAGCATGTAGGTAGCCCACCTTAAGAATAGACATGAGCTGTACTACCTCTCTTCATTTGTGTGCTTTTCAATATCTGTCTGTTTCATTTTCGTTTCATCTTCCTATTTCTGTTTCTTGTATTTTCTTTCTCTCACACTTTCTTCCTGTGTTTCTTTCCTTCTTTCTTTGTAACTCCATTAAGCCTTGTTTCCATGATTATGAAAAACTAAATATGCTGACCAAGGCAGTAATTTATTTTATTAAAAACATAAACTAACGTAACGTTTCAACCTTCTAGCAAGGTCTTCTTCAGACTCTGTATCAAGTACAAAAGTAACCAGATACAACAAAAAGGGTAATATATATACACAAACATTACTCCCTCCAGACTATTTAGAAAGTTGTTTGGAACTTTCTAGCAGATGACTTTCACTTTCCAACTTTACTTTCACCTAAAAGGCTAAACACAATTACTTCCTTATAGAATGTGGTTGGACTTTTTAATCTCACGCTCTTTTCCCTTCATTTTTCTTCCTTCTCCTCTCCTCTTTTTCTCTTGTCCTTTCCACTCTTTCCAACATCTTCTTCCATTCTTTGTTTAACTTCAGTCCCCCATTCCAGTTCATTGTGTCTTCTTCGCCTTTCTTCTCTATTTCCTTGGCTTCCTTCCATTTTCTCACTAGCATTCTCTTCTCCCTTCCTATCTGCTTAGCCTCATCCCACTCTATGTCATGTCCTGTTTCTCTCGTGTGTTTAAATATTGCATTTCTCTCTCTCTTAAGTCGTACATCATCCCTATGTTGTTTCAACCTGTCTTTCAGCCTTTTTTTCGTTTCTCCTATGTACACACTCTGACATTCTTTACATTTTACTTCGTAGATCATCCCTTCTTCTTCCTCTTCTCTGTTTTCCTTTTTCTTGTTAGCATTCCTCGCTATTCCTAAGATGCTTCTCCCTCCCTTCCTGTAAGTTTTAATTCCTGCTTTCCTAAGCACTTTGCATATCTTTTCTGTGGTCTTCCCCATACTCCTTATTCCAAACCTTCTCTCCTCTTTTTCTTTCTCTTCCAATTCTCCCCTGCCCGTTTTCTTACTTCTTCTGTTTATGTCCAGTCTATCCTGCTTCTCATAGCCATTCTTTTCCAGCTGTTTCCATAGGCTATTTATTTTGCCTTCTTTTTCACATTCTTTCATGCATATTTTCTTGATTCTGTCCTCCATATTCTTTATAAAATTTATTTTTGTCACCTCACTTACATCACTTCTTTTGTGGCAGAATACCCCTGCTGCACACTTCTTCTGATGCCAAGCGGTTTCAATTTCTTGTCCTCTTTTCCTTTTCATCAATATATCTAGATAGCTTAACTTGTCTTCTTCTTCTATTTCAAGTTCCAATAATATCCCTCTTTCTTCATCTTGAATTTCTTTGGCAAAAATGTCAAGCTGCCTCTTCGTTCCCTTCCATATGCCAAAACAGTCGTCCACATATCTGCAAAACAGAATCATTTTGTCACCTCCCTTTTCTATCACTTTCTTTTCCCATTCATTCATAACCAATTCAGCCAATGCTGGGCTTAGACTGGAACCTATATTTAGTCCTTCACTCATTAACATTATTTTATCTCCCATTATACTGTAACCGTTATTCCAAATGGTTTCCAGCGCCTTCACTACCCTTTCACTATCCCATTCTCCTATAATTTCTTGTCCCATTCTCTTTTTAATAATGTCCAAAACGTGTCCCCTCTTGATGCTCGGGAACATACTTTTCACGTCTAAGCTAAACATTGTCGTCTTCATCTCATTTAACTTAAGTCCTTTTATGAGGTCTACTACTTGTTCACTGTTCTTAACTGCTCTGCTTTCTTGCTGTCACGTCAATAACTTTCTTTAATTTCTTTTCTAAGGGTTCCAAAATATTGTTTCTGAAGTTCATTACTGGTCTTAACTTTATCTCCTCTTTGTGTATCTTTGGAAAGCCTTTCAAACTAGCAACTAGCCTTTTAGGTGAAAGTAAAGTTGGAAAGTGAAAGTCATCTGCTAGAAAGTTCCAAACAACTTTCTAAATAGTCTGGAGGGAGTAATGTTTGTGTATATATATTACCCTTTTTGTTGTATCTGGTTACTTTTGTACTTGATACAGAGTCTGAAGAAGACCTTGCTAGAAGGTTGAAACGTTACGTTTAGTTTATGTTTTTAATAAAATAAATTACTGCCTTGGTCAGCATATTTAGTTTTTCATAATCATGGAAACAAGGCTTAATGGAGTTATAATTGGACATTTTCCAAGGCTGATGAGGAAAATTAACAACTGGAAAGACTTGAAGAGCAAAGAAATACACAAAGACGAACAAGAGAAGTTTCTGAGAAAATGTTTGGAGAGAGGCACAGCGCCTAAAGGATTAAAAATAAGTAAGAAGGGAGTGGTTTGCAACACCAGGAGATGGAGGATATTGGTTCAGAAAATGGAAAAAGAACTGATATGGAATGAAATAAGGGCAAGAAGAAAGGAGATAAAGATAATAAAGGAGAACCTGACAAGAATTGAAAAAGCTATTGAAGATGGTCTCACCATTTTTACGAGAGAATATACATTTCATGAAATGAAAATCTGGCAGGAGAAATTTAGAGAGAAAATGAAAATAAAATTGAAGAAGAAAGGAGAGGGACTAGGATGGAAAGAAGAAAGAGGAGAAGAGGAAGAAGAAGAGGATACCAGAAGAAGAGTTGTGGTAATAGGGAATGTAGATCTAACAAAAGAAGAGGAAGCTTTTTTAAAACTAGGCAGAGGTTTCAAAGTTAAAGAAAGAAATGTAGATTATGAGGAAGTTATATATGACATTGAAGAAGCAGTGCTCCATATAAAAGAAGAACCAGAAAGAGACAAGATTAGAAGAAGAACAGCAGCCATACTGAAGAAAGAAATGGGAAAACAAGGAAAAGTAGATAATTTGAGTCAAAAAGAAAGGGAAGGGATGAAGAAAATCAAAACAAGAAATGATGTGGTGATAGAGCAGGCAGATAAAGGTGGAGCAATTGTGGTGATGGAAAGAGAATGGTACGAGAGGAAGTTTGAAGACCTAAAGGAAAATGGATATGAGGAGGTGAAGAACAAACTATAAAAGAAAGAATCATTAAAGACTGTAGGAGGAGTGGATTCAAGAAATGCATAAAGGAGACAGGAAGACTACCAAGTTTGAAAGGCTTTCCAAAGATACACAAAGAGGAGATAAAGTTAAGACCAGTAATGAACTGCAGAAACAATATTTTGGAACCCTTAGAAAAGAAATTAAAGAAAGTTATTGACGTGTTAGTAACACAGCAAGAAAGCAGAGCAGTTAAGAACAGTGAACAAGTAGTAGACCTCATAAAAGGACTTAAGTTAAATGAGATGAAGACGACAATGTTTAGCTTAGACGTGAAAAGTATGTTCCCGAGCATCAAGAGGGGACACGTTTTGGACATTATTAAAAAGAGAATGGGACAAGAAATTATAGGAGAATGGGATAGTGAAAGGGTAGTGAAGGCGCTGGAAACCATTTGGAATAACGGTTACAGTATAATGGGAGATAAAATAATGTTAATGAGTGAAGGACTAAATATAGGTTCCAGTCTAAGCCCAGCATTGGCTGAATTGGTTATGAATGAATGGGAAAAGAAAGTGATAGAAAAGGGAGGTGACAAAATGATTCTCTTTTGCAGATATGTGGATGACTGTTTTGGCATATGGAAGGGAACGAAGAGGCAGCTTGACATTTTTGCCAAAGAAATTCAAGATGAAGAAAGAGGGATATTATTGGAACTTGAAATAGAAGAAGAAGACAAGTTAAGCTATCTAGATATATTGATGAAAAGGAAAAGAGGACAAGAAATTGAAACCGCTTGGCATCAGAAGAAGTGTGCAGCAGGGGTATTCTGCCACAAAAGAAGTGATGTAAGTGAGGTGACAAAAATAAATTTTATAAAGAATATGGAGGACAGAATCAAGAAAATATGCATGAAAGAATGTGAAAAAGAAGGCAAAATAAATAGCCTATGGAAACAGCTGGAAAAGAATGGCTATGAGAAGCAGGATAGACTGGACATAAACAGAAGAAGTAAGAAAACGGGCAGGGGAGAATTGGAAGAGAAAGAAAAAGAGGAGAGAAGGTTTGGAATAAGGAGTATGGGGAAGACCACAGAAAAGATATGCAAAGTGCTTAGGAAAGCAGGAATTAAAACTTACAGGAAGGGAGGGAGAAGCATCTTAGGAATAGCGAGGAATGCTAACAAGAAAAAGGAAAACAGAGAAGAGGAAGAAGAAGGGATGATCTACGAAGTAAAATGTAAAGAATGTCAGAGTGTGTACATAGGAGAAACGAAAAAAAGGCTGAAAGACAGGTTGAAACAACATAGGGATGATGTACGACTTAAGAGAGAGAGAAATGCAATATTTAAACACACGAGAGAAACAGGACATGACATAGAGTGGGATGAGGCTAAGCAGATAGGAAGGGAGAAGAGAATGCTAGTGAGAAAATGGAAGGAAGCCAAGGAAATAGAGAAGAAAGGCGAAGAAGACACAATGAACTGGAATGGGGGACTTAAGTTAAACAAAGAATGGAAGAAGATGTTGGAAAGAGTGGAAAGGACAAGAGAAAAAGAGGAGAGGAGAAGGAAGAAAAATGAAGGGAAAAGAGCGTGAGATTAAAAAGTCCAACCACATTCTATAAGGAAGTAATTGTGTTTAGCCTTTTAGGTGAAAGTAAAGTTGGAAAGTGAAATCATCTGCTAGAAAGTTCCAAACAACTTTCTAAATAGTCTGGAGGGAGTAATGTTTGTGTATATATATTACCCTTTTTGTTGTATCTGGTTACTTTTGTACTTGATACAGAGTCTGAAGAAGACCTTGCTAGAAGGTTGAAACGTTACGTTAGTTTACGTTTTTAATAAAATAAATTACTGCCTTGGTCAGCATATTTAGTTTTTCTTTCTTTGATTTTTCTCCATTTTCCTTCTTTCTATTGATGTTTGTTTCTTTCTATTTTTATTGATGTTTCTATCTTTCTATTTTTATTGATGTTTCTTTCTTTCTATTTTATTGGTGTTTCTTTCTTTCTATTTTTATTAATGATTCTTTATTTTTATTTTTATGTTGTTTCTTTCTATTTTTATTGATGTTTCTTTTCTATTTTTATTAATGTTTCTATTTTCTATTTTTATTGGTTTCTTTCTTTTTATCTTTTTATTTTATATTGACGTTTCTTGATTTTTATTTTTATTGATGTTTCTTTCTTTCAATTTTTATTGATATTTCTCTTTCACTTAATTGTCTTTTCTGTACTTCCTTCTTTCTGCTTCTCTAGATTTATCACTGTCCATCAGTTTTTCTCTGTTTCTGTATCTATTTCTTTCTCTTTCTGCATTCCTCTTATATGGGAAATAACATTTTCAACAACAATCCTCTAATTTTGAATATCTTTCAAGCAGTCTCTAATCTTTCTTGCATTAATTTCACGTTGAAACCTTAGAAAGTGCAACATATTCCTAGTGATGAAGACTATAGTTCTTCTCCGGTCGTACGGTGGGCGGCCTGCATGCTGGCAAAGGGAAGTGGAGAGCGGGGAATACGCCGCAGACAAACCAGACAACATCGGTGGCGCCGAGAGTTACGACGTCGCGGGAGGAGGTACTGCGTGCACCTCGTTATGCTAGCTGCTGTTTCTCATCGCCCTGGATTGGTCGCTTCCGCGCTTCCACTTCCCTTGCCAGCATGTAGTACGCCCGCCGTAACACCACACAAAAAGTATAGTAAAGAACCTTTCGCAAGCAAGTAATTTATATTGCACACCATCTTCTACTTTCTTTTATAATTAAATAGGCTAAAATGTTGAAACGAAGACGAACTCTACCACATACATAACCTTGTCGAGGTGAGTAATGCAAATGCACAGAAAAATAGCACATGGGCCGTGACTCTACTTCTGGACCGGCTAATGAATTTCCAAAATACACAAACCGTTCCTATTCTAGAAATTTCTGCACGTTTTTTTTTTTTTTTTTTGCGGATGTTGGAAAGACGTGGTATGACAAATTGCCTTCTTCCCGTCCTGGTCCAAGGAGGACCCCAATTAATTCGTGGAGGCCCGACGACATCTCCCCCGCCGCCGATCTGCTGGTCATAAGGTGAGATTTATCGTCCTCATTTTGCGTGCGTCAAACTGTCCAAATCCTCGGGACAACTTCTTTGGGCTTCAATTTAAAGTTCGGTGGTTTCCATCCGAAGAGGATGACTGAAATTCCGAATTTAACAGTCGAAAAATGAATTGTTGGCCATAAATCAGTTGAACGTCTCATTCTAAAGTAGGGGTGGCAAAACTTCTGACAATCTACTTGAAAGTAAAAAGGAAAAAAAATGTAATCGCGAAGTTAACCAAGATATAGATATGCAAGTTTGTGCACAGCAGCATTATTCACCTATGTTACTGAATTGAAATCAACAAGGAATGTACGTACAAAACCAAATTGTACGTAGATCATAATACACACAATATATTTATCTTTTTGATGTTTATCTTTGCTTTTCTGTCGGTTTTGACTAATCTCGCAACAATGAATGGCGATTAGATGAATTGATGAAGAGACACTCACATTTGTCCATGCCCAGGTCCGGAGTGTCCTGGGATCCTCAATGGTCTGTGCCACCAAGGAAACTAATAAACGAAAGTTCGACTGAATCTATTTTAAAAGGTATAGAACATGGTATTCACCCATGTAACCACAGTAAAATGTAAAGAAATTACATCTTTTTCAATAAAATAACAACAATAACAACAACATTAACCGACAGCGTTGCAGTCGAGTGTATATTGCAGAGAACATTTTTTTTCTGCAGCAGGCCAAAGCGAAGAGGCAGGCCGTTCCGCTACCCTCAAGAGGTAACAAGAGGAAAGGGCGCCGATGCAAGGGAAGAGCGGGGAAAGGCTAGAGGCAAGTGTGCTAGAGGTTATTTATATGCCTGTTTAGGGGCCCAGTTGCCAGTCCGACCTACCGGATCAGCAAGTTTTGTCACATTGGATTTCCAGAAAAGAGCTAAATCCCGCCTAAAACGGGGATACTATTTCTCTGAAGCAACAAGAGCTAGACTGCAAAGCCAAAGCTGGATTTAACAACAACTAAGACCGTTTACGTAACAGAAGAAAAGATAAGTACTTGATGCGATTCGTGATTTGGACAAACCTTACTCCAAAAAACTAAGTTGGCAACAGTAGAACGTACATCTGGACTTCAGTTCTACCGCAGGAGGAGGAGGATTCTGTCGTCTGCTCACCGCACAAACGTCCAACTGACCCGAGAAATATGTGGTTCTTCTTCTCCTTTCCACCTCTTTGCAAAGAAACAGAGATGTTTGACAAGGCTTGACTACTATTCACTGGATTTTCGCGGTAACTCTCTCATGAGTCGTAGTTCTTTCTAAGAGTGATTGTGACTAAATCATTGAGCGGATTGCAAAAAAGAGAACAAAATGAACAAAAATGTAGATCAAATGCATGTTTCTTGGAGGCGGGGTAGGGTGGAGATGATAACGTCAGATGGCCGGTAACACTTTTGAAAAAGTCACGCCACGCCACTGGTCAATAACATCATCGAGAAAGGACCTTCCGAATAGACACGAAATTCTTTGTTTCGAATGTTTCCTGATATAAGGAGGCAAATTTGTTTTATCAATTTAATATTATATTTAAAATGAATAAACCAACGTTCCTCGAAGGATGTATACTTTAATGTTTTGTTACCGTCATGAAACTATTTTTATGGGGCATTAGCGCTAAAAACTAAAAATCTAGAGAAAGCTAAATACATGCTTACAGGCCGAAACCAAGTATTAGGTTATAATCAAAATTTAATTATTGATAACAACTCATTTGAATTAGTTTCCAAATTCAAGTACTAAAGAGCAATATTAACGAATTAATATGATATTAAAGAGGAAATAAAAATTATACTAATCCAGGAAATGCTTGTTACTTTTCTCTTCATAAACTTTTATCTTCTCGTATAATATCTAAGAAACTAAATGTTAAAATATACAAAAAAATAATTTTGTCTGTAGTAATATATGGATGTGAAACTTGGTCCATTACATTAAAAGAGGGACATAAATTAAGAGTATTTGAAAATAATCCTTAGGAAAATATTTGGACCTAAAAGGGGTGAGGAGACAGGTGAATGGAGAAGATTGTATCATCTAGAACTGCATAATATGTATTCATGTCCAGATATTGTTAGAATAATTAAATCAAGACTTAGATGTGGCACGAATTGGAGAGGAAAGGGTTTACAGGATTGTTGTTGGGAAACCTGATGGTAAGAGGCCTGTATGAAGGCCAAGACGAAGATGGAGGGATAACATTGAGATGAATCTAGAGGAAATCGCTTAGGATGGAAAAGATTGGATTGATCTTGCCCAGGATAGGGACAGATGGAAGGCTTGTGTTGCTGCAGCCATAAACCTTCGGATTTAAGAAGGCTAGAGAGTTAGTTAGTTAGATTTAAAAGCTAAAATTGAGGCGTGGATTCCCATTACAGAATGCGCAATGCAACCAGACAATGCTGGGAATACGAGTATCGTATGGAGCTGCCTTCACCACATTTTTCTCTTATTGCCAATCCTCTATGGATTCTCTGGACAATTTCCTTCCTGGAAATTCTCCATGGAGAATATATGTGGCTGTACTAAGCTCTCAAGGTGCGAGGTTAACATCTTGGCCCCGGACGGATGCTACACATCTCAGGATAATATCATATGCTGCCTATTCTACGTTTAGTCCACTATTGCTGCGAGTGCTTTAAGAGTGTCTTGGGAACGAGCGCGTTGTTGCAGCGACAGAGGAGAACCTGAGCGATCCCGAAAGATGCGAGTTCAGGGAAAGCATCGGCCATCCTGTGCCACAATTGAAGCCACGTCTCGGAAAGTTGTTTTCCAGCAGCTGTAATGCGGCGGAAGGGTTAGAGGGAGCTTCCTGGGGACGCCGTTATGGTCTCGATAAATTTGCATGAAGCATGCGAGCTGCAGAAGATGCTCGCCTCTCTCCTTCCGTGAGAGAAAGGAGCGAAGAGGCTGAGTGGTCGCTGGAGTCAAATCAGGTCGCGGGTTAGCGAGAGAATGGGCGTTTCCCTCGGGAAAAATTTAAGCTTTCTAGGAAAAAGAGGGAAGACGTAAGAGGGAGGAATAGCAAAGAGCCAGCCTCCATCATTCTCCTGGCTAATTTAATTGCAGGGCTTGGTTCGGTTCTTTCGGCATGCAAGAAGGGTGTGTTGGCCCTCGCAGCCATTCTTCAAACGGCGCTCTCACTAAATTCCAGAAGGGCCATAACGTGGTCAATGGTATCCGGGAACTCTCGATTAAATGAGCTAACCTGCAACGTAGCACCCCTTCCCCCAGAAAGGATATTATGTGTATTGCAAGTTGTAACGTGGATTAGCATAACGGGTGCGTGATCTTTTTAGAAAGCCCTCATGTGTTCTTACATTCTGGAAACTGCAGCAGACTAACGAGCCTCTGTTGTATTTGTGTCAGTTGCGTGCTCAAGGAGGGAGTTGATGTGAGTCATACCCCCCCCCCCACCCCTTGGCTCAGAATTCCTAAAATAAAACGTCATAGGCAGGAAAAAGATGGCAAAACCAGGACTCAAAGGAAAATTGGGGAGCTACGAATGAGTCATGGAAACCTACATCAACGACTGGGGGTTCGTCGTGCTGACCGCACGTCACACCATAACTGGATGAATGATCTCCCACCTCGGTTTTTTTGAACGGATTGAAGTTGTGTTGATATACTAAAGTACACTACATGGCCAAAAGTCACCGGACACCAAAGTGGACGTCGCGGTAGTGTCATGGTCTTGGGCTGTTTTTCCTAGTTTTGGCTCAGGTCATTAGTTTTGGTCAATGGCAACATGAACAGTTGTGTTTATGAGGACATTTTAGACAATAGCATGCTGCTCACACTGTGGCAACGCTTTGGAATGAGCCCTTTTTTCTATCAGCACGATAATGCCCCTGTCCATAAAGCAGGGTCCATTGCATCGTGGTTTGAGGACAATCAGGTGGATGTGCTTAGCTGGCCTGCTCTAAGCCCCGACTGGAACCCTATAGAACATCTTTGGGATGAACTGAAGCGTCGGTTGCCCGCTAGACCAACTCCACCGAAAACCACCCTTGAACTATTTACGAAGCTACAGAGCGAATGGGGTCCCGGGTTCAATACCCGGTGAAGGCACATAGTGGTTCGGATCCCACTTTAAACTGTAGGTGCAGTCCCGATTAGCCTACTGTGCAATCAATCAATGAATACTGGGCGAATGCGAAAAATCCATCAGCAATACCAGAACTTGGTGGAAAGCTTGCCCCGAAGAGTAAATGCTGTAATAATAGCGAAGGGAGGTCCTAAATCTTATTAGTTACCTAGTTGGTGTCTTTGGAATGAACAGCACTAGGTGCCCAGTGACTTTTGGCTATTTAGTGTATGTCAAAAGAATCCGTCGGGAAAAATCAGATTGGTTGCCATGGACGTCCGCAGGATCTTTTCCAGAGAGGGGCAAGGAAGGTATTATTTTCAGGGGGGCCAAACGAGACACATTTTCCCCAAAAATAGTGTTGTTCCCTAAGAAAAACATTGCTTAAATTTGAATTTATGGTGTTCATGCACGCATATTATTGTAGCTAAAATGAAATTATATGTGTGAAATATATAATTTTTGGTTGACTTTCATTTTCCAGGGGGGGGGGGCCACGGCCCGCCCTTGCCCCCCTCTTTCGGACGCCCATGTTGGTTGCTAAATTGGAGCATCAGCATCCTATGAACTCGTAACAAACCGTACGCAATCAATTATTGTTATGTGGAGCAGAGCCTAGGGCGGCTGCCCGAGTTGAACCTCCCTAAGACCGGCTCTACGAACAAGCACCGGAGACACATAAGATGTGCTGTGTAAGACAGGAGATAGTCTAGTTCGATTAGCAGAATCTCTTTCTCGTCTGCATTTATAATAACAAATTTCTTGTCGGCCGCGAATCTAAGAAACGATGAGATCTTTGCACTATCCTGTCGCTCTTTCCGTGAAGGATTTGCAATTTAAGATTTCGGAAGGGGACGTCTGTGGTGCAGAAATTGAATACAGCGTCACGGAGATTGTGATTTATCGCAATCGTCGTCGACGCAAATCCCTAAATGATGGATTACATTTCTCATAATCACGCCCTCCCCTTCTGGAGGATCCGCCGACTCCGGAGACGGGAATTTCCCCTCCAAAGATCACGCCAAGATTCCATCAAATTACACGTTGTCCAGGGAAAACCCTCCATCATCTGCCGGGGGTGGGGGTGGGGGGGATGCAAGCAGAAGGAAGCGTCAAACTATTCTTCACGCAAAGATAGATTCAATTTACAATTCCGGGTGAGACGTTATTAGAGATGGCAACGATACAAGCCTTAGCCTTGTTTTTGAATTTCCAGATCAAGCCGAGTAGGTATGGTAGCGAGATGGCCTCGTTAATATCGAGACGAGAACGAGACTTGTCGAGAGAACAAGAGTTGGTGTTCGAGACTTGGGTAAGATATGGGGGGAAAATTCACCTAAAACAAATTATCTTTACTATTCAATTTCGTCAGGCAGACAATGTTGATATACACCTGACTATTTTATAGATAAGTACAATAGGAGCTGGTTTCTGTTGGGGGAAGTGGTTAGCACAGCGTGCTACGACGCCAGGGGTTCGAATCCCGGCCTGGACATGGGCAATCTTTGTGAGTGTCCCTATATCATATCGTTACTCATCCTCATCTTCACGATTAGCCAAATAAATCAATCAATTATAGTAAAATAAAGTCAGTCCATTAGTGTGCTTGCATATATATTCAGTATAAAATTCCACATTTCTAGGCTTCAAAGCAAGGCGTCAAATAGAAAAACGTTATTACGAAAAGTTGTGTGTCTTAAAGACCCCTATAAGCTGTGAAATGTTGAGCGTTGACATGTTATATATGCTCTTTAAGTATTTCGAGAGAAAACGCAGCTCTTCCCCTCAGATTGATACATGTGTGTGCCCGACCCTGTGGCCGAGTGGTTAGCACATCGCGCTGCGACGCCAAGGGTCCCGGGTTCGAATCCCGGTCGGGCTTGGTTGTTTGTGAATGTCCATTCATCAATTTCATAATTTCATCACTCATCCTCATCTTCGCAAATTAGCCAAGAGGCACAAAACGCGAAGTAAAATAAACTAGATCAATCAATCAATCAATCAATATACATGTGTGTGTGTGTGTATGAGTGCAAATCGATAGAAGATCGAAAACAAGATTGGCTCTTGGCTCATTATTCACGAGAAGGGACGTCAATAAGGCAAGGTTTTTATGCAAATATTCTCATCGAGACTGGATCTGTAGTTTAAAGGCAAACACGAATAACTGTGCAATTGTACCTCTTTGGGTAATAGAGCCCACGGCTCCTTGACACGGGTGATACTCTAAAGCATGGAACCTTATAAATAGGGAACGGATTTTAAGGTGCAGCAGCTTTCTTAAAATATAGCTGTTTTCATAGCGATCGTTTGAGATATGTATTTTAGGACATGAAATCAAGTAAAACACTTCGTTGCACCTTCTTTTGAGATTAGGACATTTATCCCTATTCTCATTTTGTAGAGCAGAACCCGAGCTATAAAGTGATATAACATAATCATTGCAGCCCCAATAGTTCCCAAGATAACGTAGCAAAACCCGCGAGAAGAAAAAAACAAACTTCAACAAAACCTATTCGGCAGAACCACAGTTCTCTATGCGGTCCGCGCTCATTATATACAGAAGGCGCAGAAAAAGAACCTTCTTTTGCACCTTTTTGAAATCACTTTCAGAACCTTTTTTTCCCTTTTCCGACCATAATTTTGCACCTTAAAATCCTCTCCCTACTTAAAAAAAATTCACCAATCAATGGTCACTTGTATGTACACGTGTGCATAGACTCACAAACGCATCATGAGTTTTTATTAAATTGTGTAGTTTTTTCCTTGTTAATCAACTGAGAAGCATTTAAATATAATAAACTTTAAAGTTATTCATTTTCTGACACTGGAATTATGGTTAAGGATGGGGAAAGACACTGCCCCTCCTCATGAATGGTAACTCAAATATACTGCTGGACAATGAAAACCGGACACTTTAATATTTGACATCTGAATTGCAATAACAGCTCGCAGGTATATTACAGAATGTTCGGCAGATCATGTAGTACCATATGCACCATTCATAGGCTCGGACTTTGTTTATGCATTCGTACTTAATTCAGTTTCTGCAACATTTAGTTAGCCCTTGTACCAGAGCTTTTATCGACCCATTGCGTTATCACAAAAAATGCAAGTGTCCGGTTTTTTTTGTCCAGCAGTATAGAATACATTTTATTTCTGAAATAATCTCTGTGACTCATGTGTTATTTTAAACGTCTACACCTATGAAAATTAAAACAAATATTTTGGTCCACAATCGCTCTAAAAATACGAAAATTCCTCATGCCTATTGGTTTGAGTTGGTGTTTTAAGTCCACTTTATGCACAGTAAGGCTAATCGGGACTGGACCTACAGTTTAAAGTGGGATCCGAACCACTTGTGCCTCCACCGGGTATCGAACCCGGGACCCCTTGATTACAAGGCAATGACGCTACCGCTGCGCCATGGGGGAGGCCCTCATGCCTATTAATCATTCAACTACATACAGGTTCCACGTAGTACATATATTAAAAGAATGCATTAATGTGTTAACGTTTCTATCTAAAAAGCTGCTTAACCCACCTTACAAAAGTATATTTCTTATTTTACGCCCTTTATTCTCCTTTTGGTTAATCGCTGCGATGAGGATGGGTGATGATCAGATGCAGTTGATAAAGGAACACTCACAAAGAACATCCAAACCCAAGGCGAGACACGAACCTGAGATCTTCGGTGGCGAGGTCGAAAGTCCACCACAATAATTGTATAAATGTGGGAGAGGACCCAACATACGAACGAAGCAAAATGTTCAATGTTTCAGCCATATTAATATTTCGAGTACCCTTTGCTTCTCACCAAAAAGTTCAATGATTTCCCAGCAGATGGCAGAACGTACAACGCCGCTCCTTCTGCAAGTAGTTGCACAGTCGGGTGAACAGATGTCGCAGTGTGTTTAAATTGTACGAAATGATTCTTCTGAACTATCGAAACCTGTCAGTGCGAACTCGAAGTAAAGTTAATCCCAACCAGAGACGCAACTACAGGGGGGGCAGGGGGCATTGCCCCCAACCTTGGAAGGAAGTCATTCCTAGAGGGGGCAAACATTGACTTTCATGGGCACCTGCAGGGGGGCAGAGCCCCGTTGATTTCAAATTTTATGCAAATAAAACGTATTTCGTAACATTTTTCTTGCTCGTTTCGCTCGCAATATCTGCTTTTCTTAGCCTTAACAAGTTCACAGCCGTAGCTAGGGGGCGACGGGAGTCAGCACTGGGATGCCGAATGATCTACACAGTGGAAAAATGTTGTAAAAGAGAGAATGCTATGGCGCCCCCTTGAAATTATTTGCGCCCTATTAAATCAATATTGTTTTCAGTTTACAAGAAATTGGATCTAAAAATTTTCTTTCTCGCTTCGCTCGCAATATTGTTGTTTTCTATCATGCATTGTAAATTACCTAAGATTCCTCTTAATTGAATTTGTCTTAAATGCAGGAACAATTGTTTTTAGGGAAAGAAGCGGGCACGTTTGAGAGGCAATTTACAAAATTCTTGTTATTGATTTATTATGAGTTGGATAAATTTATTATATTAAACAAACTTTGAATACGTACACAATTTAGTGTTACCGTGTTGCATCCCTATGTATTTCCTTATTTTACGTCGCTCCATGTTGCATATGTGTAAATACCTATATATTGAATATGAAAGTTATGCATGTTATATGTCTCGTATATTTGGACTGCATTTATCATGCATGCATTTTCTGCCTTTCAAAAATATAGTTTGTGTGCTAGTTTTCCATTATTAGTTAATGTGAAATTGAACGTTTTGAGAAAATATTTAAAATGTTTGTTCCAACCAAGCGCTTTAGCACCGACTTCTACACCCCTTTTTGCGTATTGTATGAGAATAAATAATAGTAATAATGTCATAATTAGCATTATTATTATTATTATTGGTACGTTTATCCTGGTACTTACCCCCCTTCCCCGACAAAAATTTGTGGTTGCGCCTATGATCCCAACTCAACCTAAACGTAAATTTCCTATCACCAGCGGCACCTTACTTGATAAATAGCACCACATAAAACCTTCCATTACTTCGATAGAACGCCTCCGCGAGCTAAATACAACAGAAAGCGTTTGTATTTAACACAATCTTTATAAACAATACATCAACATAACTACAATAATGGCGATGATTAACGTGAAATGTAATTATAACTCCATTAAGCCTTGTTTCCATGATTATGAAAAACTAAATATGCTGACCAAGGCAGTAATTTATTTTATTAAAAAACATAAACTGTAATACAAAGCATCGTGCTACTTACCAACGAAAGAGGGACTTGCTGTACCAAATAGGTAACGACCATCGTTCTGATATAATTTGTGAACATGAATTTCAGAATGCGAGCAGAATATGGTGCGACTATACAGTATTTAGAAATCACATTTTGTCCACTAGTAGTCTTTCTCACTGTGGTCACAAAAGTCAAAGCATAAAGTACTCTTAAAGAATCCATACGAAATATCATGCACAAAGAACAGAAATGTAGAAAAAACACTTCGAAACACAACCGCCATAACGCTGAAGGAAGAAGAAATCAAGAAGTGTGGTTAGGTAAGTAGTACCAGCAGGGGCGACGCCAGGGGGTGCGAAGGGGTGCTTGCGCACCCCCAAATTTTCTTCAGCATCCCCTATTCAAAACCAATTGTGAAAACATGAACTCTTACAGTGTCATATGTCGTAGTCAAATTGAGGGCCCGAATGTTATGTAGTGTAGTGAGACCGCTGTTATTGTATACAACAGCCAAGCATTGAAAGAGAAGCCGCATATATTTTTCTGTCATGTCTGCAGTCTCTATAAAGATTAGAGGCCGTTGTCTTTTCTCTCGTCAGTATTGTTGTTAAAAATTGTTTCTTCCTTTGTTTTAAGTGGCCTGCTTGTGTTTTTCGATATTTGCCTACAGCTCAGTGAGTTCTTTATTTGGCATTGTTGTTAAACGGTTTTATTGTCCGCCTACTTGTTGTTCCTCTTTTCTCCACATCGCACTAGAAAAAAAAAATCAGGTGCTTTCAAGATACGTATCATAATTTCATCAGGTCGTGTTCGGGAAACTATTTAATGCGAGTTGTATCGTGACGGGTAGTTTACCTGTTGGTACGTTCTATATGTTTGTTACGACCTTCCTTATTTTGTAACTTTGAATTTCCATGTTAAAAGAAAAATCTATATAGTGTTACCTCGAGTTCTTATTAATGTCCATGATACTACATGTTGTATGGCTCGGGTTGTGACGCAAATATGAACGCGTCAATCAATGCGTTGTTGAACTAATGTATTCACCTTTCTGTAACAATCTAATGAAGTCAGCTCGTTTAAGACAACTGGCATTTATTATGATGTAAATATAGATTTGCCAATCAAAGATTATCAATGTTTGATGAACTGACCTAATTGTAATTAAATAATGGCGGAACATTTAAATTTGTATAATTCCAAAATGTAAGATTTTATCAACGTTAAAGAAATAATTGTTAACTCAAATGAATATGTAAACTCTCTTTGTAAATTATTAATAGCCAAACTATGTATTTTTCAAATATCCTTCTGTTGTAACTTGGAATATTGTAATAAGAAATTACCTAAAGACAGGTGTTCGAGGCTGGAACTTCGGGTATAAATACGAAGCAGTTTGGTCCGTGAGGAGGTCTGTTCTGGTGTCAGTCTAGGAAGAAGTGAATAGGTGCAAGTCGCTCTTCTGTAAAACCTAGACTGGCCAAATAGGAACGGTCTAATCTAGGAAGAAGTGAATAGGTGTATGCCGCTCTTCTGTAAAACCTAGGTTTGGGCCACCCTAGTTTGACCTTTCTAGTAAGTTTGAAATTATCTATTAACAATTGATCTCCAAGTTCCAGTTATGAATTACCTAGCCACTGGCTGTAAGTACTCAAGCAGTAAATAAATATTTCATTAAAACTTCACGACGTTGGTTGGATTTGTTCTGCACCTACCCTGAAGATAGGTTTCAGTGTAGATCCTTAGAGCCTCAATGCTCCCGGCTATAGGAGTAAAGGGTGAGGAAAGTTACTAGGAACGTAACATGTTCCACATAACATGTTTCGTAAAGTAACATTTCAGATTTTCTCGAGGAGCCCAATGTTCGCGGAGAAATGTTAGTTTGTTGATGGGGATAGTGCGGCAGAAGGTGATTTTAACAAAGAATAAGTTGCCGTGAACTTCGCATTTTGTCCTGACACCGCAGCATGTGGGGCAGACGGAAGATAGCCAGTGGCGCAAATCCCCCCCCCCCCCAAACCAACCTTGGTTGGAAATCAATTCTATGGGAGACAAAATTATACTGAAGCTGGAATTAGTGTTCATGCATTTCTTAATTTTTTCTTCCAGACGCTCAAGAGCACCTCCAGGGGAAAAGGGGGCACAGAGAGGCAATTGCCATTCTCGATTTCAAATTTTATTCAAATAAATATACATTTAGTAAATTCGTTCAGAGCCGTAGCTAGGGGGTGGCGAAGAATCTAAATTAAAACGTTATAAAAGAAAAATGAGGCGTTCTACGATGGCTCAGTCGGTAACGCGTCTGACTTCCATGCTACAGGTCCCGGGTTCGATCCCCGGCCGGTTCAAGTCCGGGAACTTTTCTAACGATGGAAGCGGCCCCGGCGCCCACCCAGCGTCGAATAAAATGGGTACCTTGGGGAAACCCTGGGGGGTAAAGGCGGTCAGGGGCGTGATACTGATCACATCATTCCCACTCACGACCGGATCAAGAAAGTGTGGGACGTTACCCCCACACCCCCTATACGCCTTCATGGCGTGGTGCTATGCACAGGGGATCACTTTACCTTTTTTTTCTATTCAATTAATATTGTTATCAGTTTGCAATAATTTGGATCTAAAAATTTTCTTGCGAGCAAAGTGAGCAACATCATTTGTTTCTGTAATGCATTGTAAATTACCAGAGAGAGAAGTAAAAGCCAACTATGTACTTCAGACTGTTACTGCTAAGCAGTTTGGTCTTAAATTCATGAACTAATGTTGGGATGAAAAGAATCGCGCAAATTGGAGAGATTTATATAAATTTTTATGTTGGTGTGTTATAAGGCGGATGAATTGATTATGTAATGCATTCAAATAAAATGTTATATATATGTATTAAATAAACTTTGAATAAGTACATAATTTAGTGTTAACGTGTTGGACATGTATTTTCTTGCTATTTACGTCGCTCCATGTTGCATATGTTGTACATTAAAGTTATGCATGTCATATGAACAAAAATAATTATATTCGTGCTACCTTCATTTGGTGCAAAGGTACATAAACCTTAAACTTAAAACTCAGTTAGCTTATCTACAGGGTAGGGTTCTTTGTAGACAACGAAACCAGACAGGATGCCTTCCAATGGAGACGTTTAAACGAATATATTATTTAAACACAGGATACATGGAGTAAGAATATTTACATGATAAGCTACTTTCTTCTATGCTTTTTATTATTTTATTTTCTCTATCTGTATATTCTTATATCTGCCCTTCCTTCTCAGTGGACAGATCTGGATCTGGACTTCCTTCTTAATGGACGGTCTGGATCGGGACTTCCTTCTCAATGGACAGTCTAGATCGGGACTTCCTTCTTAATGGACGGTCTGGATCTGGACTTCCTTCTCAATGGACAGATCTGGATCTGGACTTACTTCTTAATGGACAGTCTGGATCGGGACTTCCTTCTCGTCTTTTTTGTTAACTTTCCTATGGCTTTCAATTTAGGTTTTGACTATTTAACGAATTCCTTTAAGCTTTGGAAATAATACTAATATCCTCCCTTGGGGCTGCAATTGGAACGCGCCACCACTAACTAGGTACAACAGAGTGTATACTTGGTGCAAACGATTTACACGGACATCCAAGTAAGTGCTACGGTTAAACCGCGCAACCAAAAAGTGCTGTGGGGCGTCGATCAGAACGCGCTCGCCACTGATGTAAACAAAATTTCCCCTATAGGAATGGTAAATCAATCATACAGATGCAATATCTGTTCAAAGACACAAACTTGTATCAGTGCTTTGACTTCCTTAATTTTCATATTAACTTACATGTGATCATTGATTCGATTTATAAGATATATATATTAATTTACTTCTTTCATATTTATTTTTTGTCTTCTTATAATATATTCTATTGTTTTTCATCTTTCCAATTTGCTTTGTTCTTATTTATAAAATTATTCACATATATTATGCCAATTCTTAACCTTGCACGCCTGGTGCTGCCATCTCTATTCTTCTTTCGCAAACTATTTACATTACTTGGTCCTATTGGGTACGTAACATTCGTCATTCATTTTCTGTCTTTGTGCTCGTTTTCAACTTTTAGCTAATGTGAAATTGAACGTGTTGAAAAATTTTTCAAATCGTTTGTCCAAGACAAATGCTTTAACACCGACTTCTCCCCCTTTTTGTGTTATTTACGAGGATAATAACGTCTTCAATACTACTACTATTACTACTACTGCTGCTACTACTACTATAGTACTACTACTAATAATAATGTCATTATTATTATTATTGTCATCATTGCCACGTTTATCCTGGTACTGACCCCCACCCTCCAGACAAATATTCGTGGTTGCGCCTCTGCTAGAACATACATGCATGCATATTTCATGCTTTCTTTATTTTCAACATCGCACCCCCTAAATTTTATTCCGCACCCCCAGATGATTAATCCTGGCGCCACCACTGAAGTACCAGGTACAAGAGAAATCGTATCAAATGGGGAAATCACCAGATTTGTTTTCACAGCTGCAAACGGAAGGAAAGTAGTAACAGAAAGAGTGAAAATCAGTATTGAATAATTAGTTAAATCAATAAAATGAATACAGAAAGAATCAAATGCAACTATAAATCAATTGGAAGTGGACCATGGGCGTCTCCAGAAATTTTTGTAAGGGGGGAGGGCAACGATGAAACTTGAATAGCACATGTAATCATAACAACAGTAATTATTATTCTCACGGTTATAATTATCTTACAATAAGCCAATTTTATTCCAAATTCTCATTATTATTATTATATTATTAAAACTTTTTATCAGGTTACTATGAACAACATTATTCTGAGTGGTTAACACAGTTGAATATGTTTACCTTAGAAGAAAGAAGAAAAATGAAAAGGATAAATTTTGTACAGAAGATTTGTCCAAATAGATAGTGAATACTTTTTGAGTAATAAATATTATAAAACTTCCAGATAATCTCAGAAGAATATCTCAATGCTTACATGTTTAAATAACTTGAACTGAACTTGTTGAAACCTACAATTTAAATTTATAATTATGTATAAGATTGTATGATCCACTGTATTATTTTATAACCATGTATTTTTCAATTCTGTAATTTTTTATGACCAATCTAGACATAGCGATGTACCAGATTTCAAATTGTGCTCAACACGTAAATAATTATTATTTTGACTATATATATATATATATATATATATATATGTGTGTGTGTTTCTTTTCTTACATTTCATACAGTTAGTGCGCTGAGATTAGGGGAAATTTTTATTCGTAAAGTTTATATTGTATGACTTTTCACATAAAACTAATTTTTTGGAATTTAAAAAAAATGTGAAACCATTAATTATTTGGGTTAAATTGTAAAATATGAAAATAGAACTTGTTTCCTGTATTTTACACTATATCTTTACTTTGGTTATTCTGTTCTAATACTAGGTAAATGAACTTTATGTTATTAACAATAAAGATTTCTGTTTTTTATAACTCGAAGTCGATTTCAAAGGGGTGGTTATTGTCGAGAGGGGAGATCGAACCAGTCCGTCGAACCCCCTTGCTGCGGGGTGGAGTGGAGAGGGGTAATAAAACTGAAGGCAAGTTGGCATCAAGAAAATATAGAAAGAAAATCACATACAGGCTTCGAAAGACATATCGCTATCGTTAACACTTCCTTTATCCAAATGATTGCCAAATCAAAATAGAAAAGTCTAAACAAATAGTCTCCTTCTTGAGGTATATTCTATTCTTGTCACAGACTAATATTGGGAATTTTCTTTTTTTTATATAGATGAATATTTAAATTCAATTTAACTGTTGTATTTATGTATTGTCATGGACACTTCTGGGTTGAAACATTCACTTTGAAAGCTAATGGTATTGTTACAACCCAGAAGTGTTCGTGGCTGTACGTATTACCAAGAACAAATCACAAACCCACTCTTCTTGTGAAATTGTATAAATTGAAAATGAAGTTTTTGCATGCAATTTATTAATATTTCACTCTTTTCAGTCAATACCGAATACAGATTTTTTTTTGTTAAATGATCTGGGTACATTTTTCAAGTAGTCATTTGTCGAGTAGACGATTCGCAATGAAGACATGCAAGTACTCGAAACAAAGATTTAAAATCTAATAGAAATATTATTAATATCACTTGTTGGGGGCGTAATCATGGCTCTCGGGGATGAACGTTTATCTCTGTTGCCATGGTCACTCCCCTACAATGCCTCCATTCTATTAATAGTTTAATAACTAGTAATAGTTAAAATATATTAAAGGGGTGCTGCAAAGTGTTCAAGGCCAAATATGCTACTAAGATCTTGTTATCTGCGATATTAATGATTAATATTTTATTTCATGACTAATTATGTGTCAGGATGTCTACTACTCTGGAAATCTTGCAGTAAAAGTAGTTTTTGGACAAAGACTGGGACAAAAATATAAGTTCTGATTGTGTCGATTTTGATAGTGTGTTGATGTTGTCAATGGTTAGAAATTTTATATAATAAATATGTGGGAAGAGAGCTCATGTTTTGTACTCTTTACCATGTAGAAATATACCACAATAAGTTATTGGTATTTACTACTTTTACAATGTTTTGAGGGTTTGCACGATAATTGTTATACTTTTTTTTTTTAGAAAACACAATTCCTTGTTAGTAGGTGACAAGTGTCACATTAAAACGCACCCCTGATGCATACATACTTACTGTTGAGTTCCCCTTCTTGCTATTCTTACTTTTACATTTGAAGTTAATATTCTAAAACTTTGTTAAGTAGGATTCGAAGGGTTTGTGTGTAGCTAAAATATAGTGATCTAATTTCATACATGTTTCTTTATGCTAATTGTTCTATGATCTGGCCTGGAAAATTTTAGTTCTTTGTCTGGAAAAGTCGGGGAATTTTGTTTTCATGAAATGTTGCTGTCAGACTCAAATTAAGTCATATATTTTGTAGACATTGCCTCCAAAATTTGGATTTTATGAGCATGTATCAACCGGAGACAGGATTGATTATCTATATGCTACTTCTATTTTCTTGTTTAACCTGGACAGGACTTGATCCTGAGATTTCTGTCTTCGTAGCACGTTAAGATGGCCACTTCTCCACAGTGGCCGGCAAGACTGTAATATCTGCGTCTCCTTAAATTCAGAATTCCAATAAGCGAGTATTCAAAATAGACTGGCAAAAGTAGTTCAATATTAGCCACTTTGTCAGTAGGGAAATATTTCCCAATTAATTGATTAGTAGTTTTAAGTCCACTTTATGCACAATAACGTTAATCGGGACTGGACCTACAGTTTAAAGTGGGATCCGAACTATGTGCCTTCATCGGGTATCGAACCCGGGACCCATCGATTACAAGGCGCAATCGAGGCGGCCAATTTCCCCATTAATGAGTATTAGCACCGCCATTGGTGCTAAATTGGCTGCTGTAGCCCGGTGTGATAAGTGTGTGAAAATGAATGACACCACATTGAATTCTGGCCCTATAATGCTGCAGTGGCAATAACAATTAGCCGTATTTATTTGTCAAGGTCGTATTCAGTGTGAAAAGAAAAGGACGAAGGCGAAAGTATGTCTATTCAACTACTAATTGAAGGTTTGTCATTGACCCTACGATCTGTGAAGAAATACCGGTGAGTCTGGAATGCAATATTTTTTTTTTTTACTAATTTTTGAAAGCCAAAACTGAGCTGATTCCTGGATAACAGTAATTTCGAGTTCGAAGATCATGGTCGTCAACACATCCTAGTGAGAACTAAGTTTAGTAAAGATATTCTCAAACTGTTATGCATTAATACAAAATGCTTATGCGTTCATTTTTCAATGAGAGTTTCAATGTGCCTAGTTCAGAGGTATTTGTACGGACTCGGCAGATTTGGGTTTTGAAATGTTATTTTGTGGAGAATTTAGGACATGTAGGTTTGTGAAACTAACATTGCATAATGCGTTATTACGGAGAATTATATCAGCCTCGTTCCTTTGTCTTGAAAACTGAGCGGTGCATTTAAAATACTGGGAACGTAATGCGACGAAGGGCTGAACTGTCCATAAACACACACACCTCTCCCGTGATGGTAAACATGCGAAAGGGGAGCTTTCAAAAATAGATCTATACACTGTCCCAGCTAACTGTGGAGCGAGAGAGGAGGAGGGGGGAAATCAGAGAGGGAAGCAATGAAAGCGTGTAACGCCAGTCGCTCCACACCATTACGCAATCCCGTTCCGCTCACTGTTCTTTGGTGGAGTCGTCTCGCGTTACTACTTGTGCAGAAACTTGTTCTCGTTCGCCTGCTCCACAGATAGCTGGGACAGAGTATATGCAGGAATGTTCATTATAAATATTTCCTAATTAAATTACTTAGTTGAAAATCATTTTTTTATACTGAGGAGCTGCATGTCATGTCACCATGAATTATACAGAATGCGTTTTACTTTTATACACAAGAAAATTTTCGGGCATTTTTACAAGTCAATTCCTTCCCATTTTTCCAGGTATAATTTTGTTATGTGCTTCGCAGTTAAATTTTTCTTCAATATAGAGGATTACCCACTTTACTGGGATTTCTGCCTAAATGAATAGTAATTATTCAAATAACCTGGTTTAAACAATATTAATTACCATTTAGTCATTGTATCATAAAACTACATCCCAAAATTCTGATTGAAACATTTTTAATTCGTGCAAAACTAAACAAGACAATCAAAACTTATATTTAAAATATTTATTTCAATTAAGGACATTTCATTAGCTTGAAATGTACGGAGTGGATAACAATGTTAGCTTGATCCTAATAAAGTTTCACTTCCACAAATTGAATCTATATACATACAAACCTGCATATAACAAAGAATTAGAAACAATAACAATTATATAAATAAACCAAAATGATAGAATATATTTTAGGTCACGCACAAAATTTTCCTCCCATGAAGGAAATATCCTAAGTTTATGTATGGTTATGTATTTATTTGCAATTTTATCAAATGTCAACATGGTTTATAGTTAGCTTTATGATATATTTTCAATGACATTCAAAACAAATGCATTAAAATTGTAAAATATCTTAATTTGCCTCAAATGTATGGAGGTAATACAGATATTTTGCAAACATGAATTACCCACAAACAACATATGTACATTGTACGTTACAATTGTTTTGACACGATAGCCAGTTGGGAAAATTAACAAATTTAGAAGTCAGATTATCACTGTGGAAACCAAACATAGCAAGAGTTTAGAAAAGCATATTGATTGAGAGCTGTTTTAATTAATCCACTTCGAATAGAAAAATCTCATTAAGCTACCATGATTTCACTACAATATTGTTCAAAGTTATAGATGGACCTGAAGATAAAGTTTTGTTTAAGGAAGGTATACACAGATGTTTAATATCTTTTTAGGAATTTTAAAAAGCATTAAAATTTCTAACCTGATGCTACTGATGCTATAAGAAACAATTTTGAGGTTACAACATGTAAAATTCCATGTACAAGTTTACATACACACCAGTTTTTGAGCTTTGGTTGTTGCCCTCATAACTACGTCACAAGAACTGAACAATGTATGTTCAATAATTTGCTTAACGTTTAAGTAAGGGCAGTAAATGAAAAATACATTTAACAGTCAACACTAACACTGCACATAATAAAAGGAACTAATATTTCCTTCACAACTGATAAATTGGAGCTTAAATATGTATATCTCAAACACACTACATCACACACATTAATGACAAAAATATATACAATGCTGCTCTCTAACATGCATGCTTTAAGCTGGTCTGACATTTTTTTCACAAACATACCATTCGTACACAAAGGCAAGAGATTCACTCTGTCATACTTATAATTGAAACGTTTCAGGACTTTTTATCTTCCGAAGTTTCCTTCCCATCATTCCGATGCAAGAATTCTACTATTAAGTAGCCTATCATACCAATAGCGAGCATTCCTATCAGAATGTACAACTTGATGTAGGCACAGAGGTGGGTGCTGTAAGCGTATGTGATGAAGAAACCGACGCTCTCCCACAATCTGAAATTGCTGTAGGACGCTTCTTCTTCACCAGGAAACAGGATACCGTAGAGAGCTGGAAACAAAAGTACAATTCCAATAAGAATCACTTTAATATAGAGCATGTTTCAACCATAGGCGTAGCTACGGGGTGTGCCGGGTGTGCCTAGGCACACCCTAATGGGCTGCTTTATCGAAGAAAATTAAAGACATATTTCAATAAGAGAGAAAATAAGCAGCAGTTTGTAAGAAGTTGAAAATGTCATTACTTGGTACAAAAGTGTGCATTATCGCTGATGAAACGAGTGTCTATAGTTTTTCGATTTTTTTTATGTCATTGGAGAAAGAAGATATTTACTGCATTCTACTCTGTACTGCAGCGCCATTCTTCTATACCCGTCACAAGCTGCACGTGTGAGAGAGCTTTCTCCAAGCTTACCCAAGTTAAAACTAAATTAAGAGCAACTCAGAAGCAGGATAGATTGGAAGCCCTGCTCTTGTTTTTGTGGAACAAGAAAAAGCTTAGTCTATTGATGAAAATGGAGTTATTGATGAGTTTAAGAACATTGTACCTTTTGACAGACGTCTCTTGTTATAGATGACGTGTATTTTGATGTATTTGTTTGTAACATTTATGAACATTTTTTTTGTGTGTGTAATTTCTATGCAATTTGATTTTTTCTACTACATATATTCAGAAATTTTCAACACTGTCATTTAGTGAATTTATATTCCTTTACAAACATCAGTGCAGTTAAAGAGCCAAGTGATTGTGTTGCAAAATATGCTATTAAAAAGGCACAAGACCTAATTTTTTCTTTGTGCACACCCAAATATGAAGTTCTGGCTACGCCTATGGTTTCAACCCTTAAACCTACTTATTTTCTTTGTGATAAGTAGTGAACTGATTTTAAGGTTTCCAAAAAGGTTTCCTTTCCAAAAATATAGCTGTTTTCATACCGATCGTTTGAGATATGTATATTAGGACATGAAATCAAGTAAAATGAATACACTTTGTTACACCTTTTCGTGAGATTAGCACATCTCTCCCCTTTTTACCAATCTTTCAGGTTTCACCTTTTTCTTCAGTCCTTTTTTTTCTGTTTCGTTAAAAAATTGGGACAGAAAAATAAATGATTTTCAATTTTCATTATTCTTGAGCAGTTACATATAATCCTCTAGTCTCATTTTGTAGAGCAGAACGAGAGCTATAAAATGGTATAATATAAATTATACCATGTTTACCATAAATTATATTATTTGCTAGTGTTGAATAAAGAATGTTAATGTAACTAGTTTAGACCTGAATAAAGGCATTTTATCAGCACCTTTTTTCTTCTTCATCTTTTTGAAAACATTTTCACAACCTGTTTTTCCCTTTTCCGACCATAATTTTGCACCTTAAAATCCGTTCCCTGATGATAAGTAGCTATGTTACAGTGATAAAAAAATTCAAGTGTAGTGTAAAACAGAATGGCAGGGCACGATTTGTGTTTCAGGAACAAGCGTCTTCTATCTCAACCCTTCACCTTTAAAATGTCTTATGGGCATATTGATGTAGGAAATTTTTTATTTCCAATTCAATTCGTAAGGCATACAATGCATATGATGATTACCCAAAGTTCGCTTCTAATTGTGAAAGCCGGTTTTAAATTATTGTGGGATCAGGAACACCCCAGTGTGGTGACCACATTTGTGTTGCTGTCAAATGTTTGGGGATGAGCATTATGAAGCTGTTTAAATCTCGCTAATATTTTCATTCTAAACAAAATTGAGAATCGCAACAATCCGAAATTGCAAGTCGTTTCACAAACTGCAGTCACACCAGGGTTTATGTATGCAACACCACTACAATTCTCTTCTTGCATATTTTTCCATTGTAAATTAAACGATTTTACATTACCAATAATTGTGTACAAATTTACTTGAGATAAATAAATAGAGCCAAGAATGTGTCAAAATACAGGCCATAACACCCTCTCGTATAATTACAATGTTGTGATTTATACAGTGTGGTAATGTAGGCTTCAAAGCCAGACCATTAATCAACTTTTCAGCACCCTTCTACCAGTGTGTGATAATTCCTTATAAATTCCAATTATACTCTTTTCATTCTCAAATTTTGTAAATGAAAATATATGTATCAAAACATAACTGTACTTCTATAAGCAATCTACCTTGTTTCTCAAGTGTATAGAAATGTTAATCTGTACATATTGAATATATTTCAGGAGAGAAATTTGTCGTATTTCGACTGGTGTTCTATTCTGATTTAGTTGATGTAAGCAGTGAATTGGACCAGTAAATATTGTTAAGCTGTGAAGGCAACAGTTCTGATGTTTATTTGAACGAAGGGTTATTGTTCATGAAAAGGTTAAGTCTACAAATAGTCTTGGTTTCTTCTGACCAAATGTTTTTTTCTTTTATGGTGGTTGAATCGGTTTCATGGATAGTAAGAATTAACAATATATTGATATTTTATAATAGAACGAAAATTTGTTATACTTTTCATGGTACTATAGGGCAGGGGGAGTACAAATAAGCATGTAAAGTCCTTCACATTGCCAATAATGAAACTATTTATGGCAATCTTCCGACAAACATTTCCTATCGACCTCCGCAGAACATGCAAACGCTCGAAATTGGGTCTCTTTGCGAAGCTATGTGAAGACTGTAGGTGCAGGGGATGGTATCGAGACCGAGATGGCCTTGGAAAAAATCGAGACAACACCGAGAACGAGACAGACACAACTAGGGACGAGACTGACACACTGCCAAATGTAGTTTCGATACCATCTCTAGTTTAAGATGTTTTCGAGAGCCTGGCGTTCATGTTTCAGGGTTCAGAAACATATTTTAAGCATGGGCGTCGCTACAATTTTTTTGTGGCGGGGGGGGGGGGGGGTTAGGACATCGATAAACTTGAATAGTAGAAATAATAATTATTATATCATGCTTATAATGATTATTATACATAACTATTATTATTGAATAAAATAAACCAAATTCATTACAAATTATGTAAATAGGAAAACTTTGCTACATCCACTCGATGTCTGATTATCTACAAGAACTGTTTTTTTTTGTTGTTTTTCTTGTTACCTTTCACAGTGCAGAGAAATGCATAGTTATTTTGTTTTGCTATTATTTTTTACACACCTCGTTCGAGAAAAGGGTTCAAAAGTTAGGAGAAAATTTTAGCTATTATGTTTTTGTTCCATTATGTTTTAATCTCTCACATAAAGCTCAATTTTTTGCAATATTCAAAACTGTGGAATCATGTAGTCGACGTTTAAAATGGAAGAATGTGGTCATTGTATTTTACACACTTTTTTTTACCTAACACAGCTTTTGCTTTGGTTATTCAAATCCTAACTCAACTGAACTTTATTTCTGTTATTAACAATAAAAATAACAAGCTTCCTGCTTTTTTGCAACTTGAAATAAACTATGTCAATTTTCCAGGTGGGGTCGACAGACCCATTTGACCCCCACCCCCCTCCTCCCGACGCCAATAATTCTAAGCGTTCGAACCTTATTCGGGCTTAAAATTGCTACGTTACTCAAGAAATTACCTCAAACTACAGGGTGTTTCAGAAGAAACTTTAATAAACTTAGCACTCAAACATTGTTCACTAACTTTTTAAAGAAACGCCCTGTACAATTATCGAACTCTTGCATGTTGTATTATTGCACAGAAATGAAAGGTGAAATACAAAGGAAGTAAAAGAAACTCACCGTTTACTTGGACGCCCCAGACTCCTCCCCCCAACCCCCAGAGTCCGGCGAAAATGAAGACAATGTAGAAACTGTCGTGAGAGGGTTTCCACAGGAGCATCACAGTGACGAGGGTGGTGTGCAGCGCCCAGGCGAAGATCATGACGGGGACCCTCCCTGTCACCTTCACCAGGTAGCCCAGCAGGAGGGCGGAAGTTGCGTTCACCACTCCACAGCAAATCATCACGTACCCTATGTTTGAAATGCCCTGAGTGCACGAGACGAATGCCTAAAAGAGAAATTTCAAAGTAGAAATTTAATCTGTCTTGGAAGGAAATTTACACCAACGAAACTGACAGAGGACGTTCTTAAGATTGATTGATTTGCTTTATTTTACTTCTCATTTTGTGCCATTTTTGGCTAATTTAAGAAGATGGGGATGAGTGACGATGTGATGAAATTGATGGACACTTACAAACATCCATGCTCAGGCAGGGATTCGAACCTGGGGCCCCTGGCGTCGTAGCGCGATGTGTAAGATAAATCTTAATATTTAATGCAAGATCATGTTGTGAATTAAATTGTCGGTTAATACAAAATGATTAAGCTGGACCATATATGAAATAATATTTTTTTTTTTTTTTTTTTGCGATTAGGCCCAAATGTCAATCTCTCTTCAGCTAGTACACCCTGGACTGGATTTTGCAGACTATCAAGGTTTTGGCGCCTTAACTCACGGCCAGTATAATCCTCCTTAGAGATCTTTGTGTGAATTTCCTTTCATCCATTTCATCATATCATCACTCATCCTCATCTTCGCCATTAACCAAAAGTAGGCAGAAAAGCGAAGTAAAATAAATCAAATTATTCAATCAAACAAAAGAATTTTGTCATAGATACAATATTATTCTTTTGTTAGTCTCAAAGCAAATACTGAAAAGTGTGTACTCAAATTTAAACTTGTGTGGACAGTGTTAAATTTTAGTTTTGCCTATACACGCAGTGCCTGCAAGCATCAATTAACACTTAGTCAGTTCTAGTGAGGCATTGTTTATGGAAATTATGAATTGCTAAAGCTACTTTGTGTTCCACAAGTAATCATCAACATCACTTTGTGGTATATCATTTGTTAAAATATGTCTTACAAAGTCTTTAAATTTATATGTATATATCACTTCAACAAGAACATTTGAATCTATCCGATTCCACTTTAAATAAAAGGCCAGTGATATTTAGTTTATCTTCTAATAGTTATTTTTTTAAATAAATATAGCACTTGTGTAAGTACACTATGTATATATTGATTGTGTGATTGAAATAAATAAGTCTGGGTGCGTCAGCACATGGGCTATTTACTATCCATAACTAAAAGCAACACCGTGTATCTGAGGACTAATATATCCTTACCTAGGTTAAAAGCTAAGGCTGTAAAGCGGTGTACAAAAAACACAGCTCTACAGAGGATTATACTGGCTGTAGGTTAAGACGCCAGAGCCTCGTTGGCCTGCATAAATGAGGTTGATACGTGAGCGGTGGCCACAGCGAAGGTCACCCCTTGTACATCAACAGTAAGTATTCATTTAAAGAAATTTTCATGAAGAGTATTACCTCTGTGAAATCTGCAGTGATGAATACAGAGTCCATTCCCATAAATAAGGTCATAGGGATGAGTAACAGCTGATCTCTATTCCGTAGGAGTTTTATCGTGGCTATGAGCAACTGGAATCCTGACAGGTTGCCACCAACTTTCTGGCGATCTCCCTGGTACCTAGAAAGAGGAAAATAGTATTCCTGAAATTTATAAGGGACGTAAGATACTGGAATATGACTCAGGCTCTTCAATACTAATTTTTCGAATCCACTGAATAGCTTTGGTGCTAAACACACACAGAAAACTAAATGCATAACATTTTTTGATGCACTACTGTATTTTATGGCCTCTATTCAGGTTTACAGTTTCATACATTTTTGTATATCGTATGTAGTGTATTTCTATGTCGAGATGCATTCCAATACATCAGTTGAGCTTTTTATGCACCCCCATGCTTCTATTTCGATGATGTACTTAAACATCTGGTTTGAGATATGCTTTTTTTTGTTTGTTTTCTGTGTGTACACTATATTTGTCAGAATATAATTTATTCTATAGTACGAGCCTTTACAACTGTACATACCATACAGTGGAGAAAATTCTTCATTTCATTTAAAATTCAGTACAAAATTCACGGGTGGGACACGCAGAATACATTTTTTTTATTAAAGTAAACATTCTGATAGTTATGCAACATTTTTCTTACAGTTTCTGTGCAATGGAATATGAATCTTAGCACTGTTGATTAAAAGCGCAGTTCTGTCGTCTTCTACGTTCACATGTCTATAAATTCTAACTCCAGTAATATTATTTTCAGTGCTTACCCCCCCCCCCCTCCTCCTCACCATACCCACCCACACACATATATTTTAAAATTTTCATCCTTGTACTTCGAACAGCAATTCCATACACACTAATATCCAAACCCACACACCTTTACACTTTCTTTTCTTCTAAATGTGTATAACTCTCAAACTTTCTTTATTTCATTGCTACTATAGAACACTATATATACTAATGTAAATTCATCACATTTTCCTTAGATGTAGCTTTTGCATATTTTTTTTTTACTATATAGGGCATCAAGTCATTATTTGTATTAATTTTGTTCAAAATGAAATGTTGTATGGCTTAATTGTAACCCTATGGAAATAATAATAATAACATAACTACCCTTAACATACTTTCCCACATTTGTTGCAATAAGTGAACATTTTTGTGTCACGGGTGGAACAGACGAAACACTGCCTCCTCACTTGAGAAATTTATTGCGATTTCTGGGAATTGTCAAATGATGAAAAATACATTCTTTAAGACAAAGAGAAGGTAATTGACCTTTAAATAATCTAGTTGAGTTGAGGGGAAAATGTCTCAGTTAAAAGAGAAATTAACTGTTTTTTGGTGTCACGGGTGGAACATAATGCAAGACGTAAGTAAATCAAAAAGTTATAACTTACTAACTTAATTATGCATAATACTTGAATTTTGATGCAAATGACAATTTTAGATCGTTCATTCACAATACAGGATAAAGTTACTGCATTGCATTTAATTTTAAAAATTGGGGTTCAGGGGGACTTTTACGTACATGGATTGCCCCTGGTCCATGATGTGCAGAAGTAAGGTTGAACTGAGACACTAACCTTTTGAGAGGGTCCACGAAGAGGGCTACGGAGAGCGCAGCGATCAGCATGCAGACGATGTAGATCCCCGACAAGGTGTAAATCTTTTCGTCCAGAGGGCGTTGGAGATTCTCGTTCTCCATGCCACCTGAAGGGCAGAAATTGGCTCCACACGTTCCCAGCACGTGCTCGTCCACTAACGTAAGGTTCTTTGGTTTCCCTGAGGATAATACTGAAAGGAGGAAATAAAAATATTAATTTTGTGGAATTTCGAAGCGTGTTTTAAAAAGTCCTGCAGGATTCTATAAACCTATAACTTTAAAGTAATAGGTTTATTACAACGAAATATTTTTTTTAACATAGGGAAAAATTTTAAATTTTGTTCTGCCCACGCTGCTGAACAATGTCGCCGATTGGGTTTCAAAACTTGGGGGTCAAGGTGTCAAAACTAAGGGGGAAAGGACAGTAACTTTCCCTTTGGTTGATAAGGTTTAGCAGAGTGCGGGGGCAAAAGTGGCAAAACATGGGGGCGAATCCCCCCAAAGTCCCCCTTAATCGCAGACATTGCTGCTGATGACGTGTGTGCAAGTGATCACGCGATTCCAAGATGACGCCGATGCAAGAAAAAGAGGACCCACACCTTGGCCCGCAAGGTCAACAGACCTTCTTAAGCCTTTCGATTATTAGCTGTAGGGACATGTCAAGACTCAGGTGTATTCAAAGAAATCGACAGATCTTGACGACTTGAAGCTCAAGATGCGTGATGTGATTCGCAACCTTCCGGACGAGCAGTCAAAACGTAATTCTCGGATTCAAACGAAGATTGGATTCATTTGCTTTATTTTACTTCGTTTCTTGTGCTACTTTCGGCTAATTTTCAAAGATTGGGATGAGGGATGATATGATGAATAGACACAAACATCCATGCCCAGGTCGGAATTCGAACCCGAGACCCCTGGCATCGTAGAGCGATGTGCTAACCACTCCGCCACGGTGGGCGGCCCAAACGAAGATTGCAAGTGTGTTTTGGACGTGAATGGTGACCAGCTGGAGATCTGGCGATTAACTAAACCACATCAAATATTAAAGTTTTCTCTGTGTAACAAATAATATTTCGTTGTAATGAACCTTGTTATAGGATTTTTGAATCCTGCAAGACTTCTAAAACACACTACATAAATAAATCGAAATTTTCTTGTAGACAGATCTTACTACCTCCTCTAAACCACTTCCCTAAATGTAATATAAATTCAAAGTTTCAATTTAAACCTTTGTGTGAAACAATAAATTACAAATACCATAAACCTCATATTAATCAAGCAGAATTACCCGCTTAAATTTCAGCGTTGAGATGAAAGTATCCAGTTTCGTTCTTTTGTTCAGCATTGTTTGAAGCAAATACATGAATGAAACAAAGTGCGTTTGTGAAATAAATTTTATGCCTATATAGAACTTTCACTCACACAGTAGAACCACTGTAAATGTACTCCCATGAAAAAAATAATCTCAAGATTCTTTTACTGAAGTTGTGGCATTTATAGTTATTCGTGTCTTCCCTTGCAAGCAAAATGTTCAAAGACACTATACTCACGTTTGAAATTATTTTAACTGTTCAGGGGTGCCCACAGGGGCGGATTATGGCGCTGCGCCATAGATTTGGGGTGGGGGATTTTTTTCCCTTCAAATAATATGAAATTCAACATATATGTAAAAATTTTACACCTTAAATGTACCATATTTAATCAATTAGATGAAGAAAAGAAAGTGTTTAAGAGCATTATCGAATGGGGGGGTGGAGAAATATCCAACTCTTACATATTAGGCCTTAATTGACATGTGCGTTCTGGGGTGGGGGGGATTCTGAATTAAACGTTGGGGACAGAATCCAACTCTGGGTCTTTGATTGTTGGGGGTATATTAGTTAGACGGGGATTGAGTATTAAATTGAGGGAAGTATCCAATTCTTGTGTATTACTATTGTCAGACTGTTGCGGAAATTCTGGTGTGGTGATAGAATTGTTTTTTGGACGAGGCAATATCCACTCCAATATCAACAGTAAGTCTAAAATTGGCATGAAAATTTTAGTGGTAGGATTGAGTATTAAATTTGGAGAGATATGTGTCTTTATAAAGTGTTAAATCTTAGATTGTGAAGTGATTTCTTTAGTGGAGAGAGTGAGTTCGAACATTAAATTTTGGAGACTGTATTTAGCGATATGGTATCCACAAGTTTTCGACCCCGAACGTCTAAAAGAGAATCTGGAACAAACTAAATATCTCGGGATCGTAAGAAAGTATTAACACCCTATTATATTAATATTCTTGAAAGCCTACAAGGATATGGATGTAAAAATTTTCTTTCTCGCTTTGCTCGTAATGTTCTATTATGACGATCCGAGTTTGGCGCTTTACTGAGGTGCATGTGAAGATTTATACTACAGTTGCATTACAAGACATAATCGATATTCATCAATTACATTACTCCTTAAAATATAATGCTTAGTCTGTTGGTATACTGCATAATTTAAAGCAGGTGCATCATTTGTAACAAAAAGCGAAGAAAAAATATACTTTAGGTAGACGCGTTGTCGTAATTAAATACTTTGTAGGGATTACGATATCGTTTGAGGGCGCGAATGGTATAATTTAGAGGGGACGGATGACGATTTTTTTGGGAGATCCGCCATTGGCCTTGGGGGGATGGGGGTGTCTAGCCCAAAATAATTTCCTAAAGTATTCAGATTAAAATTTACTTCATAGACTCAGGCTACTTTCAGATGACTGCAGCAAGTACGTTAACTAATGTATATTTTTCAATGAGTACATATTTTGTTTATCATCACTATTAATGAAATTAAGAACTTTTGTCGTTGTTCCATACGTATGTACATTATATGTGCATAAAATGTAAATTAGAACACGCAATTTGTTGCTTTCGAGATTTCTCTGCAGTTTCTGGCATTAAAGGGTAAAATTTTCGGTCAAAGGCTTATCATTAATAGTTATTCTGTTCCTTAATATTTGCTTTCGGTATTGTGCGGTTGTGCCCAAGTGAGTTCATTGAATAGATTGCTTCAATTCTTGAAGAATGATTTCTCACGTACTTGTGTGGTTTCACCAGTAACTGCTATCCTTTGCATGCGTTTTTCGCAATCTTACAGTTAACACCTTTCTAGAAGTCCAAGGTCTCCCCCTCTTACTTTGAATCAGGGTCAAATTTTGTGAAAGTTGTTCTCAAACTTTTACACAGTTGAAAGGGGCATCTGCAAAAACAATTATGATAGCATCAGGAAGTGATTTATCTTTATGAATAATAACTTTTTACACTGCTGTTATATCTCTAGTGGGAAACAGCCCTATTCCAATTTCCACTGGATACTCCTCCGTCCATAGTGTCATGCAGAGTCCTAGTTTGATTGCGAGTGGTCAGTGCATAGAACACACACATAATACCGGGTGTTTCAAATAATTTAGGGGTTACAAACATTTATTGCAATAAAGTATTGAACTTACGTTATTGAAACCAGTCCAGAACGAACGAGGAACTTTCAGTTTTTTTTTTTGTTGTTTTTTTTTACAGCTAGCTACAAATGTTCAATGTGTGCATCACGGGTGACACGGCACACATCGACACGACAGTCTGCTTCTTGCGACACTCGCATGAAAAAGGGCCTGTCGGTAGTGTCTATCGCTGAGATGATACGCTTCCTTAAGGCTGCGATATCACGCGGCATCAGTCTTTGATGAAACCCCACAAAAAGAAGTCACACGGTGTAAGGTCCGGTGATCTTGAGGATCAAAACATTGCACAACACAGTATGAGTGATGTGGGTGATTTGAGTGTCGCCTAGCGGCAGGGATGTCAACTCTCAGCTTAACAAAACATAAACGCACAAACTGTTTGCGTTCTTCGATCGTTCTGGACTGGTTTCCTTAACGTAAGTTCAGTAATTTACTTGCAATAAATTTTTGTAACGAGTCAATTAGTTGTGAAACACCCGGTATATTAGACATAATGAGTCAAGTTCGCAACACCGTTTGACACTAGGTGTAGTGCAGGTACATTCCAGTGTCAGGCTCGTGCGAAGAAGCCATGCTCAACAAAGTAGACAATAAGCGGTGTCCAAGACCCAAAGATTCAACAAATGCCTTCTCGTGCTTTCACAGTTCATTTCATTGGTTATCACGTACCACGTGACTGCACCACACACTACACCGCCCCAGAACGTTGTGCAAACTGTACAGGCACCAAATACACTACGTGACACCAAATCAACGAAGCAGAGGTGACTGTGTGACACTTCGTAACCAACTATACTCTTGAGTGCAAAGAGTCAAAAAGTGCAGTGAACTAGACGGGGCTAATACGAAGGACGGTTTGATCTGAAACAGAAATGACAAATAATGTGCGGAAAAAAATTATGGTGCAGAAACTACACACCTTGCTCTACTTTTCCAGATATTCGCCACACCGATTCAAGCACTTATAGCGTGATACCAGTTTGTTGATGCTGTCATTGTACTCTCTTTCTGACAACGTATTCAACAATGTACTGACAGTGTCTTTGAGTTCACCAGCTGTGGCAAAGAACTTTCTGGAAGAAGCAACCTTCGACTGTAGCACACAGTACAGTTCACCTATAAAGGTTTCGAAGACAAAGATCGATGAAGCAATTCAGGCTGACCAACGTTAAACGTTAGGCATGAATCTTTTCCTGCAATTTCACGATCTCTTCTTCACGAAATCGTTACAGTACAAGACTGCTGACTGAGGAGCTCACGGTCATTGTCACGACATGGTTGAATACATTGGCGTCAACACAGTACAATGATGGCATCAACAAACTGTCATCACGTTATGATTAGTACTTAGATGTGTATGGCGAATATGTGGAAAAGCAGTATGGTATGTAGTTTCTGTACCATAATTTCTTCCACACATCATTTGTAGTTTGTGTTTTACATCAAAAAGTTCCTTTTTTTCTGGATAACCCTCGTACATTGGGAGCCATGAGTATTACCGTTCAAATTGTCCATCACCATGTTCGTGTACTTTATTTGTCCCAATAAGAGCTTCAAGAATTAGAAGAAAACTCAAATCACGCTGTTGACAACTTCTGCACCAGCATGCATAAAAATCTATTTCTTAAAAACATACAGGATGTAAGAGAAAAATTAATGAAAATAGTCATGGACAATGTAACGGTAATACTCATGGTTGTCACTGTACATCCAGCCACATATTTCAGACATTGCCATGTTGTAAGAAGTAATTAGTGTGGAGAACGCCTTCTTACCTGCAGATGAAATCACATTGCCCCAGATCTGGCTTCCCTGGAACAGCATGGAGAAGATTCCGAAAAACCTGATGACTATGACGTCAGACTTGACGCCAGTGAGCTCCGCGTAGACGTTCCCGACAACAGTTAGGTAGGTGGACTGGGCGCACCAGAGGGGCCCCCCGCCAAGGCCCACCAGCACGCCCGCCGGGATGAGGGTGAAGAACTTGGCGTAGAACTGGGCCGCGATGTACGGGATGAAGAAGAGGCAGGAGAGCGAGAGGGCCCACTTGCAGCCGATGCCCCGGATGATGATGACAGGGAGGAACAGCGTGGACAGGATGAGGGCGGCGTAGATGGACGACAGCGACGCCGTTCCAAGACCCGCCTCAGAGTTGATGGAGCTCTGGAGATTGGCCGTGCCCTGGAAACAAGATTTTAGCACATGAAATATATATCTGGATCTTTATCATTAGACTTTTAGTTTGCACCATACTGACCGCGCTTTCCAGAATTCGCCAGCGTGGACCAGACTGGTGAACCAAAACTGAAGTGAAATCCAGAAAGCTTCATAGTGAAACAAATTAAGACTACATTATTAAAGTGGACGTATATTCGCGTTTATTAGGAAAACGTTACTGATAGTTTCTAAATCACAGAAGATATTTCACAAATAATATATATTTTCACTTAACTACATCTCAATTTCCATGTGCAGTACGAATTTAAATGGAATTCTTTCGTAAAGAAAACGCGAATGGATGCTTTGCTGCATGTTGCTGCAGAACATGGACGCATGTTTTGATGCGTCGACATACTTTATTTCACTTTGCGTGCAAGTAACGGAGCAGCCCTATTACAAATGTCGATAGTTTATGCCTGCAACTTGTTTATTCGCCCTCCGTGCAACAAAATCGTCGTGACATTCCGAACTCTTGCCTACAGAATTGATATCATGAAGCAGAACAACTTTCAAAGCAGACGACGCCATTTTGTTTCACCAGCTCTGTAGGACTGTGTGAAATGACGTCATGGATTAACCGGGGAAAGATTTGGTTTACACCGGTGAAGTACGGAACTCCGAAGCGTGCATCAGCGGTGCACCAGCCAGTCCACCGGTGAAATCTGGAAAGCACCTTGAAACGTGCTTTCAGGTTTCATCTCGTCTTGATACCAAGTTTCTTTTTCTGCTGAAACGAGACAAACCGGGATAGGAACGAGCCCTCATTTTAATAATTATATTTTAGTTTAACTTCATACTGATAAATTAACTTGGTGTCGTCTCCAATTGTAAATGCCACTCTCGTTCTGGTTTCAAAAATATCCATTTATTGATTCTAATCACTATCAATCCATCCTCATCGACACAATTAAACTAAAAGCAGGAAAGCAACATAAAGCAATAACCATTTCAACACAATATTCATCATGAATAATGTTTCTGAAGGTAGTTCAATAATAAAAATAACAATACTGACCCTCTTTTGAAATCCCACGATACTCAACTATCCCCTAAATCGGATGTTCCCAAACTTCTTAGTTTCACGGCTCGCTTAATGTTTCAAGACGTTTCCACGGCGCCCAAGTCATATGTAAGCCTATTTAAGGCCCGCATTAGACGAAAGCATTTTCCTTAGCATTTATGCCATGACCAAAAAGCTATCTTGTAAAGTAAGAAATGTTATGGAATTTCAGCTGCCATGGCAAATTTCCTGGCATTTCTCAAGGAAAGAACCGGCTTTATTTACGTAGCATTTTTCGTAGCATAACCAATCAGAAGCGACCTCATGGTCACGAGTGCAAATGTAATGGCGGTGGCGTGAGATGTAAACAACGTATCACTTCACACTTTTAAACGACGATAACTATTCAACCGAGAGAAATATGGCTTCGTATTAAATGGTTTTAGGTAGAGAGGAATGGCGCTAATTAAATATATAATTTACAACGTTTACTGTACACGTATGGAAGAATATTTTAGCTTTTTCAATTGTAAACACCGTGCACACAGCATAGCGTGTAACTCGACGTGCCTTTCGTGCTGTATATATTATACATTGCAATCGCAAAAGCTAACCTAAATGGTCCATGAAATGCTTTCGTGTTAAGTACTATCTGCTATAAGATTTTTGGAAGCATTTACGTAGCATTTATGCTAGCAAAAATGTTAAAGGAAATGCTTCCGTCTAAAGCCGGCCTAACACTTGCAAGGCTCAATTAATGTGGTTAGGTTTCTTGCCTTAAGTAAAGAAATAAACATTTTGCTTAAAATGTACTAGTAAGCATATATTTGGAATAAGTGTCACTTCAGTGAAAGTATTGGAACATTTCGTTTAGGGAACCACTGCCCTAAATGAACTCTTAAAAAAAAAGAGTGAAGCGAAGAACAAATAATTCAATCAAGTCCATCTTTATACGCTATCATAGTGTGTCCTGTGACACACTTTATAAGCTGTTTACAATATATCAACACAGCCTATATTTTATCCCAGAATCTCCCTAATTATCCCTCCCCATTGGAATGTTTATGGTTTCATGTTGCTGTTGCTTGACAAGTTTAATCCCTAACCCAAACTGAGTATCGCACTTGTCCTTCGTCAGCGGATACCTCGGATCTAGGTGGAAGCTCACAGTAGTTCACCAGCCATATCCCCCTCTTAATTATGGGGCTAGAATTGATTGATTGATTTGATTTATTTTACTTCGCTTTATGTGCCACTTTTGGCTAATTTGCGAAGATGGTAATGAGGGATGACATTATGAAATTTATGAATGGACACTCACAAACATCCATGCTCAGGGATTCGAACCCGGAACGCCTGGCGTCATAGCGCGGTGTGCATGGAGGGCTAGGAACATGACAGACTAGTCCTACAAATTGATCAATCTTGCGCCAAAGATGGATAGAAGTTGCCGGAACAATAAATCCATAGGCGTGCGCACGGGGAGGGGGGGGGGCAGTTGCCATTACCGTTATTAAACAATATTATGGTATTTTCAAAATTAAGTGTTTTCAAGCAGACTAAATTTCAAGCAGCTACGAAGGGTGAGGAAGGAGAGTATTATTTCCTATGAAATTGAACTATCAACTATTCGTTCTCTAGCAAATATCTTGTTATTCACACACAATATATTAGTTAGTTGCATTACCTCTGTGTGTTTAGATAATAAATTGCCCATACATTGGAAATCTGTAGCGGTGATTGGGTGACAAAAGTGGGATGAAGGGCAAGGACAGTACATTTTTTCTTTGTAGAGAAGACTTAACAAGGGGGCAACTGCCACTCGCCATTACTGTTTGAAATGAATAAATTAAGTATATATGTTTAGAATTCGCTATACGAAACCATGTTTATATGGAAAACTGTTTGTGAATCACAGAGAGCGGAAATAAAGCGGGGTGGACAAAGAACATTGGTGCCATGAAAGTTTGAATTGTTCTAATATAGAGATTTTCGGCGGGTCCGGACACTTTATACACACCCTGTTCCACACCAATCAATGGAACAAAACAGTGAGATGAGGTTTTAATTTCTCTGAACTTTCATAAAGGCTTTTGCCACCCCCTCACCCCAATCAGAGGGCCTGCGGATGCCTAGGAATAAATCTTCTGGATTAGAAACGTCTGAGAGTTATGCAGTTTACTGAATTAAAATTAAGAACGAACAGGTTATGATTAAACAAACCAATGCAGTAGTCAGCGGATTTACAGTGAAATTAAGAGGAAAAGAACTCACCTGAAAAGCTGTGTAAAGAATCATGAAGGCGCAGCTGACGACCAGCACGTTCTTGAGTATCCGCCATTTTTCTGCAGGTGAGAATTTCCCCTTGGACGTGGACAGCGTACACACGTCCGCGGCCCCGGGGAGTTCCTTCCCCTTCTTTGGGGTGTCGATGTACACGCGAGCTGCCTGCAGAGGGTCGTTCCTCTTGTCCTCCGCGAAGGCCTCGTTGTAGCAGCCACCGCTCTCCGCGTCCTGGACGTCCTCCACAGGAACAACCATTCTTTCCCTGGGTTTACAGCCTCCGGGTGTAGCAGTCTGTAGAGAGAAATGGCAAATTAATATAAGACAGATTCCAACGCTTCCTTTTTGCAGTGTGAGGTCATAACAGAATCATATCTGCTGTCTACATTTTTACACTTTACTGCAAACAAATTACACCAAATAGTTTTAATGTCAAGGGGTCTGACGGAAGTTCCAGGGGGGTGCTCAGAACATTGCGTGCGAAACGAGCAAGAACATTTTTACATCCATATCCTTGCAGGCTTCCACGAATATTAATTTAATGGAGTGTTAATACTTTCTTACGATCCCGAGATATTTAGTCTTTTCCAGATTCTCTTTTTAGCACGTTCTCAGCCCCCTGACCCATGCCTGACTACGGGCCTGTGCGAGGTGCGTAAATATTACCAGGTCCATTGTCCATCACCGTAAGGCCTGCTTTAGACGAAAGCATTTAATAGCATTTTTCTTAACATTTTTGCCATGCCGTGTAAAGTGAAAAATTTTGTTGCATTTCAGCATTCATGGCATTCTCAAAGATAGGATCCATCCTTTTCCGTGGCATTTTTCGTAGCATAACCAATCAGAAGCGACCTCTAGGTCACGGGTGCAGATGTAATGGCGGCCGCGTGATATGTAAGCAATGTATCACTTCCACATTTTTAAAAGCCGATAACTATTCAACAGAAAGAAATAACGTTTCATGTAAAACGGTATTAGGTACAAAACAATGACGCTGCTTAAAAAACATACTTTATATAACGTATGTAGTACACGTATGGAAGAATATTTTAGTTGTTTCGATTGTGAACACTGTGCACTCACCATAGATGGTGGTGTAACGCGACGTATATTTCGTGTTGTATACATTATACATTGTAATTGAAAAAGTTAACTGAAATGTTACACGAAATGCTTCCGTGTAAAGTTATATCTGCTATACGTTTCTTGGAAGCATTTACGTAGCATTTATACTAGCAAAAATGTTAAAGAAAGTGCTTCCGTCTAGAGCGGAACTAATTCATTGACTTTGTATTTCTCAAACGGCAACGAAGTATCGACGACAACAAGCATGCCGCAAAGGAAAAAACTTATTGTCAGAAACACGTAGGGTATGAGGCACAAATGGTTGAAGCTAGTAATGGTCAATTTGCCAGGTAATACTTGGATGCAACCCACTGTACCAAACATCGATTCGATATAGAATTTCACATTAGCCTTGATATTGTATCGTGGAGTGTCTTCGTTCAGTGCATTTTCTCAACACTTGACAACTCTGCTCAGATTGTTCCAAACCAATAGGCTTTGAAAGTGACCAAAATCCAGTACTCGTTGGTAATTTAGATCAAATCTCTATCCTAATTAAGGCGAACAGAGATTTTTTACTTCATCAATGGTTATGCTCTGTTATATAAATGTCATATTTGGTTAATGATTTATATTTTCAAGATTCATATATATATATTGAAAAATATTATACTTATTTTCAAAAATACACAATCTGTATTATAAAGGGTTTTTAAATAAGAATGATATGATTTTGAAATGAACTGGCAACTATGCTTCAAATATTATAACTGTCACTAGTTGTCATTTGTGTTTAGTATACTGTGACAATTCATCATGGCTAAATACACTTTAAGAATGTTTGGTTCTTGGGCTTTAGAGCAACTTGAAACGGATCATAATTTTGGGCAAAAAAATTATCTTAGACGAAGCTCATTTCTGGTTACGTGGGTATGTTAAACAAAATTGTAGTTTTTGGTGTGAAAACAATCCACAAGAGATTCACGAGAAGCCCTTGCATCCGCAAACGGTCACTGTATGGTGTGGTTTATGACACAGTGGCATCATCTAACTAACTAACGAACTCTCTAGCCTTCTTAAACCTGAAGGTTCATGGCTGCAGCAACACAGGCCTTCCATCTTTCCCTATCTTGAGCAAGATCTATATACTCTTTTCCATCCCTACCGATTTCCCTTAGGTCCATCTCAACATTGTCTCTCCATCTTCGTCTTGGCCTTCCTACAGGTCTCTTACCATCAGGTTTCCCAACAAGAATCCTGTAAACTCCTCTTTCCTCTCCCATTCGTGCCACATGGCCTGCCCACATGAGTCTTCTTGATTTAATTATTCTAATAATATCCGGACATGAATACAAATTATGTAGTTCTAAATTATGTAACCTTCTCCACTCACCTGTCTCCTCATCCCTTTTAGGTCCAAAGATTTTCCTAAGCATCTTATTTTCAAATACTCCCAATTTATGTTCCTCTTTCAATGTAAGGGACCAAGTTTCACATCCATATAATACTACAGGCAAAATTACTGTTTTGTATATTTTAACTTTTAGTTTCTTGGATATTAAACGAGAAGACAAAAGTTTATGAAGAGAGAAGTAACATGCATTTCCTGAATTAAGCCTACTTTTTATTTCCTCTTTAATATCATTTTCATTTGTTAATATTGAATTGGAAACTGGTTCAAACGAGTTGTTATCAGTAATTAGATTTTGATTATTACCTAACACTTGGTTTCGGCCTGTAAGCATATATTTAGTTTTCTCTTTGTTAACTTCCAAACCTATCTCTTTAGCAGTTTTGAAAAATATTTTAGCATTATTCTTAATTGTATTCACATCATCTCCCAGTAAGTCTACATCATCTGCATATACTAACAACTGAGTCACACCATTTAATTTTAGTCCTCCTTTAGTTTCTTTTACCTTCCTAACAGCATATTCTAAGGCAAAATTAAAGAGCAATGGAGATAATGCATCTCCTTGTTTTAACCCATCATGAATTGTAAATTTGTCAGACACATTAATACCCACACGAATTTTACTTTGTTTCACTGGTGCATATTTTTATCATACTAACAAGCTTCTTAGGTATTCCAAACTCTACTAATATATTATATAATTTATCTCTTTTGACCGAATCATATGCTTTCTTGAAATCAATGAATAGCTGATGGACATTTTGATTATATTCCCACTTTTTTTCAAGTGTCTGTCTGATGTGAAAAATTTGATCTGTAGTTGATCTGTTACGTTTAAATCCACATTGATAGTCACCTAAAATTTCATTAGCATATGGGTTTAGTCTTGTTAAAATAATGTTAGATAATATTTTATATGTTGTTGAGAGTAGAGAAATTCCACGGTAATTATTGCAGTTCATTTTATCACCTTTCTTAAACACAGGAACAATTATGGATTTTTTCCACTGTTGAGGGATTTCTTCTTTATTCCATATTAAACAAATTAATTTATGAATTTGACATATTAATGAATTTCCACCATATTTAATTAACTCAGCTGGTATTAAATCAATGCCAGGTGCTTTGTTATTCTTAAGCCTTTTAATAGCATCTTTAACTTCAGTCAAGTTAGGTTCTGGAACTAAAGGTTCTGCTGTGTGTACTTCATTCACTTCTGATTTATCTCCTACATGGACATTTAAAAGGTCATTAAAGTAGTTCTTCCATCTATTTAGAATATCGCTTGGGTCAGCTAGAAAATCACCGTCTTTATCTTTTATCAAGTTTACTTTAGGTTGCCACCCATTTCTAAATTCATTTACACCTTTATATAAATCTCTGATATTTTTATTTTGCTGTTTGTTTCAATTTCGTTAATTTTGCTTTTCAAGTAATCTCTTTTTTTACTTCTAAACGTGCGGTTTACTTCTCGCTTTATTCTACTATAATTGTTTAGATTTGTATCATCAGAGTTATTTAACCACCTAAGTCTAGCCTGATTTCTTATTTCTATTAGATTATGACATTCATTATCAAACCATGGCTTACTTTTTCTCGGTTTATGATATCACAGTGGCATCATCGGACCATTTTTTTTTTCAAAACGAGGTAGGATTGCACAATGTCATCGAAAATTGGGTTCATCGAATTCACTCGTGTGCACGAAGTTGAGGTGAACACTTAAATTATGTGTTATTTAAAACATAATGTATTAAACTAAACTATGCTTCAAAATAATATAAAAAAAATTGTTATCTGAAATAGTTTTTATTTTATTTCATTTTAAAATCATATCGTTACAAATACTATTACACTCAGGCACAACGAGTTTATTCAGTTTTTTTTCTTTTGTCGTCGCTGTCATGACGCATGTCTTAGTTCGTCATTCTCTCAGATATTACAGAGGCAAATAGATTGTCAATCCATTATTAAATTAAATAAAGCCACAATAAAAATATTCGAAGTCCAGAGAAACCCATGCTCCCTGCTCTGTCTTCACATTGATTTGCCTTTTCATTTACCTGGGAATGTGTGTCTGCCAGTCACTGTAAAATATATACACCACGATGTAACCAAACACTAGTTTAAATTTGGTCATCTCTTGGCGGCTTTCTGCTTTTTGAAACTTATTTATAGTGAGAGAAATATTTGGAATAAATAAAAAAAAAACATTATGCACTTATGAGCAAACTTTTGTCTAAATAGGTGAAAAATGATTGTTCGTCAGCGGTCATTTGTTTGCAAGTACCAAATGAAAAGTAAATTAAAGCACATAGGGGCGGAGAGGTGAGGTTTCGTAGGGTGGCCTTTATTTTTCAGGTTTTGAAATTCTCTGCTCCCAACCCCTAATCTTGTTCCAATACATAAAAAAGCGTGCCTTGCAAAATTTCAGCTAAATTGCACTATTTTAAGGTGACGCCCCCAAAAGGCATTGAAGTTTCAATATTTTATCAAAATAATAGTCAAGCGTAATCGAAAGACAATTTTAAATATAACTGTTTTCTGCATACAGTTATGTACAAGAAAATTTAGCCAATATATTGAGCAAAGATTGAAACCAAAAGAGAAATACATACTTCACAAAATAAAGTCTGAAATGGAAATATTAATTAAAATATACTAGATTTTACTGCTCCAAGAGGACAGTTTTGGTAGCACCTGAGTACTTTTTTTCTGTCTGATCGAGACTCTCGATCCCAGCCATAGTTCAGATGTGATCGGCACCACGTTCCTACCGCTTTTACTGCCCTACCGCCAGATACCCACTGGGTGTGCATCTCACCAATCTTTACGCAGGGATGATGATGAAACATCATAAGGACTTGACCTGAGTCATTAGAAAATTGAATATAAGCTTAAATTAAACTTCGTCATACCTTTTACAGGAAATCTCCAATATATGGATTTTCGTAGCCTTTCGTCTAAGTTTTATTAAATTGCTGTTGTGTGGGTGTAAATTTCTGGTCAAACTGTCCAGGTGATTTATAAAAAAAAATGTGCACCAAGGGCGTTTGTAGTTTGTGAATGCCATGAAGTGCAGAAAGACTACTACTCTTTCCACGTCTCCTATAGGAGACGATGCAGCCGTGACAAGACTTCCTGGAAATGAAGTAATCTGAGACCATGACGCTCTCACGTAACACTTTAAAGCCTCACAAGGACAAAACAAAGATTATCACTGACCATGGATTCTCAGTTTTGTAGAGGTCCGATTCAGTGTTTCTCCATGCTGTGGGTATTTTTTTTTTTTTTGAATTAATGGTTCCCGTAAGAAGAATGAGCTTATGTCGTCCCAGGTGATTATTTTCCAAGGCAGAGTCCTTGAGAAGGGAACGGATTTATATGAAATACATATTTATGTATGAAGCTGAAATCAGTTACATTTCTCATGATCTTTGCACATCATGGCATGTAGACTCGAAAAATTCAATTTATATTTTCCATGTGTTTACATTTATTAGATTTTTTGACTCATTTTATTTATTTTTACATATTTCCATATTTCAGAACATTTCTCAACACACAGGCGTACCTTGGCCGGGGGAATGTGGGGGCACTTGCCCCCCGAAAATTTTTGGTTTATTCAAATTTACAAGTTAGAGGACCTGAGGAGCAAAGTAATAAAGAGTAATATTTGTGATTTCGCAAACGTCACAGTTATTTAGTAAATAATCCTGGACGTTGTTTTTATGCGATGGAATAATGTTCGCATCTCTTCCCCCAAATTTTGGCCCAAGTTTGATTCCACCCCCTCAAAATTAAGCCCAATTTAATTCTGCACCCTCAAAATTAGGCCTAATTTAATTCTGCCCCCCTACAAAGTTAGGCCCCAAGTTACGCCCATGTCTCACCATATACGCTATATGTTCCCGTGTGACCGAAAGACTTTGATAAATTTCTTGCGAATAACTGACGAAGTACGAAGCGACGTTAAAGAAATTTAAAATTTACGACATTTTGTATTGTGTCCAATTGCGTTAATTACAAGTTTTCTGTCATCTGAACAAAAAAGTTTATTTTACACCTTCCAATTGTTTGCTTTTGCTATTGTAAAACATTCCTGTTTATTTACAATTGTTGTCAACAATAGAGAATGAGAACTCAAGCATGAGGACTCCTGGTTGTTACAAATGTTATTTTGGCACCGTTGCAAGAGTGTCAAGTCGAGCAGCCCATTGCTAACCCCACCCTCTCTACTAGTTGCGCGCCCGACAGCAGCGCCAGAAGCAACGATTTTGTGGCAGACGTACGGGATTCCCTTCTGTAGTGTCTGATATTAAAAAGGTAAATTCTTACCATAAGTCCAGGTTTAACTCCACATTTTGGTGAAAATAACTAAATATGTATTTACATATTTAGCAGATTTGTACTACATATAAATCCAATCCTTGGATATGAAAAACCATAACTGTCACATGACCAAGGATATGTTGAGATGGCGCCAGTAAGCTTCAAGAGGCACGGATTGGAGGGACTGGACGTAATCCTCAAGACAACGACTGACGACGTTAATTGCCCCCTTTCGACCAAAATGTGAAAGGGAAGAAGCGTCACGGATTAGGTCCATTGTGGATGATGACACGAAGGTCAATTTTCAAGACATTAAATTGCCCTTCCAGGATTCGCGCCCCGTTATGCACGTTAATTGGAAAACCTTGCAAATTTAAATTTCCTTCGGTTTCACGCACTTACAAAGCAAAAGAACCGGCCTCCTTGCCCAAGAAGCGTAACACTGAAGCAAGTGATCGTGCTTTTGAATCTTTGATAACGCGTGGGTGTATCCGTACATTTCTCGAATCGTCGTTCTTTATATCACTGTTCCTTAAAATCGTCAGAATTAATACCCAAGTTAAAAAGGGAAAATACAACTGGGAAGTTCGTATGTGTGCTCTCCCCCTCCACCCCCCCCCCGCAACAACACACCTCAATTCCAAAACAGACATGTGCGTTAAGACTGAGAACTTGGATTTCTTATTTTAGTTAATTTGCGTCCCTTTTCTGCCACTTATGACTAATCGCGGCAATGATGAGTGAAAGTAAAGCAAAATGCTCCCCTGTGCTTTGCACACACCATGTAGGCGTATAGGGTTATGGAGTTAGGGCCTCACACATCCTTGATCACGGCCGAAGGTGGGGGTGATCAGCACCACGGACCTGGCTGCCTTTACTCCCAAGAGTTTCCTCCAGGTACCCACGTTATACTACGCTGGATGGGCACCGGAGCCGCTTGAACAGGTGGAAAAAGGTACGGTTCTCCCCCACCGGGGTTCGAACCCGGGTCTCTCGCATGGTAGTCAGACGCCCTAACGACTTTCTTTTATTTTAAGGAATACCCTTAAGCGGTAGTATCCCCGTTTTTCACTATTTTCTCCATTTTTCATTTCTCGGTTTTCTCAATGTTCAGATTCTCTCGTTTGGACAAACACAAATATCCATGCCTTACCCGGGACTCGTTTCCGGAACACCTGGCGTCGTAGCGCGTTGTGATAACCATTCCGCCACGGATGTCTGAGTTAAGACTGATGACAAAGTAGTGGATACCACCTCAAGCAAAATTTTTCTCCAGTTCAGAAATTTCATCTCTCAATGTCAGCTCGGATTCACATTGAGAGGTTGATTAGATCACTAAGGGTTCCGGGTGCGAGTCCTGCCCTGGCCCGAATGTTCCTTCAGCTTAGTTTAAACATTCATCCTTATCGTTGCGATTGTCTTAAGTGATAGAAATGCGACGCAAAATATAAAAATGACCAAAGTGTTACTCTTGCAAACACTAATAATTCGAGGAAATCCCAACAACGGCTGATTTGTGTGCAATGGGGCGTAACGCCACTTCACAGCGATTTTTGTTTGAACTCCAGTTGACCATGAATACTTCGCACAGCGACTCAAGGAAGGTCAAGGAAGAAAATGTGATCAGACGGAAAACTGGTTCCTTAAACTTTGTATTGCCAACAATTACCAAGGGGAAAACCTGGGTTATCTGCACATCTCTGGTGCCGCTGTCTGCTTATCACTGGTTGTTTGTGAACAACGCCCTGATTGATACGATTGATAACTCATCAGAAGCAGTCATGTTCCTTCATTCCGAGGCATAAGCATTCAGGAAACGTGTTAGTGGACCTATCACAAATTAATTTCTAGGTCACAAAATTCTCTTGCTTTCACATTTTGAAATATTAAATTTAAGACGAAGGGAGGTTCTGAGAACTGTTGCTAATGAAAAATTAAACAATTTTAATACATTTCTGATCATGATAAATATAAAAAACGTAACTTCGTTGCGTAAGGGTTGTGGACTTATGCAGGTTCAAGATAGGTCTGGTTCAGACTGGAGGATTGACACAATTCAAATGCAGATGAGTGCGCTGAATGGCGGTTCTCCAGTACAAAGAAGCAGGCGAGGCGAGACAAAAATATATTAGGAAAGTATACGAAGAGCGTTGAGAGTATAATAGCCCATTAGTATGCAGGCTATGAATTCCATTGGTCAAACCAGCGCTTGGAAAATCCAAAGAGAAACTAAGTGCAAACTGGAAATGTGAAACCATATGTGAGTGTAGAAGGGAGGAGTAGATTGATTAATCCTGTCGCAATTTAGTGAACATTACTTGTGGGTTTCATACAACTTCTTCCTCCTATCTTAAAAGATTTTTCTCGGAATTCTTGGTTCTAGGAGCAAATCGAGCATCCTGGTTCTCCTTATATAGTGTGACAGGTCATACATGTCACTCGAGCCCATTAGGTGACAAGAGACTGAACAACTTGCACATCGTAGGCGTTAAAGCGATACATGCAAGTTCAAGAAGCGAATAAAACAAAAGTAATTTATCAGATTCGAATTGGCACAATGAGCTTGCATCGACCTTCAAATAGCAGAACTTTCACAAATTTTCTTGTCAGCATCGTTCTCGGATATTGGCCACGGCTTAGACAGAAAACACAACTGGGCACCGGTCGTAATGACGTCACCTCTTTAGCGCTTATGCTTGTGGAGGAAGCCGTCGTTGTTTCGATCCCGATGTTGTTGACCCAGCAGCGTTAGAATAATTGGGAAGCTATGAATTTGCAGACTCAGTGTCGAAAGCTAGAAACAGGGGCGATGAGTATCAAGTGATGCGAACCAATGAAAATACGCTCGATAACCTTTGTTTCTTTTTGGGAAGTAGTGTCGTACGATAAAGTCTTGAGCAAGTAAAAGGTTCACTATACAGGGTGTCTCAAAAGTAATAGCGCCAACTGACAGGTGAAAGTACACGATAATAGAAGCAAAAAAGTCTCAGTAAACATGCGTCAGCAAACGAGCAGTTTTCGAGATAATCGCGAATGTGTGATTACAAGCCGCCACTGACTTCATTGTTTGTAAACCTCGTCCTGGTTGGTAAAATACTTTCAAAAACCCCCGGTTCATTTCGGAATTGGTCACAAGCATGTACAATTATCTGTAATTGTTGTATCCATCCTGGTTGATTACAACGCCACCTCTCTGTGTTTACAAAATGCAATCAGTGACTGCTTCTTACCACACATTCGCACACATTATTAGCATTTTACCAACTAGGACGACGTTTACAAACAATGAAGTCAGCGGCGGCTTATAATCACACATTCGCGATTATTTCGAAAACGGCTCGTTTGCAGACCCATGTTTACAGAGACCTTTTTGCTTCTATTATCATGTATTTTCACCTGTGTCGGTTTGCGCTATTACTTATGTGACACCCTATATAAAGCCCTAGTAAGAACTGAAATCATCACATCCAATCGACAAATTGACCTGCAATGTTACCATTACATTAGTTTTCTGCTACATAATTACAGCATTTTTAATTTACTCCAGACTTAACTACAAAACTTCTTTTAAAGTTTGCAAGCTTCAAAGAAGCATTTTAGACTTCCATTCTAGCTTCCACTAACATTTTTCCTAACATTCCAACAAAATTCATTACCAAAATCTATATATATATATAAAAATGGATGTGTGTGTGTGTTTGTTCCGGCATACATATAACTCGAACGCCTAGAGCAATTTCAACCAAACTCTGTATACATATCACTTGTAATCTGGAAAGAAATACTGTGAGGTAAGACACTCCTGGCACCCTAGGGGTGTGGGTGGGAAGGGGTTGCATGTAAAAATAATCCGAGACGACCGATATTAGTGTGGAATCCATAGTTTTCGGGGTTGCTAAGATGAATAGTGACACTACGAATGTCGTTCAACTCCAAGTTCATCAGCTATCGGCATGGAGGGTGAGAGGGGGTGAAAAATAAAATGTCAAAAATGACCTACATTAATGTCGAATCCATAGTTTTCGGAGTCGCTAAATTCTTTGGTAAACAGACCATTCAGCAAGCAACACTAGTTAGAATTCATTATTTTCCTGTCTAATAGAAAATGGATAAATATATACCCGGGCAACGACGGGCAATCAGCTAGTGTTTTATAAAACATAAAATATTTTCAAGGAAAGTAGAGTTTTTATTGTCTTCGCTTACGACACCGTGGAACTTCAAGTGTCTTGGGAAATGTGTCAAGAGCGCGGATAGGTGATGCGTCCTCTCGCCGCTGATGCTCACTCCCGAGGCACTGACGTACGAAAGGGGGAAGCTGATGGGGCTTCAGCCCTCCCGAAATTTTGATAGAATGAAAATTTTCAATGGAAATCAGTAAGAATTCGAAAAGAAAATAAAGGCGTAAATGCAAACACCCCATATAATGACCCCTAATTACAAATTTCGTCTTAAGAGTAAAATTTTAATAGACTGAAACACTCCAAATATGTGCTATATTTTATACTGCATCCCGGCCCCCCGTACAAAAAAGCTATGTGCTATCCACCTTTACAATTTCAGTCCCTCAAGAAAAAATAATTCTGCGTACGCCATTGCTCCGATGGAATGTTAGATGTAACTAATCCCTGAACCAAAATACAGGGTGTCCAAAAATTAAGTATATATTTTTTTATAATAGGGATTGTTAGTTGCAATGCTTTTCATGGTATACGTTCGTTACACATTACTTTCAACATGTGCACCATCCACATCACGACCCACTTCCCATTTGTCGGCAGTGGCGCGAAAGGCGTTCTGGAGCATTGTCGGTGTTATGGCTGCGGAAGCTTATGTAATGCGGTTTCGGAGCTCCTCCAATGGGGTAATGAGTCGGGTGAACACACGTCAGCAAGACGGGGCACCTTACAATTATGCTTTAGATGTCTGCTCGTTCACGAATGCTATATTTCCTGGGAGATGGACTGGGCGCGGGGATCCTTGATGGGGGTGGCACGTTCCCCTGACCTCATGCCCATGGACTTCTTTGTGTTGGGATTTATCAAAGGACGTGTGTTCACCTGAAACATTACTATATTGGAGTAGCTCCGAAACCGCATACACAAGCTTCTGTCGTCATAACACCGGCAATGCTCCAGAACGTCTTTCGCGCAAGTAAAGATCCCTATTTCAACAAAACATACTTAATTTTTGGACACCCTGTATTATCATAATGGTCACATTTACGACTTTCAAACAGTTTGCCAATGACAGAATGTTTGAAAATCATATGGTTTGACTAATTTTCTCTTTTGAAGCAGGCAACATCAAAGGAAATGGTTGAATGTCCAGGTTCAATTCTCAGGTAAGTAATCTCAAGTGAACATTTTCCCGCCTGACTGATTTTCTGGTTCACCCAGTCCATCATCGGTAGGACCATGAGTGGACTCTGGGATAAAGAATAATATACATATTGCAGATGGTAGCACCAACATGATAAATACAGTAAATTCTATCTCGACAGATATAGATCAAAAGATGCGAATCTTTGGTATTGTGCCTAACTGTCGTACTTACTCAAGTATGACAAGTCATTTACACAAATTTAATTTCCAATGGTTCGTCAACTTTCTGCATTCTCAGCTCAATTGAGGATTTAACAATTCTATATGTTTCCAATACATTTTCTGAACCGAAGTCTGTTACCAAGTCACAATTTAGGAATTAGTGGTAAGGCCTTGGGCTACTTTTAGACAAATGAGCATGTCCCTAAGGATACACGTAATGTGTCCCTTTTACTTCTCGTACGTTGATCTGAGCAGGCGATTTTTCTTTAGGAAGGACCCTGAATGGGGTGACGTCATACCAAGACGCATACTCCACTTTTTGCTTTCTGTTGGTTTTCTGAACCTGCCGAGTCCAGTTTGAGGTTGTAGGAATCCGTTTGAATCGGTGGGTATTGACGTATTTTGCTTATTTCGTTTCTTGGTTGTTTTTTTGCTTATGACATCTTTCTACCTGTCGGTTTAATCGCGACGATAACTATGATCGGGAAACTTATGAAATAGGCGATGCAACATGCATGCTTTGACCAGTCCTCGAACCTGCTACCTCTGGCGTCGTGATTGTATGTGCTTGTACAACTATAAGTAGGCACATTGAATTTTCGCGATGCGCAAAATCGCGAAATTCTGAAAAAAAGATGCAATTTTGAACATTCTACACATAACTACACCCCCAATGATTAAATATGCATGAGTTTTGTTCGCGAAGTAATGCGAAATGTGTACTTTTCCACGAAATGAACGCTTTTTCGCGAAATAACCGTGAAATATCATCTAATTAAGTAGAAAACACGCAAAAACCGGCAATCGAGGTTGTGCGCGCAAACTGTCGATTTGTAACGAAACGTTTGCCTAAAGTTTCCTACCACTTGCAGCTGAAGAACGTTTTATCTTCGATTACATCAGGAAGACGCTGCAAATTAGGATTTCCCATGCACATAATCTCAGTTCGAAAACTTCGCTCCCTGTCAAGCTGAATTCCTTTCTTCCCCCGAATATGCATTTTAGAAATGAAATGATTTTGTGTTAATTTTTTCTTTTTGGTTGGACAGCTAAGTACTTGTGTATGTGTACAGTATATAAAAATTAAGAAATAGTTTATCAATTTATAGCTCTTTTGTATGTTGTTTCCTCTCATGATGAAAGTGTGCCAATTTTTTTCCCCACCGCTGGTATATACCGCTGATCTAACATTTTATTTACCGCTCTCCTCAGTTTTTATTTACCATAAATTTGTGTCCCTAACTATAAGTAATTGTAACTAATGGTTACAAGTCGAGAAAGACAGTGGTTCAACTTAGGCTAATTGCGAGTGGAAAACTAAAATTGTTTGCTATTCTGTTTAGTTTTTTTCTTTTATTTGCGTAGTGTATCTGCCTTCAAATTTGCACGCGATCCAACCCATACGACGCCCCACGAATTTCCTATATTGTAATGTTGCCTCTCCCTTGAAAGCAACGCAAAGGTCGTATAAGCAGTTTTCTCTCTAAAACTAACACCCAACCATTTATATTTCTCGTTCCAACTTTTATCTCAAGTACTCTAATCGGACAGCGAACTTTGAAAAATAGCAGATTTTTTTTTCCTGCAGGTCAATTGGTAAAGAACACGCAGGTTAATGGGAACGCCTGCAAGGCTGAAAGGATATTGCGTCATTGAACCTTGAGTGTTTGAGTGTAGCCAATCGCAACTTACAATTGGAGCAACTTTTTCACAACCCAGAGAAGAGAGACTACCGACAAGATTAATAAAAAACTCTTAGTCTTATTAGTGTACTACCAAGGTAAACCGAGATGGTTAACACGAGCGCAACATTTTCTGAACAATATAAAATACGCATAGAATATGGTGCCTGACGCCTAAACTGCTATCGTGCAGGCCATATCATCTTAAGGACAATTTGCAGATACAAACTTAACAACACTGATGAATTCAAAATGTTCTCGTTAGTAGCAGAGCCGCAACCACGATTTTTTGTCTGGGGGAGGGGCAAGTACCAGGATAAATGTACCAATAATAAGATTATTATTATTATTACTACTAGTGGTAGTGGTAGTAGTAGTAGTAGTTTCAAAGACGTGATTATCCTCATAAATTACGCAAAAAACATTTGTTTGGAACAAGAAATTTGAAATATTTTTTCAACACGTTCAATTTCACATTAGCTAATAATGGAAAACAAGCACACAAACTATTTTTGAATGGCAGAAAATGAATGATAAATGCATTCCGATGATAATTATTTTTGTATATGTATATCTTTCATATACATGAAACATGGAGAGACATAAAATAAGAAAATACATATGCAACATGCTAACACTAAATTTTGTACGTATTCAAAGTTTATTCAATACATATACACAGTGACTCAAAAAAGTATTCAACTCACCACAGGCCTCCCATGGAAACATCTACAACAAGCAGAAAAGGAACGAAGATTGAAGTACATGTGCACAGAAGTTTAGTGCATACTATTGAGCAGTGGTCGGAAGTAGCGCGCTACTTGTAGCGTCACTACTGTAGCTAGCTACATTTCGAAAATTGTACCTGTAGCGGGGCTACATTTTGAAAATTGTACCTGTAGCGGGGATACATTTTGAAAATTGTACCTGTAGCGGAGCTATATTTTGAAAATTGTAGCTGTAGCGGAGCTACATTTTGAAAATTGTACCTGTAGCTGTAGCGAAGCTACAAAATTCCTGTAGTTGTAGCGAAATTTTCGCTACAGCTCAGGCGCGGTTGGCTGTATAGCGCAAATGTGCAGTGAAACCCCAGTAATATACAAAATAAACAATAACTGAGAAGTTCATAAGCGTAGAGTGGCAAATTCTCTTAGTGAGAAAGAGAAACCGCGGGCCAGAGCCACTCAGCTCCCCTCTAGTTCCGTTTCGTGCAAAGTCTCCGCTGAACCTCCGCAAGCCAAACCCTACCATGCTAAAAGCTTAGGACGGCTAGCAGAAGCTCGACGCGTACATATGGCGAAAATACATGCAGTCTGAGACTGTAGGAAGGCAGTCTCGTCAAAACGGACATGCGCAGTTCGTAGGATCACCAGCGAGCTGGAGTGAATCACGCTCTTCTCTCTTCCAGTGTTGCACTATGTGTTTCAATTGAATTCATTTGGCATTCTCTTTGTATTTTTATATTTTACAAGACTTATTAGATTAATGAAGAGGGTGTAATACAAATGTATAAGTAACACCGAACGAAAGCTAGAAGTAAAGATGATGGGACAAATAAGATAAATATGATAGAAAACAACTTGCCTACACATTCAGAGTTTTCATCTTTAAGATGGAAACACTTCAGGTGGAAGGAGCCGAAAAGTCAAAAATAGCGCGAGGGCGAGTGGTCGCTTATCGGACAAGACTTAAACAACCGTTTGGTCTTCTTACGTCAGACTAAATGCTTTCGTTGACATGTTAGGCTTTTTAGGTTTAGTTGTCTTAGAATATATACACTCAATTTTCGGGGCTTACCGTGCTTGACCAAAAATGTAATATTTGCTATTTATTCAAGCCTAACCTAACAATGAAGGCATTTCGCACTTACGTCAGAAGACGACCAAAAAGTTGTTTGGGTTTCGTGCGATCAGTTATACTCTAGCGCGAGAGGGTGTTCGAAGGGACGCGCGCATTTAACTTTGTTACGTGTCATTGTCTTCATACTTGTTAGTTTGTTTTGAAGTGCATAGCTGGTGATTGAAATATATATGGCATAGTGATACGTTGAGTGAAGTGAGGTGGATTGTGTATTGGAAGGAGTGTAGTTGTTGCTGTGCGAGAAGTTAACATATTGCATAGAATAGAATCTAATCGCTTTGATTTAGCGATATACTTTCGAATAGTTATATAAGAATTATCTTGTAATCAAGGGGTCTTGGGTTCGATTACTGATACATACTCATTTTAGCAGGCGGAGATTTGTATTTTTCAACTGTAGGTGCAGGATCCAGTTTCAATAATATAGTCTATTTGACAGTGGTGGGACCAGAAAAGAGTTGGCAAGAGTGGAAGAGGCAAAATTGAGGCGAGAATATTTTCTGAATTCTGAGATACCCCTAAATACAATACCATAGGAAAATCTTAAATTAAAATGATCGCCCCCTACACACACAGTCCTTGGTGCTGTTACTGTTATCTGAACATAAAGCAAATCAACTATGTCAGTAATCTACCGGCCAAAATTTGATAATTTTCCCAGAACTATCTCTACGAACCAAAGCGTGTAGTGTCTCGAAAGGTTTAGGTAAGTCCACTTTTCACAATTTTGGTGAACCCCCAGGAAAATTATGCACGAGCCGCGCCTGCTACAGCTACATTTCTTCTCTGCATTTTGAGGAAAATTTTGAATGTGACCACAGCTTCAAAGAAAAATTCGACAACACCACTTACTTTTGTAGGAGGTTTATAAAAAAGTATATTACATGCAAATACGTATAATCTAGATTATAAATATCTTGATATCGCAGATTATAGATATCTGCGTAATTTATTTCATTAGTATAGAATAAATTTAATATCCAGATAACTAAACAGCTACTTTTTTTTTTAGCTGCATCGCTATTTTGGGGAGAAACATGCCTCATTTGCTGCGCCCCTGAAAAAAAAGCCACACCAGGAACAAATCCTGTGGATATCCATGGTGTAAGAGACAAGTAACTAATTAATTACTGTGTAAAACGCTTATTGCAGTGCAAAAACGAGCTATCAATGGATGGACAATGACAATGCAATAGTGACAGCATTCAGTGACTCAGTACGTTTTCAGCATTGATCATTGTTAGAACACAGGATCTCACCAGCAAGAAATTATTGTTACAAGAATGATAGACACACACTTTCTGGAATTACAATTGTTTTGGTCACAATATTTGTTCAAAATCAGGTTCACACTTCAGTTTCCTCAATATATTTCATGACATTGTAAAAAGTATATACGAGTTAGTGACTTTTCTGCAGAAACCATCATTTTCTTTAGTTAATAAAAAAATAATATAGTTTCCAAATGTATGCATTTCTTCTACTTTTACGTTGTTTTTCTGTAACTTATGTTAATCATGACAATGAGGAAGAATGGTTTATTTTGTAATCTAGAGTCACCTTCTGCCACTTTTGGCTAATTGTGAGAATAAATATGAATGATGATGATGATGAGTAGTGTGGAGAATGGAGGAGGAGGAGGATCCATCCTCCCAACTAGGTGTCTTTCCTAGTTTTTGTTTGAGTCCACTTTTTGCACAGATAAACTAATCGAGACTGGATCAGAATCACTAGTGCGTCTGACAGGTATCAAACCTGGGACCTTTCGATTACAAGGTGACAAAATTCCCAACATGAAACTTACGTAAAGCATCCCTCCACCCTGTTGCTCATTTAGCTATACCAAAGCAGCATCCCTCAGCTATTCGAAATGTTAGAGCAAACATCTAACGAAATACGGGAATTGCGATAGTAAATAGCAATCTATTTTCCAGTAAGTACAACTATCATACTAGGGGTTTTTAAAAATACATGTGGTTGTTTCAATAATTTTTTTTATGCAGAAGTAGCACAAAAGTAGCGAGTAGCGATCAGGAGTAGCGTAGCGAGCTCCTTTTTGGTAAATGTAGCTGTAGCTAAGCTACATTTTGGAAGAGTAGCGGTAGCTGTAGCGAAGCTGCTTTTAAAATGTAGCGTTCTGATCACTTCTATTGAGGTAGAAAGTACACAGAAAAGAAACAGCTTTAGTAGTTGACAGGAGTAGTACAGAAAAACAAAAGACAAGATGCATAATTGGAGCTAAAAAAGTATTCAACTGTAATACTTGCAGCATAAAATATTAGTTGTGTGTGACATCCTTAATACCTGCTTGGATGCCCTTTCCTCTTGATGACTTCCTGCCACCGTTGTGGGACTGATTTCACCAAGGTATCTCTTGTTTGTTGGGTAATCTGACCCCATTCGTCCAACGAAACGCACTTGAGGTAATTTTTGTTACTAATTTGGTGTTTCTGGATTCGAAAATATGCCAGACATTCTCAATAGGATTAACGTCTTGCGATTGGGGAGCTATTTCCATCCAGCGTGAGGTTGTGCAATAACCAGAGGTTGGTGTTGAGGGCTGAATGTTTCGGATCATTGTCCTGGGTGAGGGTGTAGTCACCAGTAAGCCCCATAATGTTCACTGAGTTGGGTAGGTGCACCTTCATAATGTTGATGTAACGTGTGTGGTCCATTGTACCATTAATGAAACACAAATCCCCAACACCATTGGCACTCATACAGCCCCACACCATTAACCATCCCTCACCGTATTTTGTTGTAACCGAGATTTTCCTCATCTAGTTCACAGTTCTTTTATTGCGACGCAATCAAGTGCCCATCTCAGGCCCATTTCTTATTCTTTCTTGTAATGTTATGAAATTGTAATGACATTGTAATGAAATTTGAGCCTATGGGCATCAAATGAGCACATGGTTGTGGGGAGATAGAAGAGCCGTGAACTAGATGAGGAAAATCTCATAGTTACAACAAAATACGGTGAGGGATGGGTAATGGTGTGGGGCTGTATGAGTGCCAATGGTGTTGGGGTTTGTGTTTCATTAATGGTACAATGGACCACACACGTTACATCAACATTATGAAGGTGCACCTACCCAACTCAGTGAACATTATGGGGCTTACTGGTGACTACACCCTCATCCAGGGCAATGATCCGAAACATTAAGCCCTCAACACCAACCTTTGGTTATTGTACCTCACCCTGGATGCAAATAGCTCCCCAATCGCAATACATTAATCCTATTGCAAATGTCTGACATATTTTCGAATCTAGAAACACCACATTAGCAACAAAAAATACCTCAAGTGCGTTTCGTTGGACGAATGGGGTCAGATTACCCAACAAACAAGAGATACCTTGGTGAAATCAGTCCCACAACGGTGGCAGGAAGTCATCAAGAGGAAAGGGCGTCCAAGCAGGTATTAAGGATGTCACACACAACTAATATTTTATGCTGCAAGTATTACAGTTGAATACTTTTTTGAGCTCCAATTATGCATCTTGTCTTTTGTTTTTCGGTACTCCTTCTGTCAACTACTAAAGCTGTTTCTTTTCAGTGTAGTTTGTACCTAAATAGTATGCACTAAACTTCTGTGCACATCAGTGCCGGATCTATAAAGGTTGCCCCCCTGCAAAATATTATCAAAGGCTCCCCTCTACCTACCTACCTTCAGACACACTCTCATACAAGGGCCTACAGGGTGATTCAAAAGTCCCTTAGCTCCCCCTATAACCCCTATTGATTCCGCCGATTTCAGAGCAGAATCCTGCGTAATTTTCCACCTGTTGTGTGCGAAGTGTCTGTGTGCAAAACTTATGTAATATGTTAAAACTTATACATTGGGTCCTCTATAGGTGGTTGCCAAATGAGAACTGGAGGGCCCCCCCTCCGTTTCGGCGCCCGTGGTGATGTGATGTGTATATACCATATACACACACTGTTTTCTCACACCTGGAAAATGATACGTGAAATTCTAGCCTGATTTGATCTAAGGTCGGAATGTTTCCGGCTTTGTCCCCTCAAAGCGGCTGCAGGCCCCACTCAGCCTCAATTAAAATAGTACCCGGTGAGGGGTAAAGGCGGCCGGAACGTGGTGCTGATCACATCACCTCCACGATGTCCATCTAAAATATGTGGAGGAGCCCTACCCCCACATACCCTAAATGTACTTTCATGGCACGGTGCTATATGCACAGGGAACTTTACCTGTATATATTGCATTCGTTTCTGTCCCCCTGAGTAACTACGTTTATATTTTACATACGCGAACCATCTACTATGTCAATGGCTGAGGGCCCCAAAAGGCTTACTTGTCCCTGCTCCCCCCTCCCCCGCAGTGCGTGGGTTTGCCCCCTGCGGTTGCGCCACTGGTTAGTAGGTTATCTAATTAATGCATGCCGGGAGGCAATTCGCAGGGTGAGGGCAGCTGGAGTGTGGTACTGACCATATCAACTCCACTGGTCAAGATCGAGAATGTGCAGACCTTATTTGCGCACCCCGCCACAGCAGTGTACAGAGATAGCTCTAAACTTCACATGATTCACGGCCTTGATTGGTTGGCAACCAATTTTCAAGGTTATGTAGAAAGTTAAGCTCCGCCACCATAGGAATGCAATATAGCGAGCGTGCATTGTCAAATCTAGTGGTTATTTCGTGCAGATGGCATCATTTTACGTACACCAGAGTTTTATATAAAATAAAATTTGCCCGCATGCGGAGAGGGGAACTACCTTCCTCTTGAACACGCTAGCGAAATCTATGTTGGTCGACCATATGCTGCAGTTACAAGTGCAATTCTGGGGTCGACTATCTTTCTGATCAGGCAATTTAGAGAGTAGCGGAGCGTGGTATATGCTACGCATACACTTCGAGAATGTTGTGAGGGCTTTAGAACGTCTATGCACCGTGATCGTATGGTGTTAATTTCCGGAGAAATATGTCTTACATTTCTTCTGGCAACACCCTGCTACTCAACTCGGAAAATGAAAATAGAGAGTACAGAATTTTAAAGCCTGCTTTTATGCCACTCTCCAAGGTGTACAGAATAGCGCATACTTCCAGGTTCGAATAGGCACTTTTAAGGTTAATTTCATTGTTCAATTGTAGGGAAAACTGTTTACCTTAAAGTATTTGTAGATTAAGATTCGGTAGCCCCACTATCAGGGGTGCCCACTCCCCCCCAAAAAATCATGTCATCCGTCTCCCCCAAATCATATGATTCGCGCCCTCAAACCATATCGTAATCCAGACAAAGTATTTAATTATACGACAGCGCGTGTACGGAAAGTATCTTTTTCTTAGATTTTTTTTTACAAATGGTGCACCTGCTTTAAATTAAGCAGTATACCAACACTAAGCATTATATTTTAAGAAGTAATGTAATTGATAAATATCGAGAATATCGATTATGTCTTGCAATGCAACTGCAGTATAAATCTTCACATTCACCTCAGTAAAGCACCAAACTCCGACCGTCACAACACAATATTGCGAGCGAAGCGAGCAAGAAATTTTTTACATTCATATCCCCCTTGAAATTTAATACTCAATCCTAATAACAAAATTTCCATGCCAATTTTACATTTACTGTTGATATTGGAGTGGATATTACCTCCTGCAAAAAAAAAAAATCTGAGTCTCCACACCAGAATTTACGCAACTGCCTGACAATAGTAATACACAAGAATTGGATACCTCCCTCAATTTAATACTCAATCTCACTAACTAATATACCCACCACAACGTTTAATTCACAATCCTCCCCAGAACCCACGTGTTAATTAAGGCCTAACATGTAAGAGTTGGATATTTCTCCCTCCCCCATTCGATAATGCTCTTAAACACTTTCTTTTCTTCATCTAATGGATTAAATATGGTGCATTTAAGGTGTAAAAGTTTTCGTATAGGGTTGAATTTTATATTATTTGAAGGGAAAAATACCCCCCCAAAATCTCGATGGCATCGCCATAATCCTCCCCTGCGGGCACCCCTGGCCTACCATCTCCTCTAGATTGTTTAGAAGAAACGCCATCTTCCTTTAATCAAGGGGTGTCGGGTCCGGTCCACGTTGGAGACACTTTTTAGTATTTCAGATCCCACTATATAACTATAGCCAGATTGTTCTATCACAGAAATCAATAACAACTAAAGATTTCGTGTTACCAGTGGCGCAAGCACAGGTGGACAAAGCTGTATAGCCCCCTCCAACCTTGAGCGGAAATGAGTTCTAGGGGGGTGCAAGGGGAGACAAACATTGACGGCCAAGGGTACCCGCAGGGGGCAATTACCGCCCCCCATTCCAAATTTTATGCAAATAAAAATACATTTCGTAAAATTTTCTTGTTCCCTTTCTTACGCAATACTGGATTTTCTTAATCTTATCAAGTTCAGAGCCGTAGCTAAAGGGTGGCGGGGGTCGGCCCTAGGAGCCGAACGATCTAAATGAAAAAAGTTGGAAAAAAAATGCCATGGCGTCCCGTGAAATTATTTGCGCCCGATAAAATCAATATTGATTTCAGTCTGCAAAAAAAAATGGGATCTAAAAGTTGTTTTGATCGATTCGCTCGCAATATGCCATTGTTTTCTATAATGCATTGTAAATTACCAGAGAGAGAAGTAAGACATCTCTGAATTGATTTTGTCTTAAATGCATGAACAATTGTTTTGAGGGAAAGGAATGTGCACATTTCAGAGACAATTTATATAATTTTTTATGTTAGTTTATTATGAGGTGGATGAATTGATTGTGTAATGTAAGAGTATTTAAATAATTTTATATGTTGTGTTCTTGTATTAAAGAAACTTTGAATACGTATACAATTTAGTGTTGGCACGTTGCATATGTGTGAAACATATCGTGCATAAAAGTTATACATATGAATGTAAAAAAATAATTACGGTATATTCGGAATGCATTTATCAAGTATCTTCTCTTTCAAAAATTGTTAGTGTGCTTGTTTTCCATTATCAATGTGAAATTGAACGTGTTGAAAAAATAATTCAAATTGTTCGAACATAAACGCTTTAGCACCTCTTTTTTGCGTAATTTATGAGGATAATACCGTCCTTGATACTACTACTAATAATTATTATCATTACTTGCCCCCCCCCCAGGCAAAAATTCGCGGTTGCGCCTGTGCGTATTACACACCCAATTACTTTCATCCAACTAATTTAGAATCTTATTGCATTAGGATAATGATACAATTGGCTGAGTCGGCTCCAACGGGAGGACAATGCCACCGTCCAACCGCATTACGCAAGACGAATCGGTACAGCGGGTTTTGTTTTCTCACGTAGAATTTCTTTCAAGGACGAACCGGCAGTTTCTTCTTGTTCCGTTACGTGCGTGCCAACTTTCTCAGGCCACTCGTAAATCACACGCCGTGCGTACTCTGAACCTTTCGTTGATCCCGCTCTGGAGGAAGAAAGTGCTTGAGCAAGAAAGTAGATTAGGAACAACATTTTCATTGTTCCAGTGGCTCAAAATGATGCCATTGACATTTAAAAGCGCCTTCCTTCCCCAGTGACAGAGTCATTCAGCTATAAGGTGCTAAGTATAATTATACACACGGCCATGAAAATAAATTTTGTTAAGTTTTCTGGAAAATTCGGAAACCGTGAAGTTAGCTCGCACCATTTTGGAACGCCCCTTGTTCCAAAAATATAGCAGCACTAACGAAACTCTTTACGGCAGAAAACAGCACTAACGATGGACAAAATTTGGCGGGCTAAGTTCACGGACCTGTTTGCGTTGCCTAGTTCGAGCGTCAGACCGACCTCTCTCCGGGGCACTTTTGTGTCACAATGACCTTTCAAGCAAATACTGTGTTTGTATCACATGTATTACAAAGACAATTCTACAACGAGATCGTTCATTCTCTTAAACCTCCAAATACAGACGTGGGAACAGCGCGAACTTCTGCCACCCGGCTAATTTCAAGGCCGTGCGTTTACTGGATGAACACCGCCTATATACTAATCGCGACGATGAGGATGAAATGATTGTATCAAGTGGCACCCACAGAGGAACCAATGCACAGTCCAGGACTCGAACCTGGAACCCTTGGCAACGAGAACGTTAGTCTACATCAACATCTGGATCACAGGCGACCTTGTAAACAATAAAAATAGAGACATGTCTCTTCCATAATTGAAACTATAAGAACACTACAACTGTCGCAAATTCGAAATTTTAATTTATCCGATTGTGCCTGCATTGTTTAAATGCTAAATGAACAACCATCTCAGAACCTTCCGCAGCCTTCATTCAACAAGCGTAACAGCGGAGAAATCAGTTCCTACTGATGTAATGTTTGCCGTCACAACAGTTACAAGAAGACATAACACCATTTCAGCTGAAACGCCAAGACGACTCACTTTTGCACAGTTTAGAGTGAGTCAAGCAGCGTTGTTCAAGGTCCAGGAATTTTAAATAGCCTAAATTCAATTCCTGTCCAGGAGACTTAAATGTGTTTTGGACTGTAAAGAACCTATTATTTGTAAAGTAATCAATTCGGTCCAGGAACCTTTTTTCCGTATCAATTTAAATACAGTCCATTAACTTTTTTCAATGAAACAATACGCAACTTGGACCGAATTATATTGTGCGAGAAAAACATTTCCGGTCCTGTTCTGGTTTCAAGTCCTTATCGTTACTTTTCTTGCAAGAGTAACGCGTTACCTTTAGTTTGTTATACAATAAGGAGACTGGCCTCCCCGATGGCGCAGTGGTAGCATCGTCTCCTTGTAACCAAGGGGTACAGGACTCTACACCCGGTGGAAGCACATGATACTGTGGATTGGATTCCACTTTAAACTGTAGGTCCAGTCCCGATTAACCTTACTGTGCACAAAGTGGACTTAAAAACATCAATTCAATCAATCAATAAGGACCCTGAACTGTTAACACAATGTTTTCTACTATACTTTTCGTCCTGGCAAATAAGGCTCGCAAAGTATCGTTACGATTACTCGCGCTTTCGGCAAAGCGTTACTAACACCAGTAACGAGAAGGTAAAGAGTTACGCTACTCCAGTAATTCTGAAAGTTATTAACTTTGAGTACAATTTGTAACTAGCTCACTGATAATTAGTGTTGCCCACGGGACGAGACGGGACAGGCTTTTAAAAATTCGAGACGAGATTGATCATGTGTCCCGAGACAAACTAATATTTTCGAGACGAGACAGCATTTCCACGAGACGAGACAGGCCAAAGTCTCGTCTCGTGGGCAACACTACTGATAATTTGCATAACCGGAAGCTTCATTAAATTATAGCCCATCAGTCTAAATTGAAGCATAATTGACAAGTTTCCATCCGCTTCAAGCTGAACCCGCTATTATATCTCCACAGGGGGATAATTTGCTACACGTAAATATACGTGAAACCGCCAGCTGAAATTTCCACAAATAAAAGGTGTCTGAAAACCGAAGCCGGCAGCAAGTTAAAACAGAACACCATGGTGTTTACTTCTCAATTGCCTTTGTTTCCTTTTAAAAAGCAGAGACCATTTATTAGGACTGACGTGCTATTGAAATTACAAGAGTAATTACAACTGGTTTACTTTCAGTTACTATTGCATTGCCTTCATAAATTAAGAACTAGAGGATATATCTGCCTGGATGAAATATGATAAATTATTTTTAACTTGCGCATGTAAAGTAACAATGTCAAAACGTGCACTACTGATACCTGCCTAAATAATTAAATCTCTTCATTGCATGACAAAGTAATGGTAACGAGTCACCTTTCGAAGGATGGCAATGGTAACGAGTCACCTTTCGAAGAATAGCAATGGTAACCAGTTACTTTTCGAAGAATGGCAATGGTAACCAGTTACTTTTCGAAGAATGGCAATGGTAACCAGTTACTTTTCGAAGGATGGCAATGGTAACCAGTTACTTTTCGAAGGATGGCAATGGTAACCAGTTACTTTTCGAAGGATGGCAATGGTAACCAGTTACTTTTCGAAGGATGGCAATGGTAACCAGTTACTTTTCGAAGGATGGCAATGGTAACCAGTTACTTTTCGAAGGATGGCAATGGTAACCAGTTACTTTTCGAAGGATGGCAATGGTAACCAGTTACTTTTCGAAGGATGGCAATGGTAACCAGTTACTTTTCGAAGGATGGCAATGGTAACCAGTTACTTTTCGAAGGATGGCAATGGTAACCAGTTACTTTTCGAAGGATGGCAATGGTAACCAGTTACTTTTCGAAGGATGGCAATGGTAACCAGTTACTTTTCGAAGGATGGCAATGGTAACCAGTTACTTTTCGAAGGATGGCAATGGTAACCAGTTACTTTTCGAAGGATGGCAATGGTAACCAGTTACTTTTCGAAGGATGGCAATGGTAACCAGTTACTTTTCGAAGGATGGCAATGGTAACCAGTTACTTTTCGAAGGATGGCAATGGTAACCAGTTACTTTTCGAAGGATGGCAATGGTAACCAGTTACTTTTCGAAGGATGGCAATGGTAACCAGTTACTTTTCGAAGGATGGCAATGGTAACCAGTTACTTTTCGAAGAATAGCAATGGTAACCAGTTACTTTTCGAAGGATGGCAATGGTAACCAGTTACTTTTCGAAGGATGGCAATGGTAACCAGTTACTTTTCGAAGGATGGCAATGGTAACCAGTTACTTTTCAAAGAATAGCAATGGTAACCAGTTACTTTTCGAAGGATGGCAATGGTAACCAGTTACTTTTCGAAGGATGGCAATGGTAACCAGTTACTTTTCGAAGGATGGCAAAGGTAAGCAGTTACTTTTCGAAGAATAGCAATGGTAACCAGTTACTTTTCGAAGGATGGCAAAGGTAACCAGTTACTTTTCGAAGGATGGCAATGGTAACCAGTTACTTTTCGAAGGATGGCAATGGTAACCAGTTACTTTTCGAAGGATGGCAATGGTAACCAGTTACTTTTTGAAGGATGGCAATGGTAACCAGTTACTTTTCGAAGGATGGCAATGGTAACCAGTTACTTTTCAAAGAATAGCAATGGTAACCAGTTACTTTTCGAAGGATGGCAATGGTAACCAGTTACTTTTCGAAGGATGGCAATCGTAACCAGTTACTTTTCGAAGGATGGCAATGGTAACCAGTTACTTTTCGAAGGATGGCAATGGTAACCAGTTACTTTTCGAAGGATGGCAATGGTAACCAGTTACATTTCGAAGAAAAGCATTGGTAACCAGTTACTTTTCGAAGAATAGCAATGGTAACCAGTTACTTTTCGAAGGATGGCAAAGGTAACCAGTTACTTTTCGAAGGATGGCAAAGGTAACCAGTTACTTTTCGAAGGATGGCAATGGTAACCAGTTACTTTTCGAAGGATGGCAATGGTAACCAGTTACTTTTCGAAGGATGGCAATGGTAACCAGTTACTTTCAAAGGATGGCAATGGTAACCAGTTACTTTTCAAAGAATAGCAATGGTAACCAGTTACTTTTCGAAGGATGGCAATCGTAACCAGTTACTTTTCGAAGGATGGCAATGGTAACCAGTTACTTTTCGAAGGATGGCAATGGTAACCAGTTACTTTTCGAAGAATAGCAATGGTAACCAGTTACTTTTCGAAGAATAGCAATGGTAACCAGTTACTTTTCGAAGGATGGCAATGGTAACCCGATCCAATACAACATACTCCACACTATCAGTTACAGGATTGCACACGAGTTAAAGTAGGAGCATTTAGAGATTTCTAAGCCCTCATTTGAGGCTCGAATCATCATTTGAGGCTCAGTGTTGCCAACTCACCCCACGAAAATTTCACCAACTGATATTTCGAAGCCTTTTATGATGTATATTTTGAGGACAGAGTTGGCAACACTGTGTTATTGTAGCCTTTTATGATGTATATTTTGAGGACAGAGTTGGCAACACTGTGGGTTACTGTAGCCTTTTATGAGGGGGCTCTATGGCCCTCTGTTTATGTCTGGCAACACTGCCGTGTGACAGTGTTGTTGGGTTCACTGTAAACTTTCAAAGGACCTGAGGGGCCCATGTACCCTGTTTGGCAACACTGTTGGGGGCACAGAGTTGGCAACACTGTGGGCTACTGTAGCCTTTTATGAGGGGGTCTATGGCACCCCTGTTTATGTCTGGCAACACTGCCGTAGATTTGACAGTGTTGTCAACCTGGGTTCACTGTAAATTTTTATTAAAGGGCCTGAGGGGTCCATGTATCTTTTATGTCTGGCAACACTGTTGAGGGCACAGAGTTGGCAACACTGTGTTACTGTAGCCTTTTATGAGGGGGTCTATGGCCCCCTGTTTATGTCTGGCAACACTGCCGTAGATTTGACAGTGTTGTCAACCTGGGTTTTTCACTGTAAATTTTTATTAAAGGACCTGAGGGGCCCATGTACCTTTTATGTCTGGCAACACTGTTGGGGGCACAGAGTTGGCAACACTGTGTTACTGTAGCCTTTTATGAGGGGGACCTATTGTCCCCTGTTTATGTCTGGCAACCCATCCGAAGAAAATTCCACTATATGATCTTTCACTGGCTAAGCTAACCTACAAATAGGAATTGGCAACACTGACAAGGCTCGAATTATTATTTGAGGCTCGAATCATCATTTGACGCTCGAATCATTATTTGACGCTCGAAACAAATTGCTAAATATAAAATAAAATAACAATGCCTATGAACCTGTTTGGCTTCAGGAAGCAGGCTATGGAGGCATCCGCCCAAAGCGCACCATCGCCACCTGCAAGCTGGGACCTGTTACCCTCCCTATTATCTAAACTCAACGGTTTGTTGATTATACACTTGAATAGCATCCTGACCCAGTACGACGAGGATGTGGGCAAGACTTTCTACATATTCAACAACAACTTGAATTATTACCAATTCCCCATCTCCGGCAAACTGCAGTTTGACATGAATCCCGAGAATAAAGGAGAGGCCAAAATTTCCTCCGGCAAGAACATCTATCGCATCAAACACGATAGGATGAACAGTACCACCACGTACGATGTATCTGCTGGCGATCGCCTGTACATAGAGCTCTTGGACGACTACGACAAACTCATTCCTCTTTTCATAGAAATGAAAATTAGCTATCCTATAATAAATAACAATAATGCGTAACGATATTTTTGGCCATACAAAACGCGACGACCATGGCGACGAGCTTCTCATGCTCGACGTCAGGGTCAAGAAGGTGCGAAGCGATCTGCAGGCCCTCCAGTCCACGCTCAACTCCAGCCTCCAGTCCGAGATAGCCAGCTTGCAGTCTCAGTGCTTGGACCCTGTACTCAAGATTGATTCAGAGCTAAAATCGCTGCTGCAAAAATACACCGACCTCGCGTCGATAGACAATCTCGACAAGCTGGCACTGAGTGTGGGCAATCTGCAGAACAAACTTCTGAAGCTGCAACAAACGCAAACCTCAGACGTTGAACAGCTGAAACAACGCTTGCAGGATCAAACAAGCAACATCCAGACCGAACTGCAAACTATCATCCAAAGCATTAAAACACAAGACGACTACGATCGCGTGAACGCTAGTATTGCTAAATTGCGCGAACAGTTTCAATCTTTCGAAATCCCTACGTTGGAAAGCATCAAGGCTGAGCTTCAAACAGATGCTTTGCATGCGGCCATCAACGAAGTAAAAACTAAACTCCAAACGCTGGAGGATTTTATCAACAATCTACCGTCGTCCAGCGAACTGAACGCCATTGCCCGTAGCGTGGCCAACATCAAACTCCAACTTGAGACCTACGAGGATTTCGGGAAGCTGCAAGGCACCATAACCCATATTGAGGATGCTCTTGCTGTCATTAGAAATGATCTGGCGAACGTTCACGATGAGCTGGAAACCAAACTGCCGGGCATCAGGGATACACTGGCCAACGTCCAACAGCAAATCGCCAAACTGGAAAATCTGAATGCAGAATCCGAGTTGTCTCATTTCCATCACTTGATCGACGACATACAGACTAAGTTGGAAACCCTGCAACAATCTACCCCCACCCAGGATGACATAACGCAACTGCAAGAAGGCATACGTGCTGCTGCCGATGCCTCCGAGTTGGACGCGGTGAAAAAAGCTTTGGAATCGCTCCAAAACACGGTGGCCACCCTGCCTACCTCTCAGGAACTGAAAAGCGTGAAGAGAACTCTCAACCGAATACTCAAATCCGACGACATCAAAAGCATCCAATCTGAAATTGAATCGATACGGGGGTCTGTCGCGACTTTACCTACCAACCAGAACATCACCGAGCTGCATGAATTGTTTGCGGAAATTAGAACCCAGGTCCACGACCTTGTAATACAGAGCTCCAAGTTGACGCTTGTAGAAAGCCTGCAGCAGATTATTGCCAGTGTGAAAGAGCAAATTGGGAGTATCGAGGCAAGTCAGGAATCGACTATAGCTAATTTCAGCACACAACTACATGACTTAAATGAAAAATTCAAGAGCCTTATTGTCGATGTAAAGATCAAACCAAACTACGACACTGTTGTTCATGCTATCGAGGAACACCTGGAATCGGTGAATGGCAAATTGGAGGATGTGGAGACTGAGGTTCGAACCAACGTAAACACTCTAAATGCCAGCATCGACAATCTCAAGTCTACGATTGTCCTCGAACTGTACAGCATACCAAACAGAGAGTTCTCCTCCCCTTTCAATCCAGGTTACAAACTCTACATGTTGACTCCTGCAAAAGCCTATCATCAATTTTTCCTCGCTGGCACACTTCAGTTCGTCAAGGTTTCCTACTGGTCTTTGCCTCACGCAACCCACTACCCAATCATGACCGTGACGAACATTGGCGATGAGCCTAAAATAAGAGGAGTTGAGCTGGTCGATTTCACACACCCCGAAAGTCGCGAGACTGCCTATGCCGAAGATGCCACTCAAATTATCGACATAGAAATAGGTGACAAGCTGTATATAGAAAACCCAGCATTGTCTGCAGCCAGAAATCCCATCCAGGCTATATTCTTATTTTCGCGCCATGTCTAGGCAGGGTATCGTGAACGAGCTGCATAAACCTGCACGACGAAACTACAAACGACTGGCGGTGGTGACCAAAGGCGTGGATGACCTTTGGCAGGCTGCCCTTGTGGAAATGAGTAGCGGCAACCTAAAAAATTTACATAAAATCAACAAAGGATACAAGTATCTTCTTACTGTTATAGATACATTTTCAAAATTTGCGTGGGCTTTGCCCCTCAAGGCTAAAACAGGTGTGTGCGTAATGGAAGCATTCAGAACTATTTTCAATGAAAGTGGCAGGCGACCTCGATTTCTTCAAGCGGATAACGGAAAGGAATTTTACAACTCGATATTTCAACAGTTTGTTCAGAAGCAAAATATTCAACATTACTCGACTTTCAGTCACATCAAAGCCAGCACAGTGGAACGTTTTAACCGTACTCTCAAAACACGCATGTGGAAACGATTCACGCTTCAAGGTAACCACAAGTGGGTCAATGTGCTTCCGGAACTCGTAAACGACTATAATCACAGTTTGCATAGCACGATACGCATGAAGCCTGCCGATGTCAGCAAGTCTGATGAGGCACAATTGATCTCTACTGTTTATTGCCCCAAGTACCGGCCTACTAACAAAAAACCGAAATTCAAAATTGGAGACCAAGTAAGAATTAGTAAATTTAAGCGCATGTTTGAAAAAGGCTTTACCAAAAACTGGAGTACGGAACTTTTCACTGTTGCTCGATTGTTACCCGGTAACCGTCACACGTATATAATAAAAGATAATCGCGACGAAATTTTGAAAGGGCGATTCTACGAGGAGGAACTCTCCAAAACAAAATACCCCAATACGTATCTTATCGAAAAAGTATTACGTAGAAAAGGTGACAAACTGTTGGTGAAATGGTTGGGACTCGAGGAAAAAAGTTGGATCGACGCAAACGAGGTGATTGTGTAACGGGTGCTTGGGATGTGGTGAGGCGACTGCCAGATTTTCCCCCGGAGCGTCAGGCTAGGAAAAACGGCGAATTGTTGCCGGACAACATTCGCTGCCTTATTGTCGGACCTTCAGGGTGTGGGAAAACAACTTTACTTATTGATAATTTTCTTCTTGCTCCCGACTGGTTAGATTGGAAGAACAGGCACTTGTATGTTTTTTCCAAAAGTTTGGAGCAAGCAAAATATCAACAGCTGACAAAACTGTACGAAGGGCTGAGCATAGCTACTTTCGCCTCCGAAGTAATGCCACTAGACTGCTGCCATGAAAATTCGGTGGTGGTCTTCGACGATGTCATCCTGGAGAACCATAACGAAATTCGCAATTTTTTTACACAGGGGCGGCACAGAGGCATGGACTGCTTCTACCTTGCTCAGACTTTTTCTAAAATTCCCAAGCAGCTTCTCCGAGACAACGCTAATTTTATTTGCTTGTTTCGTCAAGACCACACCAATTTAAAACATGCTTACGATGATTATGTAGGCGGGGACATGAACTACAATCAGTTTTCCAAATTTTGCTCTTCATGCTGGAATCAAGATGATTTCGGATTCACCACGATAGACATGACGAGGAAACCCAATGACGGAAAATACAGAAACAAAATAAACAACTTTCTAAACGTTGCGACGTTACAAGAAACGTCTTGACGTATTATAAATAACAAATAATGAAACGCAAACTCGCAGACGACAACTTGAAGCTGCGCGACTACCTGGCCAAACGCTTCAGGGGTTGGAAATCAGAGAATCGCGGAATTTACGAAGAGAAAAAGCGACAGGACCAACCTATTATTGATGCTATAAGTGGACTAGGTAAAGACATCAAAGATGTTACCGAGCAAAATAAAGATTTAATCAACGAGCTCGTGCCACTTGCTGCTCGAAATTATGCTGTGCCTACACCCATATCCAGTATTCACACTACCCCGTTCGAACTTGGAGCTGCACCTCTGAGACGTCAGGTTCTAGGCAGTACCTCTTCGGACAAGGTAGTTGAATTAGGTCCGTTGGCGAGAGATTACCTGAGCACCGGGAAATTTGAAAAGGACGAGGTGTTTGGATTGTACCCCTCTGTGGAACCTAACGAGGGTGTGGTTTGGAAAATTGGAAAGTCAAAAGTTACGTTCGAAGGTGACGACGTGAAAATTAATTTGGGCGAGAAGAACAGCTGGACTAGGTATCCTGGCACTGTGGGCCTGTGGGAACTTATCACCAAAAAGCAACCTAAAGATTATACAGACGAGGATTACCAAAGTTACACAGAAATTTTAATCATAACAGATGCCCTGTACCAAAACAACGATGCAACACAGAATCGCGTAAAATCAAGCAGTGGAGAAAAATACAGGAACCTCATCAAGCCAATATGGAACCAAATTAAAACTGGCAGCGGTGTCAAACTCTACAATACCCTACCTAAAGAGTTTGTTTGGGTAGACGACGTAAGGAAGCTTGTAGATCGATTGCTGGTTATCGCAGGCGAAGAAAATGCAGGCAATCGCAACTTCCACAACGAGAAGGTGGGCATCATGGACATGATTAGCACCAAGCTTAGCAACTTTATTGTCAACGACAACAAAGGTATAGGTTACCTTATCAAAATCATCAACACCCTGCCTCCCAAATTCTGGAATGTGGCCGAGGGTCGAGGTCTCGTGAACGACATCATCAACAAGCTACCCTTCGAGATGCACCTGCCAGGTTACCAATACTGCGGACCGGGTACTAAACTGGAACGGCGACTGGAAAAAGGAGACAAGGGGGTAAATCTGCTGGATGCTGCATGCAAGGATCACGACATTGCTTACAACACATATACGAATTTAGATGCGCGTCACGATGCTGATAGAAAATTGGAGCATGCCGCGTTCGGGAGACTCGTCAGCAGAGACGCCTCGCTGGGAGAAAGAGTTGCAGCATTGGGCACGACCATTGCCATGAATACAAAACGAAAATTGGGGTGGGGGCTGTAATTAAATAACATACAGTAAAAAAATGTCTACGCATATAACAGACTTACCAACAGAAGTGTTATACAAAATATTTACATTTACTTTCGACGATAGTCACAAGGATGTTAAAAAGCTTATTGATTTAGTTAAAATAACACCACAATTTCGCTTGCCTTGTGAAATGCTACTTCTGGATCATCTGAGAAAAATAAGCGGTGTAAAATCTTCTTCTTTTCCCTATGCTTTTTTTTCGGGCTGCTGATGAAAAATTGGCTGATAAGATGGACGAACTTCACGAGTGGAGACAGGGGAGGAGACGATATACAGACGACTGGTATGCTTCAAATGCTGAAACCAGCAGGATCATCGATCACCTCATCGCATTAGGCAATGCCGAAATTTTTTTCTATAAATAACACACTGTAAAAAAATCTACGAGACCAAAAAAAATATTTCTTCGATATGGGTGAAAAAATTAGTGACGTCCAGGCATTAAAACAAATGCTAAATTTGTCAGTCGAATATATAAAAATTCAGGAATTGGAAGTGGACAAACCTTATGCAATAACTTCTGGTTCAATTGTTGCAACCCAGTTTGGTCCTAAAGTACGTCTGTTGCTCAACGGACAATACAGCCTATTTTTACCAGATCGATACGCTAGCATGTTATCCGACGAGAAGCTATCCATTTTAATCGAGAACACAACTCGAATCGTGTACAAGGGGACAAAAGAACTTCTTGGTAAGAAAACAAAGCACATAATCGAATTTGTTTAATAGCTGCAAAGTATATATAAATAACATACCGTAAAAAAAATTATACGAGAGGGAAACAAAAAATCTCGGAATATATATAAAATAACATATCGTAAAAAAAAAATACATCATGAAGCCCAAGGGCGTCGTGTACCAGATACCATATTCGAATCTGAAAACGCTGGGTGCCCTCGATGGGTTACTCACCAAGAAACAACTCAAGAAGAAACGTTCATGCTTGTCCAAAGGACACGGAATGAAATTGCTGCTCAGCACTCCACAATTGAAAAAGTTGCAGCATTCGCGGAAGCAGCAAAAGATTGGAGGTTTCATATTCAGCATTCCGGCCATCTTGGCAGCTTTGGGTGCAGTGGGCAGCTTGGCAGGAGGCAGTGCTGCCATTGCCAAAACCGTCATCGATGCAAAAAAGAACAAGGCCGAGCTGGAAGAACAGAAACGTCACAACCTGGCTATGGAAAAGAAGGGGAAAGGTGTGACCAAAAAGCGAAAAAACAACCTCGATGCTTTGAAGAAATATAAAAAAAAGAAGAAGCCCTGTCCAACTTCGATATTGAATCTCTGATCGAACTGTTGGGAATAAGGAACTTTAGGGGTGTTTTCATGTCCGATTCTCTACCCTCTGCTGTGAAGAAAAAGGAGTATGGCGTGGTCAACCTGGACAGTTACAAAAATCCTGGTACACATTGGATATGCTACCTCAAAATTGACGATAACAATGCATTTGTTTTCGATTCGTTCGGTGGCACACCGCCTGCCAGGTTGGTGAAGTATCTCAGTGTTGCCAACCTTTACTACAATGACAAACGCATCCAGGGTTTCACCGATGTTAACTGCGGCCACCTATGCCTTTCCGTTCTCGCATACATGTCTAAAATAAATAACCCCTCAGTGGAGCATTTTCAGAAAGCATTGTGGTACCTAAAACACCATGGGAGTGTTCCATCTCACCAGCGAGACTTCGGTCTTGAAACTCGCGTTGCATGACGACATCATATATCCTAAATCTATTGCTCTTCGTGCATTCTACAGCATGTACCTGATACCCAATGTCACGGAGCACAATAACAAAATTACTGTTGGAAATGAAAAAATAGTTATCACGCCAGGACAGTACAATCTGTCTACCTTGCAAGCCCAATTGCCAAGAAATGTACTGCTATCTCAAAATTCTGTAACTCTCAGAGTTGAAATTGTGTCTGCTACGGAAACAGTAGACCTAGGCACTGTTGGAGAGCTTCTGGGATTCGAGAACAACACAAAGCTCGAACCTGGCATCAAGCACATCGGTGCCAACATTCCTAAATTTCTAGCCATCGAGACTCTGAACATACATTGCAATGTGGCAGAAGGCATGATCACCAAATCCTCGGATGGCATCCCAGGCAGCCACAAGCAGACAGGTATTATCGCTACGTTCAAACCAAACTCTGAATTTATGGAACCGATTATCTACACACCCTCACCACCGATATACTTCCCTATATCTCGTAATCGCATAGACAACATAGAATTGGCAGTGACAAACGAGAAGGGGGAGGTGGTGAATTTTGCCGGAGCTACTACCACCGCCGTCGTGGAGATTAACGTATAATAAATAACAATCATGGAGCAAATCGAAAGTTACGAGTTGCAGTCCTTCCCACCCAATCGTCGCACGTTTGCCAATTTGAACGAACCGAACAGGGAGATCGAATACGATGTGGACGTCGGGGATGGGTTTATTCACCCTCACAGAGCTGATTTGTATATCAAGTTTGATGTGGTGAAGAGAGACAACGGCGAAGCATTCCACGCCAATGCAAATTTAAGACTTGTGGACAATTTTGTGCCGTATCTGTTCTCGCAAGTGGAAGTTAGAAAGCATGGCACCGTCATCGATAGGGTTGACTACCCTGGGATTACTTCTACAGCTGTGGGAACACTGAAACTCTCCAAGACCGATGCAGCATACTACCAAGCAGGGGGATTCGAAGCAGATACAAAAATCAAAACTCAAAGCCACACAGTACTGTTTCCCATGCGCTTGCTTCCAGGCTTCTTCTCCGACTACACGGAGATTATGTGGAAGGGTGGTTTACGCGTCACTTTTCGCAGAAGCGCCAACGACAACGATGTGCTGATGCGTTACAGCACCTTGGGTGCAGACGGTGCAGCACTTGCCAACACACTACCCGACGCAGCCAAGTGCGTCATCCAGTCCATGGAGCTGCGCATGCTTGTGGTGGAATACGAATCTAACTACGGTCTCAAGTACAAAGCCGACATTTTGAAGAACCCCCAAGTACCCATCCAATTTTACGGCTACCAGTGTGTGCAGAAACCTGCTTCCGGCAGCCATTTTGAATTTGATGTTACTACGCAGTTCAACAGCATCCGGTACGATATGCCTGAGTTTGCGGTCGTGCTCTTCCAGACGGGGAAAGATAATAACCAAGAGAAAGATTCTAGCCAGTTTGATAATTGCAAAATTAAGAATGTTTACCTCAAAAATGGCAGGAATGAAGTTTTCCCACGCGAGAACTACAATCTAAACATTACGAACAACGATTACCTGAAACTTTACGAGGCGTACACAGCTTACAAGAGAGTGACCTCCAGCAATGTGGACGTGTACTACAACCCCAACGAGTTCATAGCTCGCAGACCCATGTTCGTCATCAACACATCTAAGAGAAAGCAGGTGGTTGTCAACGATCGTACCAACATAAAGATCGTATGCGAGTTCCACGACGCCTTGCCTGCAGATACTCTGTGCAGCGTCATTCTTATTGCAGAGAAAACATTTGTGTATGACGTCAAAAATGAAAGAGTGACTGAACAGTTTTAGATACAAAAAAAAAAATTAAAAAAAATAGCACACAATAAGAAATGTGGAATTTTATATACACAAGTACAAACTACAATAAGCAGTTTCCCAGAAGTTTAATTTTGCTGTGCCATGCATGTAATCGAGGAAGTTGAAGTAAATTAAAATTGATTTTTTTTCATTTTGCATTGCCTATTATTTTTTGTTGCACTCTGGGCAGGCCTTACTAGTTTGGAGGCGATAGTGGCCCCACGGAAGTGTATGGACCCCACATTCAAGAATACACCTCTTGTCGTCGTGTGCATCCAGAGCAATTTTCCTAACAATATTAGTTGTAAGCACATGATCAACGCTTTGGATACGATGCTCTTTTTGTAGAATGGGCGATTCTGTTCTGAGGCACTCGAGGTAATCCTCAAACTTGAGGTGCTCCCGAACCACTTGCCTGCTTACACCCTTTGCCTTTTTTGTTACAGAACCCTCAGCCCGGATCGCATAGGCTTTGGCACGAAGTCCAGCAAACTCCACAATCACATCCCCGTCTTTCTCGTCCTTGAGTTTGCCGGGTATTTTTTTGTTCTGGGGTAGAATTCCATACCGGTTTAGCTGGGGATAGCCCGATGTGTCGAAGAGCTTGACAAGTGCTGGAACTTTGGCTATATCGTCATACGCATCGTCCGTGCGAACATGGTACACCAAGCTGTCTGTGTCTGTGTAGAGGAGCGAGATATTGTGGTTGTAGTGTGCACGTAGTATGTCGTAATATGTCTCGAACATGCACAACTTGCTCAGATCCAAAACTGCAGCTCCCACATAGATGGGCTTGTTGAGTAGCACCTCGGCCCGGTTCATGTGAATCAGAGACATCTGTTCGTTGTAAATTGTTCGAGATCTGAACAGCGAGCTTGCAACAAGTCGACGACACTGTGTTTTCTTCGTCACCAACCTCACATCAACGCGATTTCGCACATTCTCCATGGTCTTCCCAAATACCGCATTGTTCATTAATTTGAAGAAATCCTTATCAAGTTCCGAAGTGGCATCAGTGCGATGTTTGGTGTTCAGTTCGATGTACGACTTCAACCATGAAGACTGCCTGAACAAGAGCACGCGGTAAACTACTTTGACCGAGACCCCTTGCTGCATTAACCACTGGAGGTTCCGGTAGTGTAGCACATAACGCTTTTTGGGCTCCAAGTCCATGACGAGCTTCGGTTGATCCGAGCCAGGTGGACACTTGAATTCCGGAGCAGGCGAAAGGTCACAGAATGTATCCTGCAGCTTCTCGGGGAAGTCAAGGTCCACCTCGGCAAAAAACCCAAACTCGTCGCACTTTTTTTCGATGTCGTGGTATAAAGGATCAACCCACTCAAACTGTCCTGTTGGGAGTGGCTGCATCATGGAGTGCCCGTAAAGATTATTCACATCAGTGTACATGATGTAGCTTGATGGTTGGGAGGGGTCGTAACCAGTGGCCATGTGGTGATTGTTGGCGTGTGCGAAGCGTTGCGACACTTGGACCATGCCGCCCCGGATAGCTCTCTCGATGAAAAGCATGATATCAACATCGAAGATAAGTGAAAATTTAACTTTAGTCAGCAGAAGCATGGCCGACCATGCCAGTCCAGGAAGGCTGTAAAAATATACAGGGTCCAGGTTGTAAATGTTTATCGCAGTCGCCCGAAACGCCTGGAACACATCAGCAAGAAGCGTCACATCAAGCTTCAGGTATGCATTGTGGTAATCACCGAAAGTTCGGCAACCCAACTTGACCCACATAGACTGAGCATGCTTGTACTCCTCGTCGGTAATACCTGAACCTCTCAGCTGGCTGTAGAACTTATCCTGGGGAGGCAGCAACTCTTCTTCGAACTTGGAACGGTCTGTGACGTATTCGTAGGGGTAGACCCCTTTACGTCTGATGAGTGTGACATCTAAGTTCGGGAAACTTGATGTGGTAATGGCTAGTTGGTCGTCTCTGAGCTTCCCAGCAAGAGCATCGAGGCTTGCCTGGAGGAACCTCAGAGAGTCGAGGAACCGAAGCTCGATGCTCTTGCTTTTTGAGTCGGGGATCGGCACCCACTTGCTGATGCTAATATAACGCTCCTCGTTCTGTGCCAGGACATTGATTCTTGCATTGTCGTACCCTAGATGTGTGACCAAGTGATGGAAATCATATCCCGAGCCATTGTGAAAAAAGACCGGTATGAAGCGCGGGTCCCTGGCTCTCAAGTTACATCTGTTGCACCACGGGCCAATGTAGCTTCCGGTCCCATAATGGTCATGGTGGTGGACCTTTTTGTTATCGTCAGTGAAGACCGACTTGCAAACAGGACAATTTAGAGCCATTTCGTGCTGATGCTTGTCTTCCGGAGACAGAGGCAGCATGGGCTTGGGGGCCAACAGCACCTTCCCTATTTTGATGGCTTCCTGTTGCATTTTCTTCAGGAAGTGTTTGACCGGGTCGGGACCGCGATACACATAGGGCTCGGAGGCAATATGTTGGTCTCGCCACACCACAACATAGGAGTAACTCGAGGCCTCGTGGATTTGGAAAGGAATGGTAGAGGATGTTTCGGGGTTGGGCTCGCAGTTAGACAGAGGTTGAAGAAAGGCCTCGAAGTCTGCTACAATATAGGCAGGATGCTTCACCATAGCACTGTGCATGCGAAAACACTCTACTGCACCAGGTTCGGGCAGAATAGTTCGTGCAGGCTTGTTGGTACCACAGTAGAGCATGTGGCGAGCTAGCTTCTCAGCAGCAATGTTGGGACCTTGGTTGTCGAAAGTGGACAGGCACCTGCGACACACCACGATGTGACCATTATGTCTATTTTTCTGATTTGAAACAAGTCTGGAAAAAGAGCGAATAAGCGTATAATGGTGGCAGGTGTTATTCTTGATAAGAAGAAGGTCAATTTGCTGTGCACTATCATCATCTACATCACTCACCCGGATGGGGTGGACCTCATGTTTGTTCTCGGTGAGACCGTAAACATTGATGGCTAATTGCAGGCCCAACAAGTCACGAGCACGAACCTCAAACTTGCGAATATGCGAGACTTCTACAGGGTAGACAATCCCGGCCATTGCATCCTCCAGTTCCGACTCATACTGCTTGTAGTGTGCAACACGGTACGAGTGGTTTTTCCAGTGAACAGGGTGCAATGCTGCCAGCACCGACCAGAGGAAGCATTTGGTGTCTTTGTTCCGAATATTGAGAACAGCTTTTTTTGCTTTAACCTCGGGTGGCAGGGCAATATAGCTAGACCCTGCCAGTGGCAGGAATTTGTTAAGTTTCAGACGAAGTTTGTGGGGGTCGCCACACAGCGAACCGCCCGAGCCTTCAGCCTGATGCTCCTCGTGCTTTGCCACAAACTCCTCAACAACTTGTCGTAGATGCTGTCGAGGTCAGTGACATCTGCCTGATGCAGTGTTTTTGCTTTTGTGGCATGGAAGAATTTATATATTTCATCAGACGGTTTCTTATACTTGCAGCGTAGCACAGCATAGAATTTAATGGAGTGTGTAGCCAATGCATCGTTGAGGATGGATATTATCTTAGCTCGCTCGCTCTCCAGAAAACTACGCACATCGCAGAAGCTGTCTGATGTTATGTTAAAATCTTCTAATAAATGCTCAAACGCAAATCGGTCTGCTTTCTTCGCCAGCTTGACGCGTTTGGCAGGTGGCGATGCATCGAGGGAGGTTACTTCTACCTTTCGCTTGGAAGGTTGCAGTGCTCTTGCAAGTAAGCTGGTGTCGCTTGAAGTTGGCAATAGAAATATTTTTTCCACACTTAGAGCACAGTTTGGTCGCACATATTTGTTTTCCCGGCACACAAGTACGACAGTGCCTTTGAAAATTTTTACTTGACACAGCAATTTGGCACGTAGGGCAATTTTTTACAGAACGCATAATGCAGAGATTTTTTGGGGGTATGTTATTTAATATCCAATGGTGTGCAATGCAAAATATAATTGTTCACTTTTTTAACTATTCTCTATGACCTTACTTGGGTTGTTTTTTTCGCCAAATTATATGCTTCTAGTCTCCTATACAATACAATATACGTACAATATTGTCAACAGTATCATATTTGAGCAAGTCGCTTGTCACCTAAACACTACAGCTGACAGGTTGGTAAAATCTGACATGAAAGCAGATAATACACTTAAGTCTTATTTATATATAATTTTCACGGGCGTACAATATTGTTAAGAGCGTCATATTTGAGCAAGTCGCTTGTCACCTAAACACTACAGCTGACAGGTTGGTAAAATCTGAAATGAAAGCAGATAATACGCTTAAGTCTTATTTATATATAATTTTTACAAGCGTACAATATTGTTAAGAGCGTCATATTTGAGCAAGTCGCTTGTCACCTAAACACTACAGCTGACAGGTTGGTAAAATCTGAAATGAAAGCAGATAATACGCTTAAGTCTTATTTATATATAATTTTTACGGGCGTACAATATTGTTAAGAGCGTCAGTTTCCGTAGAGCTCTCTTTTTCCATCTTCCCTCTATACAGTAAAGCTGTAGAAGACACAATTAGCTAATCTAGCATACAACATATTTTTCTAATTAACCCATCCGCTTACCTAGTTATCGAATCGACAGCTTCCCGATTTTTCATCACGTAGTTCCTTTTTCATTCAATAGATGGCAGAGGTTGTAGGATTTTTCAAATCTATGACGCGTATGTTTGCGCTGCTAAGTTTTTCATACCATTTCAAGTGTGTTTTGTTCAGTAATTTCTCATGTAAACAAACCTTCATTTGTTACGTCTTGCAAACATGTTGCATAAAAATGTTGTAGAAGATTCTGCAATATGGATATTGTCACACATTCCTCTTATTTTATACTGTTGTAAATAGAAAGAATTATGTACGGTAAATGTTTTGTACATTATAGGGGGGGGGGAAATGCAAAATATCCCCCAATTTTAAATCGATCCACCTCTGAATCGATTTTTTACATATTCTCACGCCGACCATATGTTGTTCTATTTTGCTTCTTTTACTTGCCTTGCTTAATTAACTCTCGCTAATTAGCATTTTTTTGGAAGAAGTCAACTAGAACAACATATGGCGGTATGAGAAATATGCAAATTAAAGAATATTTTAGTAATATAAGGGCCCTAGCAATTAGCTTCGTCGACTAAGAGTACTCTTTTAAACGTCTTCAGCTAGATCGTATTACTACGCGAGGACGTTTAAAATGTTTGGGTGTTGAAAAAGTTTGACCTACTTTTTATTTCTATTGTTTGCTAATAGATGGCGCTAATAGTACCTCCTCTCTCTCTCTCCCCTCTTCTCCTCTGCTGTATGATCAAAATTTTGGAGAGCAAAACATAAAATTTGCATCCATCTGATGTCGAACTAGAAACTTTATCTTTCGGGGAGTCAACATTATTTTTTACTCAGTCGTCATATAACATAAACACACGCAAACATTCACATGTGCTTTTTATTATTTTGTGTTCGGTAAGTACAAGTATATTCTTACATAAATTATTGTTTAATTTAATAAATTGTAAACTCGGAGCCTGCTATACTAACACTCCTTCTGCTTCTGAGCGATAATACTATTGAAAGCGAATGTTGCGTGCATACAGAAATAACACAGAAAAAAAAGCGGATGGAAGCAATTTAAAATCAATAGAGCAAGGTTAGTATTACGAGAACATAAAAACATGTGCTTTCATTGTTGTCCGAATTCGCGGCAAACGTGGAGTTGGAGGGGAGAGCAGAGAGGCGCGACAGATGCACGTTTGAACTCGCTGTGACCCTGCGCTTGGCAGCCATATTCTAACTTTCACTTTGTGCAGACAACATTTACTGATTAAACAATGTAAAACTCAGTGATACTTTAACAGTTTATCGATAATACTGAATGTAGAAAAATTGTAAATGATAAAGTAGCACGTTACATTTTTAATATAACTAGTAAATAGGTGGAAATCATTGTGATGTTTGTTTGGCGTCTGCCTTCTGCTTCCGCACTGTGCGCCTGCACCCCAGAGCGCTGTGGGTGAAGTTCGGGCTGACACCTGGCGGGAAAAGTAACAACCGTACTACAAGAGGACATGTAGATTCGGACGACTGGGACGTGAGTTCGACGGCACTCGAGAACAACAGGAGAGAACAGTACGGAGCGCTTGCCAATCCGGACACGGCCTAAGTTGTACAATTAGGTACAAATTGTTGTACAATTATTTCCCCCAGTTGCCCAGTTGGAGTTGGGGGCATAACACTGGTACTATTTGTACTCCCAGTGCTTACTCATGTATTTTGTTTAATATTTTATTTCAAATTCACTGTCAGAAACTAGTGTTGCCAGTTCCTGGATGTAGGTTTACCTACTCTGTTGGTTGTCACTGTCAAGCTTCCAGTATTCGTACAGCATAAAAAGCCATAACCCCCCCCCTCTCAAAATATATATATTGTATACGCCAAGATGCTCAATAGCCTAGCAACACATCATGAAAAAACATGCCAAGAGGACCCAGTGGGTTTATAAATCAGTGTTGCCAATTCCTATTTGTAGGTTAGCTTAGCCAGTGAAAGATCATATAGTGGAATTTTCTTCGGATGGGTTGCCAGACATAAACAGGGGGCCGTAGACCCCCCTCATAAAAGGCTACAGTAACACAGTGTTGCCAACTCTGTGCCCTCAACAGTGTTGCCAGACATAAAAGATACATGGACCCCTCAGGCCCTTTAATAAAAATTTACAGTGAACCCAGGTTGACAACACTGTCAAATCTACGGCAGTGTTGCCAGACATAAACAGGGGGGCCATAGACCCCCCTCATAAAAGGCTACAGTAGCCCACAGTGTTGCCAACTCTGTGCCCCCAACAGTGTTGCCAAACAGGGTACATGGGCCCCTCAGGTCCTTTGAAAGTTTACAGTGAACCCAACAACACTGTCACACGGCAGTGTTGCCAGACATAAACAGAGGGCCATAGACCCCCCTCATAAAAGGCTACAGTAACCCACAGTGTTGCCAACTCTGTCCTCAAAATATACATCATAAAAGGCTACAATAACACAGTGTTGCCAACTCTGTCCTCAAAATATACATCATAAAAGGCTTCGAAATATCAGTTGGTGAAATTTTCGTGGGGTGAGTTGGCAACACTGAGCCTCAAATGATGATTCGAGCCTCAAATGAGGGCTTAGAAATCTCTAAATGCTCCTACTAGTTAATTTATCACAAACGTCCTAAGCTTCTGTCATTGTAAGCTGTGGATATGTTATTCCTTCCGCATTAATACTTTTTTTTAATTAATCGCCAATATCGACTCTTCTCGTGTGTAGTCATCCTCTTAATCTCAGACACCGAACCCAAGCATAAGCGTATGCTCTAAAATTCGTAATTGCAACTACGTATATGCTACTTCCAATTGAAATGAGTGTGATATGAAACACTTGCATGTGTGTGTAACCACGATACCTTTATTCGATTCACTTAAAGCTCTTATAGCCAATGTGTTGCTTTTAATTCATACGCTTTTCTCGAGTTTCGTCCTATGAAAATTTTCAAAACTTTTATATTTAACCAAGGTGTGGAATTATGTCAATGTTTAGCAAATCAGAAGTGCTTGCGATTTCTAGACTAAATATTAACATTTATAGCGGCATACTCCACGATACCCTGATAGACTGCCATGGGAGTAGAATGGAAGTACGCAATGAGAGCTATTTTAAAGAACTTTACTACATGTAGTGAAATACGATTTCATTTTGCAGGAGAGGGCTTGTTTCCATTCCGACATTCCACAATTACACTTCAGTTTGACTTAAGTATTTAATATTAAAGCAAGATTTCACAAAACAAGAATCATCTCGTAAGTTAATAATTTACGCTTTAATAAATGGTTATAGAGCATTTGCAAGCTGAAGCTTGACAACCATCCAGTGTTACCAACAAACTGAATACAGAAATTGGCCGTCCTTCTTGGCGCAGTGGTTAGCAGAGAGCTTTACGACGCAAAAATTTCCGGGTTCGAATCCCGGTTTGAGCATCCGTGTTCTTTGGAGATTTCCTTTATCTATTTCAACATATCACTGGTCCCCTTCGCGATTAGCCAAAGTGGAACAAATGCGAAATAAAATAAACCAAATCAATACAGAAATCAATAAATTACCACATAAAATACGCTGAAACTAGCTGAATCAAATGTACATGTAAAAGTATAGAATATAAAGATAAAATGCATTTTTCTAAATTCAAGTACAACCTCATTTTCGGGGAATTATTTCCCTATTTTAAAGGAAAACATACTATGACGATATGGCAGAGTTCCCTACGTATTGTTACAAAAATAATATTTCTTTCATCTAGCTTGGATTTTAATGAATAAGTTAAGATTTAGTGCGTGCTCGTTTAAATAAACATTAAAACATCCAACTTTTAATGTATTATCAACGTGATTTGATTCGACTTAATTAGCGTAGTTTTTCTGCAATTTTTGCCTAATCGCGACGATGAGGATGAGTGATTGATGGGACACTCATCAAACACACAGCCTGGATTCGAATTCGGGACCACGTAAAAATAGCTAAGAAGTGTGTACAATAGTGTATGACTTCTTTCGACATTTATGCATTTTTTAGGTAAATCTGGAAAGAGAAAAATTGCCAGAAAGTTGTCTTAAATACGCCTGTACGTACGCATAATTTATTCAGAATTAGGAGCAGAATGGTTATGATTAGGGAACGGGTTTTAAGGTGCAACACCTTTCCAAAAATATAGCTGCTTTCATACCGATCGTTTGAGATATGTATTTTAGGACATGAAATCAAGTAAAATGAACACACTTTGTTGCACCTTTTCGTGAGATTAGTACAGTTATCCCCTCCTCTTTGATGCTTCACCACCTTTTTCCTTCCTTTTCTTTCAAGTTTTGTTAAAAAAAAGTGGACAGAAAATTTGATGATTTTCACTCCTCTTGAACAGCTACATAAAATCCTATAGTCTCATTTTGTAGAGCAGAACGAGAGCTATAAAATGGTATAATATAATCATTGCAGCCGGAATAGTTCTCAAGAAAATGAAGCAAAACCCGCGAGAGAAAACACAATCTTCAACAAAACCTATCCGGCAGAACCACAGCTCTCTATACGGTCCGCGCTCATTATATACAGAAGGCGCAGAAAAAAGAGAGCATTGAATAAAGGCATTTTAACAGCACCTTTTTGAAAACATTTTCAGAACTTTTTCTCTTTCCCGACCATGATCTTCACCTTAAATCATTTCCTTAGTTCTGATTAATGTTATCGGGTGTGCTAGACAGTTTGTTAAAGCTAGTTTCGAGACGTGAACGTGGAAAGTAGCTCTTTCCACCAAAATAACAAGATGCACGACTTGTTATGACTTCACGCAACGACTGGAGCCCCACTTCACCAGTGGGAACAGGTTTCCCGTCGCGTGCCGCTAGAACCTTGCAACCACTTCCTGGCTGCTGTCCTACCCTCGCCCAACTTGGAACGCCAGAGACGACTTCTTTCTCTATGGTATTTAGCATAATTTAAGAATACAGCGATATTTCAAGTTACGAATAACTTGTTTTCAGAGCACCAATAACTCGTAGTTATATTGTACATCCAACCAATAGTGTGTGTTACGGGAGCAGTTGGCCCAGATCTTGTTTGATCTATATCATTACTTGCCAAACTGTTTTGTTATGACAGTTTAATATTCAGAAACCAAATTTTCCTGTTTCCCAAATCTAGAATTCACAGCAATAATATTGGTCCTAATTCCCAACAATAATGTGCAATGTTTTGTAGGTATTTTGAGAAGTTTATCTCGTAATGGGAGTAAATACATTAAAACATTTGTTTTCCCATTTTCGCTTATTTACCTCTCTAGATTAATCTTTACCAATGAGTATGAATCCTTTGTTTTTTTTATTTAGTGTCGCGTCTCTGCCACTTTTGGCAAATCGCAACGATGTGCGAGGGACACTCGCAAAGAACGCTCATGTCCAAGCAGAGATTCGAACCCGGGACATCTGGCGTCGTAGCGCGCTGTGCTAACCACTCGAGGGTGTCCGCAGGAGGAGGCCCACCTCCCCACTAGCCTGAGATACCTGTAAAAAGTCCATGTAATTCGAATATCATTGTTTTATGAGATTTACGGGCTGTAAGTCAAAACAACGCCATGTCCAACAAAGTAATGACAATGTTTTCTCCAAAGAGATTAAAATCATGCTGAACGACGTACTAACTAGGGATGTGTGGCGCGGCGAGAAGTTCAAAACTGATCAACAAAGTGGCACGTTTATGGAAAGTAAGGAAGGCGAAATCAGTTTCAAAAGTATTTTCAATTACAATATTATGATTTGTAAAATAAGAAATAATAATAATATAAAATAAGTCTACGACTGAAGGGCAAGACATGAAATGCAGCTCTGCCTCCCTCACCTCAGAGAAAAAGTCGTGCGGGCTGCCTTATAACCACTCCCCACCGAAGTCGGCAAGTGAGTAAAGATCGATAGATGAAACTATTACAAACAAACACCAGGACTCCAACCCAGAAGCTTGGTTAACTAGTCCATTTGAATCGCGTTCCAGTGTGTCGAATTGTGGAGTAACTGAACGCAAGTAGCGCGTTGCATTTTGGATACTATCGTTAATAACGCGTTAGAGAAATTTCAAGTGAAATTGTGACAATTCGAGTTTACCTTAATAAACTCAACTCGAGACTATTTAGACTATTTGTCAGCATGAAAGATTCCTTGACGTGCTGTTTTAAACACTTGCATGCATGGGAAAACGTCCAGCACAGAAAACAAAGGTGATCCTTGTGTAAACAGTTAAATGTTCTTACTGAATAACAAAGTAACGATAAGGATAACGCGTTACTTTGTGAGTAAATTAACCAAATCTGCCACTGAGGGAGGGGCAATTTACTTTCAATTTCAATTATTACAAGGTTCAACTCAGCTTTCGTTATCACTGCGCGCTACGACTCCGGGTGTCCCGGGTGCGAATCTCAGCCTGGGCATGGGTGTTTCATCATTATGACATCCTCATAGTCGCGATCAGCCAAAAGTGGCAGAAAAGCGAAGTAAAATAAACCAAACCAATCAAATGGAATAGTTACAGATTTATGACAAATCTCACCTTAACTTCTGAGCACGAAATAAATTCGCATATTCTTAACTTTCCAACAGTTATTTCAATTATATATAATAAAAGTCCAATACACTGGTCCGCAGTTGAAGTGTTCTTACACTGAAAGATGGCTTTATTAGGTTACTACTGTTCTTGATTGATTGATTGATTTGGAGTATTAAGTCTACTTATGCTCAGTAAGGCTAATCGGGACTGAACCTACAGTTTAAAGTGGGATCCGAACCACTATGTGCCTCCACCGAGTATCGAACAAGGGATTACAAGGCGACGACGCTACCACTGCGCCAACGGGGAGGCCAATACGCGACTTGTTTGTCAATAAACAAGTAATTATGGGCTTGATATGTTTGAAGATGTCAAACAGTGAAGAAAATTTGGTTTGTGTAAATTTTTCAAGTTCCAATCCGCAGCCTCGATGACACTATAAGCACAGATAAGGGTATATATATCTTTATCTGTGCTATATGTCTACTAATGCGATCAACATAGTTTTACCCCTTCCCTCGGGAAACTCTGCAACTGCTGGTTCAGCAACTTTCTTCCACATGCGAAGTTGTCTGTGTAAAAGTGCCCTAGTGGAAACAACAGTCCAGTGCTATGGACACATACACAACCTTTAAAATTTACATTTCGTGAGAATCTTCGAAATTGAGGGAAACAGCAAGGGACAGCGGGACAAGACTAATTTTGTCTCATTCTTTCTAACATTAGCAACTTCTGAAAGAGATATTGTTCTGCACTTGAACCAGATTTAGATGAAACTAGCTTTGCATGCATTTTCCGACATCAATTTCGAACTAAGCACTATAGTTTCCTGTTACACTTTGAACACGAATAATCTGCTGACAGGGTAAAGTCCATGATGTAATTTATGTGAAATCCAACATATTCTCTATATGCTGTTACGTCACTTAAGTGCCACACATGCTTTAAAGACTAACTGATTACCGCTGTGAAACGCTCCTCACCCACAACTCGAATCGCAAATAGAATGTTTTCGGATTAAATAGGGTTCAAAGGGCGCGGTTATCGCCCCGAACTGTCAAATCGTAGACACAGAAAAGTAAATGCATCACCTGAAACAAAACAAATGCATAAGGTCTGTATCAGAGACAAAATGTTTAAGTTCATCATGGAGAAAGATAAGTTTTAAAGGGTTGTCCGCATATTTATCATGTCTAACCTCGATTTAAACTTCAGGACTCTCCTCCCCTCCTGCACTACTTTATGTAGTGTTTTTGGAACATGTAAACACTCGAACGCCATTCATCAAAGTTAAAAGCCATGAAACTATAGAACCATTAATCGCTCACAATGCTAGTAGAGGAAATATTGCCTTGCAAAGTATAGGACATGATAAGCTGACAGTCAATCTATTCTCAAGCCTTCCACTATTAATAATGCATTAAAAGTTATCTATTTTAGTCACCGACTAACATTTCGAATAGTAGTACTACATGTGCAATTGTGTGAAGTTGCCTACTGAGTTAATTTCAGCATTGATAACATTGTGCAAAAGTTAACTTAACAAAAGCAAGGCAGTCAAATACACAAACGAGTGACACAGCGTTTATACAGACAAACATATGAAATGAACGCTTTAGTGTAACTTCTTCGGAGCCATTGAAAATTACATGTGTAACCAAACTTGAAACTATTTCTATCACAGCGATTGTTGAACGGCTTAGCTTATAAAACTTTTTATAAAACCTTTATTTATAAGGTTTTATAAGCTAAGCCGTCCAACAATCATTGTGAAAGAAATCCTTCCAAGTTTGGTTACACACTTGAAACGTGGAACTACAGCGTATATATCGAGTACAAATCAGCTGTACACTATTTTATACAGATAAATGGAAAAAAAGAAAGTATAGTTTCATGACTTGGAAAGTGCAGTAGACCAAAAAATCTACACATACGGAAAATAATCACTGCTTCTATTCACTTCTCTTTCACATTGTAAGTTTTACTGCATTCAATTTTTGAAAAGAAAGCCGACCCAGCGTTGGAGGAAACTCGGGGGAGTAAAAGCGGTCAGGGGCGTGCTGCTATCCACATCATCCCTATCTTCGTCCGTGATCAAGAAAGTGCGTGGCCCTAACTCCAAACTCCCTATACGCCTTCATGGCGTGATGCAAAGCACAGGGAAGCACTTTACTTTATATTCCTATGCTATTATGTTGAAGAGTTGCCACCTCGGTGGCAGAGAACGAAGACGTTTCGGGTTCGAGCATAACTGTTCAGTTTCATGTAGTATTCATCCTCGTCGTCAAAATTAGCTTAAAAATACAAATACGTTGTAGTGTTGGAGAATTATGGCAAAGAAACACTGTGTCTCCCAAAGACAGTTTTCAAGTTACTTCTTTTCATTTCGTGCAGTTGTAGTTTTACGACGAAACAATTGAAATGTAAAAGTACTTACCAAAGGAATCAGGCACCTCACTCACACTCGAACGGGTGTCTTGCTGTACGGTCGAATTGGCTCACTGGCAGAAGCTGTGCATGGTCCTCAACGTGCTCTTGATGGAACGGCGGATCACTCGTCCAGCCAGCTGATGGGACGGGACTGGTGAAAGCTCTACGCGGGCGGGGAATTCTGGGTAGGAGGGGAGGGGAATTATCCAAGGACGGTTTTTCGGGTAGCGATGAATGAAACCAACAAGTTTTCATGAAACCTGTAACACACACTGAGCTGCAAGAAAATCCGCTCCCTTGCGAAATGAATCATGAAATGGAAAGTACGTCATTATAAAATGCCGGCAGGTCAGTACAGACCTCGTATCGTTTAGCTTCAAGCAAAATTTCCTGCGACCACAACATTTGCAATTTTTTTATATCGCTTTTTTTTTGGCTTTAACTCAAGAGCAAAAAATAACTAAAAAATGGTGTGGGAGGAGGAGGTCCACGCGCGAGCACACACACACACACACCACATAAAATGGAATTTTTGAATTCAATTATATTGTATATTTGCAATTTAGCGTCACATTTCTGCCAATTACGACAATAAGGATGAGTGATGATTGATTCATTTAGTTTATTTTACTTCGCATTTCTGCCAGTTTTGCTTAATTGCGAAGTTGAGGATGAGTATTAATATGATTAAATTGATGAAGGGACAATCACAAAGATGGTGTAGTGGTAACGTCGTCGCCTTGTAATCAAGGGGTCCCGGGTTCGATACCCAGTGAAGGCACATGGCACAGTGGTTCGGATCCCACTTTAAACTGTAGGTCCAGTCCCGATTAGCCTCACTGTGCATAAAGTGGACTTAAAATAACAAATCAAATCAAAGACACCTCTGGCTGGGCCTGGATTCGAGCCGGAGACATATGGCATCGTAGCGTTCTATGAGTGATGTTTATAACAAATTGATTAAGGGACTCTCACAAAGAACGGGGCTCGAATCCGGTGGTGAGATCGAAACGCGCCTTGACACCCACCCGGATCAATTTAATAAATGTATATTAATTATATTCTACATAATGGAATTAACGTATTTAAGAACCAAACTGGTTCAAAATGTCAAAATATTACAGTATACAGGGATGGCTATATATTTCTTTATTTTTTAATGAGGTTTTCATGCCTAAATTTGTCTTGCATTCGTAATTTACTTGCATTGTGTATATAATAATATTTATATAGTTTGTTGATTGTTTCTTGATAGGAAGTTTGTTCACTTCGGTTTGTGTAATTTTTAATCCAAACTCCAGCTCTGCATATTGACCTCATGCTTTTATTTTATCACCACTGAAAACAAAGGACAGGGACAGGGAGAGAGAGAGAGAGAGAGAGAGAGAGAGAGAGAGAGAAAGAGAGAGAGATAAAGAAGTGGGTAGAGAGAAGCAGACAGCAGCACACACAAACACATCCACCTACACGGATTACCATTCATCCATTCTTGTGTGTGTGTGTTACATTATCATTAGTAAAGTAAAGAACCCTTTTGAAGTCGAAATTATGTATATATATATATTTTTTATATTAAAACCTGGTATTTGTATCCTATTCTGAAATGTAAATACAAATATACATTTTTTAATTTGCTTACCTGTTATTAAAAGTGATAAATATTTTAAATTTGCAAGTTATTTGTAGTCCAAAAATTATAAAGTAGATTAATATGAAGACTTGAACATCAAATAGTCTGCTTATAATTATAGTTTTAACATGGAAGTCAACAAATTTAGCAAATTTCACACACATTGGAATACAAAACATTTAATTTCCATAGGAACCCATTGCCGTCCCATTATAAAATCTTGCACACAAATAGTCAATTGATGTCTTGAAAACATATAATTTGTTTTAAAAAATAATAAAGTGGCTGTTTTTAAGATTTAAAAAAACAACTTTTTTTCGAGTGTATTAAAAATTACAAAATTCAAGTAACACAATCATGTTTCATTTCAAATTAAAACTCATTTAAAGCAGAAGAGAATGAAACGAACTTGAGCTCTCTAGGTCAAATAGTTTTTGATCTACAGCTGTTTAAAGATTTCAAAACATCGTCAAATTTTGGGATTTGACCAGGTTGGTTTGACATGGAGCTGTGGGTATCGCAAATATAGTTAAAATATATAGGATATATTGTTTTAACTTCAAAAACGGTCATGGAAACTTTTTGGAGGTATTTGTTGGGTGGCAGCAGACCGTCTTTTTTCCAGTCAGCTTCTTACAGTGCAGTCCCCCCTCTCCTCTGATTCGCAGACTGAGAATTTCCCATCGATAAAGATGATACTTAACTGTTGATAATTATCGCATTGAGATGAACCTCATCTGAATTTTAGCTTGGGTAAATACTACATGGCTCGCTGCCAAACGTCAGGGATTCCCGTCGTGCCCCAAATCCACAAGAGATTAATCCACATGACTCACCGGGGGAAAGCCAGCAGAATCAGAATGTGCAGCGACAAACCATCATAAACAGCATTAAACATTAGAGGAAATTCTCTGTAATTATCTTTAGTACGGAAATTTCTATTCCCTGTATTAAGCACTCGCGCCTAAGTGTATTTCAAAAGACCTGTTACGGTAAGTTAAAAGGTCCGCCATCTTGAAAAATGGCTCTGACAATTTCAACACCAAAGCTCTCAATTTACTGAAGTTACCTTGTCAACCTCACTGTCCTCCTCCACACTATATTCTATAGCCTTTACATATTGTAAATAAAATAATCCTACCAAATTAAAGAAAATTTAGTTTCTTTGAAGATGTATTCTAGACAGAGATCTGGGAATACCAGAATAAGTGAAAAAGTTTTTATTTTTTCTGAGGCTAAGAATTAATTATCAAAATTTACAGTGGCGATCAATAAGGAAGCGGTCAGTGTGAATGGTAGAGAAGTTGAAGCAATATCAAATGACAAAAAATAGTCTATCTCTTCATAAAGTTAGCTGGTTGTTGCTGAATTGTTGTTTTAAGTCCACTTCATGCACAGTTAAATGGGACTGGACCTACAGTTTTAAGTGAGATCCGAATGTACCTTCATCGGGTATTGAACAGGAGACCACTTGGTTTATTTTGGCCTCTCCTGTGGTTTAGTGGTCGACCCACCGAAGGTTGCCGTTGGAGTCCCGGTTAAGCATGTCTCTTCGTATGTGTCCCTCCATCAATTTCATGCTCATTGTCGCGATTAGCCAAAAGTGGAAGAAAGCAACGTAAGATAAGAAAAATAAAAATTACAATGCAAAAATGTGGGTCTGTTTAATTTCATACATTTCGCCTATAATTAGGCTAATTCCGAGTAGGAGGCGAGAGAACGAAGAATAGAACTTTCTATCTTCTATTTAGGTTATTTTGTTGGTTAGTAGCGACGATGAGGATTAATGATGAACTGATGAATGAGATTGATTGATCAATGCTTTTCCAAGGGTTAGGGCTATTTATTTCTGGCTTGGGAGCGCGTTACGTCAACCACTCCGCCACAAAGGCGGAAGGGAACGGATAGTTAAATGTAAGAGGAGCATTCAATATGGGTGTCGGCGGGTTTTGAATCTGGAACCTACTGGATACAGGTCCGTCTAACAGTCACCGTGTAAAGTGGACTTTAACTTATTCCAAATAAATAAACAAAAGTTTTCGATTATGTGTCCTTGAAAATAAAGAAATAGCATTGATGAAAGGATTCTCTCGAGCTATCGACCAGGTGAGTTATGGAAAAGATTCCAAGATTTTGAGAGCTAACGTCAATCTCATCTTCAGGGTAGAAGAAGCTTTAGAGAATCTTTCCATCATTCGTCGACCGGAAAACTTCAAGACTTACTTCAAAGAAATAGTACTTTGTATTTTTGTTAGCGTCGATTTTTTGCTACTTTGGGTAATCGCGAATATGAGGATGAGTGATTGCATGAAATTAACACCCATGCCCATGCCGCGATTCGAACCCTTGAACTTCGGTCCGAGATGTTCGAAATAGTATATTGAATCTGGTCTCACTTATCACACAACACTTCACCAACCTTGTGTTCTGACGCCACGGGAGAAAGTTTTTTTAATTTTATGATAAATGCCTACGTTGTTAGGTTAGGCTCTTAAGCCCCTGCAATTCCATGGATCTGGAATCCTAGTAGGAATGCCCTAGTTGGCGCTGAACTAACTTTCTAGGTAGAAATCATGGCCGCCTGGCTGTCTGCTTGACTGGTTTTGAGGAATAGGACATGTTCCAATTGCTACTAGCTTTCCTCGACTAGATACTGTGGAACAGCCAATCAGAGCAAAGTTTGGGCATGTGAAGATAATCTGTGGCTTTGCAAAAGGGAGTTTTTTGTCTGTGCTTTCCGAGTGTTGGCTGTTTTTGTTAGCAACGAGATGGTGACGTACAGTGCCTTCGTATTCAGTTCATTTCATTAATATTTAGGTATTTATGCAAAGCGATGAGATGTGTACGTGAAGTATAAAATTAGCCGAAAATGAAAATCCTTATTATTACAAGTGTATTAAATTAATGATTTTTTTTTAAATTTGTGAATGAATTCTGCGAATCTCATGTATGAATATTGATGTGCATACCCATTTTTTTTAGTTTTCTTTTTAGCCAATCTCTAGTCCATACTTTTCTTTTTTTAATTTTTGATAAAAGCACAACATTCTTCAAATTGATCGTCTATCTTTAAGCCGGCTTTAGACGAAAGCATTTGCTTTTAACATTTTTGCTAGCATAAATGCTATGAATTACACCATCTATGCTGAGTGCACGGTATTTGTTTACAATTGAAATAACTAAAATATTGTTCCATACGTGTACAGTAACCGTTATAAAGTATGTATTTAAGCAGCGTCATTGTTGTATACCTAATAACGTTTTATACGAGACGTTATTCCTCTCGGTTGAATAGTTATCGGCTTCTAAAAATGTGAAGTGATACATTGTTTACATCTCACGCGGCCGCCATTACATGTTCACTCGTCTATCGACAAGTACGATAACAAGTACCGTGTGAGGCGAAAACTAGCAAATGGGTAGCTAGTCCAGCGCCAACTATTTATAGGGCATTCCTGCTGGAATTCCAGTTCCGTGTGATTCAGGCTTTAGCCTAAATAATAATTTTTCATTGTATTTATGCTAATGGAACCTAACCTAACAGGCCTAACCTAACCTCGTAGGCATTCCTCATGTGACGTCGGAACACAAGGTTGCAAGACTGTTGTGCGAAGAGGAAGACCCATATTGAATCTTGTAAACGATCGCGTTCCTTTCTCTGTGGTCAGTTGAGTTGCGGTCTGCTCCGTAGAAAGTCTTCCCAACGTCTCCTTGAGTTGTAGCTTGTAGGTGTGTTCGTCGCTTAGCCAATGAGGAATCAAAGATGATGGGTGTGGTAGGTGACGTCAGAAGCGCTCCGAAGAACACGTTCGACACGGCCTTGTTCAAATGTAAGCTGCACGTAAATCTCTGCGGTGATGACTCACTCGACAGTCCAGTGCTTTAGTGATCCGACTGGACTCGATGGTATTGGTCTTGGGTTTAATCGCGACGATGAGGGCGAATGATGACGGGTTGAGTAACAAGTAACCGAAGTAACGTTACTTCTACTGCAAGAAGTAACTCTTTTACAGTTCAAGCTACTTACTTTTAAAAGTAAGGGGTTGCAGTTAGAATCCCTTAAAAAAAGTACCTGTTATTTTAAACGCAGTTACCTGCAACCTCTGGCTTTGTAGCTCGTTACCATGACCACTCCTCCACAGAGGTCGGCGTGAACATGGCCGTCAGCAGGGGATGTTGAACAGGTTCGTTGACCCACCGAAAATTGGCATCGTTCATTTCAAGTTACAAAAAATCAGAAAGGTAGTTATTTTTATAGTCACTAACGGAAATCAAGTTCAGTTAGTTATTATTCGAACACAATAACGAAGTAAAAATGGTGTTAAAACGAAAATATTTAGTGCAAAATACAGGAAAGAGTGTTTTAATATTCTATAATTTAAACAAGAAATAAATATGGTTTAACATTTTTCAGAATTCCCAAATTAGAGTTTTATGCGAGACGCAACACAACATAAAATACTATGACTAACATTTCCTCTAAACCTTTAAAGTTTTTTTCTTGAACAAAGTGTGTTAAAGGAAATAACGAATTAAGTATTTCTGTGTACTAGCTGCATGAAATGTCAAAGAAAGAAAGTTTTGAAGGATATTATTCTCTCATCTGGTGGATTGAATAGAAAAGTCCCCCAAGGATATAATAATAATAATAATAATAATAATTTTAACAGTTATTCTTGTATAATAATAACCATAAACATAATAATAATAATGATTATCGTCATTCTACTATTGAAGTTTTTTTTTCAATGGCTTGGCACCTCCCCTACAAAAATTTCTGGCGACGCCCAAGAGCATGAACTGTACTCGTTCGATGTGGAAATATCACATTATACTTGATGTATGACGTCCTCCAAACATTGATTCACCAAAACGGCAACTATAAGTTAATTGCATACAGGATCGTTTCCATGAACATAATCGAGAAGTGCTGTGTGACAAGGAATCCAGCATTCGCACCAGCGGCGGTGCAGTTTGTATGGCAACGCGAGAAATTTCAGTCCGATTTTGAGGTTGGGAGAACTCGGATGAGAATTTCCAATATCTTGCGCAATGGAACGCAATTAACTCCCATGAAATGAGGGGAAAATATCTACTTTTCTCCCCTTTTCTCATTGTTCTTTGTAGTTTTCTTCTATCTTTTCTCACCTTTTCGCTCTTTCTCTCTCTCCTTATGCTTACTCTCTCTCTGCTTGATGTCCATTCTCTTATTTCCTTTACTCTCTTCCTTATCTGTTCTTTCCGTGTCTGGCTTCTTCCTTTCTCTCTGTAAACCTCTTTATCTCGCTTCTTTACCTCTTTTCCTCTTTCTTTCGTTACTTTCTCTCTCCCTTCTTTCTTCTGTATCTCTTCCTTTATTTCTTCTCCTTTCTTGCATTCTCTCTTGCTTCTCTCATATCTCTTTCTTTGTTTCTCATTCTTTCTTACATTCTCTCTTGCTTCTTCCGTATCCCTTTCTTTGTTTCTCATCCTTTATTGCATTCTCTCTTGCTTCTTCCTTATCTCTTTCTTTGTTTCTCCACATTTCTTAGATTCTCTCTTGGTTCTTCCGTATCTCTTTCTTTGTTTCTCCTCATTTCTTGCATAATTCCATTCTCTCTTGCTTATTCCGTATCTCTTTCTTTGTTTCTCCTCATTTCTTGCATGATTGCATTCTCTCTTGCTTCTTCCGTATATCTCTCTTTGTTCCTCATCCTTTCTTACATTCTCTCTTGCTTCTTCAGTATCTCTTTCTTTGTTTCTCCTCCTTTCTTGCATTCTCTCTTGCTTCTTCCGTATCTCTTTCTTTGTTTCTCCTCATTTCTTGCATTCTCTCTTGCTTCTTCCGTATCTCTTTTCTTTGTTTCTCCTCTGACACGCACCTACACGGGTCCTCTAGGGCCTTGGACTTGTTACTAAGTTACCCTGATCGGACTTCTCAGTTATAGTCCACGCGTTTACTTCTTTAACGTCGAACAACTAAAGAATCCGCTGCCACAAACGTGGGTGGGGATAAATAGCGGGCGAGTTGTTTTCGTCCAATGACACTCAACCTTCAGCCAATGGGCTCAGCTGTCATTCTGCTCGCCTACTCCACGTGGAGTCTAAGTCACATGACTGCGGATACGCTGTTGCCGTACTTTGCAACTTCAATATGGAGACCGTGGGAAGGTGGCGTAGAGTATAGATGTGTCGCAACACTGTGCGTTGAATGTGATTGTTGCAGCTGGTGGGCGCGCTCCGTCGACTTCAAAGCCAGCCGATCTTTAACGTAGCTAACGCGTCGACTATAGCTATTAGGGTAAACAAATTGGAGGCCCTGACTGGTCACTGGTGTCGGATTTATACCTTTCTTAAGTTAGAAATGAAAGGTTATGGAACTTTCTTCCAATAAAGTCAGTTTATTATCGTTTATGCACAGTATACAATAACACGTATCCACGGGCAATCTTGGATTCAAGTTAACTGATGCAAAAAGATTACAAATCTGTAACGGGTAACCCTTCCACGATTATTCACGTTGCATAGTATCGTAAGAACCCAGAGCGTGAGCAGCAGGTTTATGAGAAACTAACCAAAGCTAAATGCAGCGTCCGACAAGGGACCGGGCAGTTCTCCCTACGAGGTAGACTTGTGATACCAACAATCGGGTAAGAAAGCAGCAATATACAGAATTCTGGTTATCTTTTATACTAAAAGGTTGTTTACAAAATACCAAGGTAACTTAGCCGATATTTACACGTATCCATGGATTTCCATAATTACATCATACAATTTAGACTTTTACAATATTTACATAAAATAATCAAAGTTGTAAATAACATAACTTTCTAAAATATTTTTCCAATGCCTAAAACGTTTACATAATAAGTAATTTTGTTATCTTTAAGAAAGGCAGATTAATATTATTCCTAAACATTCGAATCTCGTGCAAAACACAGATAATTTATGCACGCGCAGATGTTGAGCTCCTGCTCTATAAATGGAAACATGATCAGATTCGACAGGGGCGACACACCTCCTTCCTTGCATTCTCTCTTGTATCTTCCGTATCTCTTTCTTTGTTTCTCCTCCTTACTTGTGTTCTCTCTTGCTTCTTCCGTATCTCTTTCTTTGTTTCTCCTCCTTTCTTGCGTTCTCTCTTGCTTCTTCCGTACCTCTTTCTTTGTTTGTCCTCCTTTCTTGCATTCTCTCTTGGTTCTTCCGTATTTTTTTTTGTCTCTCTTATAAGCAGGGCGAATTTTTAGGTGCAGAAAACTGAAACGGAAAAATATTGATTTTTGTTTGTTCTAAAAACAGTAGAAATATGTGGCTAAAAGTAAAAAATATTTCCATTCAAAATTCTATCAAAGAAATAGATACCAGTAACAGCAGGACGTTAGCTGTATGTTGCATTCGTTGATTACAATGAAAAACAAAGCACAGTTCCAAATTATCGCTTGAAAATGTTCGCCGATGATATCTGAACAATGTCTTGAAAAAACGACCTTTCCAGTTTCCATATTTGAAGTGCAGAATGTCATACACACTTGCATCATCCACACGTTCACTTTCCAGAACCTGAGAAACTTTGCACTGTTTGTTGTACCCCATGCTTTTTTTCGAACAGACTTTGGAATTTGTCTCTAAACACTTTTAAGCTTGTCCCTGACGGTGAGTTCAATTTTATTTTAATTGCACTAACATCCTTCACTGTTTCGCAAAGCAGTTGTGTGGAAGTTTCCAGTTTTCCTACCACGCTATACAAAGCTTAGATTTGCAGATAGGAACCCCAATTTGATTTAAAGCATTCAATAAATCTTGAAGTATCCCAAAATACTTCGTCTATTTTCATGCACTAACTCCAACACATACACAAAGAATTCGGAAATTTTATTTTGTCTGGAATGTTTAAAATATTCTTCCCCTAGAAATATGTTTTATGTACTAAAGGTAAAATTATTAATTTTTATGTGAAATAAGTCTTCGTAGATTGCATTGCAGCCATATGACAGACTTCTGAAGCAAGGAAATAAATATGTATTTACCTAAAGATCAAACTTATAAGCAAACTTAGTGCTAGTGACATTCTTGAAAAATCGAAAATCTATCTTTGGGCGCCCATATTTCTGTTTTCGTATTTTCGTGCATTCAGCGAATGGACAGCCAGGCTCTTCTAAATACGAAATCTTCACGTTTTACCGATAACTTACTTGATGGAACTGCTTTCGATTACACGTATTTTGATACCTCAACAAACCAACGTGTTTAAAAAGCAAACAGAGAACGATGTGCTCTGGACTGAGTCTACATGTACGTAGTTTCACAACAATGTATTCCGTTGCGTGTTCATCTTGCCATATCATAACAATTCTAATCGTGTTCTTGTCGCACGAAAGGTGATTCGTCCTTGTCCCTAACAATGGCGTCCTTCTTGCGATGGTCAGGGATGCTTTGCAAGGAATGTTGCCCACAATTAATTAATTATTTGTAAAATTATATCAGTTGCTGCGGAAAGCTGACAGAGCTAGTGAAGAACTTAACCGGATATACTCGGTGGTTTTTCTGGCAATGGTAAGTTCTTAAATTTAAAAAAAAGAGCCAGAAGTTGGAATTATTTATTATGATAACTCGAATTTACAAGAAGCAATGCTCTTGATGATATTACAATAGACAATTACATGTTCCATTCCTGATGCTTTTTTTAGTCTTCTTTACTTCTTAGACAACAACAAATGCGTAGTAGTTCTCTTTGTAATAAAAGCCTTCCTACGAGGCCAGGGGCCCCGGGTTCGAATCCCGGCCTGAGCATGGATGTTTCTGAGTGTTCATTCATCAATTTCATCATATCATCACTCATCCCCATCTTCGCAAATTAGCCAAAAGTGACACAAGAACTGAAGTAAAATAAAGCAAATCAATATTTAAAATATAACGCTGAATGAACTAAGAAAAAGTCCATTTCAAAATACTCTCCTCACAAAAAGTTTGGAGTATTGTTATATTAGGTGAAAGACACGGCCTTGGAATGCAACAACACATGGTATCTGTCTGTTGGACGTTCTCGTCTTTCCGCCGACTTATGCCACCGTGCATACGTATCATCTAATGCCTAATTAAATCTACAAATATTTTGTGAGGAGTGTATTAAACTTTCGTTAGAACATAATAATAAAGTTTTACATAAATTAAATACCCGTTTTTATAAATGAATTTATTCCAGAAAACATTTAATTTAACACTTACATAGTAATTCGTTTCCTCCTCTCGTATATCCTCTCCACACTTCTTGCAGGAAGTATAAAGTCATTTCAATCTTCGAGCGAAAGAAACTGTCTTTTGTGAATGTTCAATGTTAATGGCATATTAAGAGTTTGGGTGCAATACGTTTGTACACGTGAAACGTCATAGACACAGATTACAACTCAACTTAAATTCCACAACTCTTTCATGGGTTCTTTACGATTCTGGCAGATTCTTTTTTAACATCTAACTTCAGAATGTTTCTTTTTCTTGATTCTCCATTTGTTGTTCTTGTTGTTGTTGTTTTTTTCCTAACTTGTTAACGTTTCATATTGTTGTGTGTTATTTAAGCATTATCGTCTCGACTGGCAATATTCTTAGTTCCTTTTCGTTATTCTTCGCATGGAGCCATCTGTTATTATCATTCGTAACTTGTTGTTATTTTAACAAGGAAAGGGGAAGGTATCTATCGTCTCAGAATTCACCTGGAGCGAGTGAGTAAAACAGGAGAAAAATCTCAGGCAGCGGGATTTGAACCTGAGAACTCTCGAGCACCCACGGATCTTTGATTCGAATCACGAATAAGCCGAGGACGTTTTTTTGTGATATTTCTTTCGTTACATCATCAGTACATTTTCATAGTTACAGTAACAAGCAATCCCGGGTTCGAATCCCAGTCTGGGCATGGGTGTTCTTTGTGAGAGTCCCTTCATCAGTTTCATCATTCATCCTCATCGTTTCGCTTAGTCAAAAGTGGCAGAAAAGTGACACTAAATAACGAAAATTGACTATATCAAGTAATAAACAAATACGTCACTGTAGACACGAGGCGTGCAGAATTAGCTTTGTCCAAGATGTCAGGGAGATTTTCTAATTTCACGGCTTGGCGTGACAAGCAGCGACAGAAGCAGGGATTCCGAGAAGCTCTTAAAGCACATCTGAAACCGACTTCATAAGGTTTAACGAGTATTGTCGTGATAAGCTGTTGCGGCTGAAGGTATCACACTGTAAAATTGATAGTGAATAGCCATAAACTGTTGAGTGATTTCATGCTCACACAAGACGATACAGTTACAGTGCATTAAAATTCAATTGCCTAGTGGTCAGTGTTTATTGTGCGGGAGCTTAAAAACCACACCTTCCTACTCATCAGAGAGTTGGTTGCTTCTGTTCAAGCCAGTGAATGGTATGTCATGGAATAATCTATAATACTTTGTCACTTAGTAAATTTTTAGAAAAATCCTCACACTGTAGCTCTCGTAAAAAATACTATGAAAGATATTTGTTATGCCGTCGGAAATTGAATTGAACATTGAAGACCACGTTAGCACAATTCAGTCGGCATGGTTAATTTAGCCTGACAGGGTTGCCAAACCTACAGGGATAGAATTTCTCAATCTCTCAATATTAACCAAAATGGCTGGATGTGGTGACACTTATGTAGACGACAGGAAAATGTAGAATGGAATGCAGAATATAAAATATACAATGTAGCTTTGCAATGTTTAGTACCATGTCAAGTGTCAGAAAGTGTCATATAAAATTTACTTTGTGTTTCTTGTTGCTACAAGATTTAGAATTATAATATATTTATAACATATATATTACAACGGAATATAAATGTATTGTCAATAAGTAGAAATTAGAAATTAGAAGGAGTTTGTGCAATATAAATGTTTTAGTATACTCTAACCTGTATTGAATTTATCTATTTCCTGTACAAAATTTTCCAAACAAATTTCTTTAAATAACAAATGATACTATGCATGGAAACATTACTTGGATTTTGTCCTTTCACATTAAATAAATTGGCAAGGCAAATCTTAACTGATTTGTATCACTTACAGCAGGATTTTCTTTGAAGAAATAAAAGAAGATATAAATATATGAGTAAAAAGATTTTATTCAAAACCATTCTACAATTTTGATCACATTTGAGATTCTTGTTGTAACAATATCGACAGCACTTGATAACAATTTTGATTACGGGGTCTTATTTCAGTAAGACCTTGCACGCAATCGGGAGATGAGTGAGTGTTTAGTATTGAGCTTTAATTCTTTAATGTTAATGACAAAACGGTAATTTACGATATTTTCTGTCTATAGCAAGTCGTTGTCTTAAAATTAAAAGCGAAATGTTTGTAAATTAAACAAGAAAATCTTTATAAATACAAAACTTGAAAGTGAAGAAAGATTAAAATTTCAACCTTGAAATTTCTTGTCATGTAGGCCCAGTCCAGATTATCCTATTATGCTTGCTATGCTTTTCTAATTTTATTTCCTCACGTTAGTTCGAATTAAAAAACTGTATTTGCAGAAACTGTAGGGTGTAAATTGCGATCATCAGCGAGTTGAAACGTGATAAATACGATACAAAGTTTTATACGCAAGATGTGCGTGGTTTCAGGTTCTATGCTCAGAACCAGCTACAAAGCATGCACAATTAGTTCACATAGAACTCAAAATGTGTCAACCCTACAGAAACACGCATATTTGTTGACACCAGTAACACATTAAAGTGCATACGTTGCTAATGATGCACTTTTTGATGCATCAAAATACATTGAAGAATGGAACAAAATGTATTTTTTTACATTAACATGTATTATTTATGTGATTAACTATAAATGCGTCATTTTCAAATAAGCATTTTTACTGTGTCAAGTGATGCATTCCAAATTCTCTGTTTTTACCTAACAAGGTGATTGTGAAATCACATCTTTCCAATCTATTAATTGTGAATGAGTACAAAAAAGCGAAATTTGTTAAATTAAATATGAAATTTTGAAACTCCAAGTGATAAAAGAATCAATCATAGCTACAACAGTCAAGTACATCGACCAGCCCAAAAGCGAGCGAGCGCAGTCCTGTTCCCTTCCAGTGTGAAATAACGTGACCTGACATTACAGACTGCAAATGTCACTGTGCTCACATATTCACTCAACAGAACACCCGTAGACGCTCGTATCTAGTTAGTCGGTAAGTTGACGTGTACACTTCTTAGGCGGATATTAAAAATACATTTATCGTGATCTTGAACACAGAATTTGACTACGTTGATATGTTTACTGAATTCTTAGTCTCATTGTAGTTAACATATTCCGCACCTACGTAGCAAATAAACCCAATAGATAGTGTGGCCAGCAGTATGTACAATTTGATGTATGTTGGTAGATATGGCGAGTAGGAAAACGTGAGGAAGAAACCAACGGACTCCCATAACCTGTACGTTCCGTATGAAGCTTCTTTATCGTTCGGGAAATATATACCATAGATGGCTGAAAAAGAAGAGTGTCTATTATTTCAACATTCATACCATATCTGTGGGAAAAGTGAATTATTTAGTGCATTAGGTTTACATCTGAAATTGCACACATTAGTAACCTTAGTTGGGTGGCGCACATTGTATCTACCCATTTGAGTTGACAACCCTGTCAGGATGCACGTGTGCGGCATCCGTACATCCGTGGAGAGTTGGGAGTTAATTTCTGAGGTTAAGATGAAATTAAACTTGCAATTTAATGTAAAAGCAGTATGTTCAGAATCAAATTCCCCATGTATTTAAATGGGAGAACAATTGGCCATTAAAAGTGTGGGGACACAACAGGAGTGCTGCCACCTACAATAGTTTGCTTTGACCAAGCCCATTAGTAAGGAGCGTTGGCCGGTGCAGACATGGATTGCGGCGGTGGAAGCCTACGTCCAAACTGTTCTGGGCACTGCGGCAGAACAGTGAAGATCTCCATGCACCTGTTCTGTTCCAGAGACACACAACATTCTGAGGTGACTTAGACAGTGGAGAGGCACGGGCAGGGGCGCCGACTTGTCAAAATTATTGGGGGGGGGGCCTCTGATCACTGAAATAAATTAATGATTGACTCACTCCCTCCCTTTTTTTAAGTTTTGGCCTCAGTGTTCGGAATCTCATAAAAGCCCATGAATTCCTCAAATATATCAAAATTTTTATTCACAGTTCGAATGCAGAATATTAATTGTCAACGAATTGATATGTCACCAGTTTCGTCAACCACAATAGCAAAATATTCCCGACTTTTAATATCTGCTACCACGGAGCGCAAAACAGATCTCCCTAATATATCAATGATCTCGTTCTGAATGTCCTGTGAGAGCCATTTGTAGCCCGAACGTCCCATCCACTACCCTAGTTCATGCACATCGTCTTTTGAAACTCTTTTTTAGTAAAAACGTTAACAATACTCATAATTACATACTTAGTATATAGTGTTAAGTCATGTGTTTTGCTGTCTCTGGTCATAGTCCCCCCCCCCCCCCAAAGTTGATGGTTTAGCGGTCTCAGCCTCCAAAGTTGATGGTCTAGAACATTTCCAATGTGTATTTAAAGTTAAGTTCATGTGGCACAATTCAGAGTAAACTTTACAAGAGAAGCAAAATAATAAATTAGATTCTCTTAAGCAAAATTATTTGGGGGGTTCTGCCCCCACATCGTTAACATTGGGGGGGGGGGGGGCTCGAGCCTCCCCAAGCCCCATGGAGTCGGCGCCTAAGGGCACGGGTAATGTTGTGGAACGTCAGTTGCCGTGAAATACGTGCTATTCCACAGGATATGTTGAGACGCGCACTTCCCGTATCGCTTTGAACGGAGGACGTTTAGTGGACTTTATTTTCAAGGTGAACTGATGTATGTTTTGTCCATATTATACACTGTAATAAATGCCCCTATTTATATTTTGTAACCATATAAAGTTACTACAAGCACTCACCGTCTTTATGTTGTCATTTGAAGTTGGTAGATACAATATGCGCCACTTTCTGTAGGTCACAGATTTTCCTGGACAGTGCTGGGGCACTTCCCCAATAGTTATTCAGGATGAATAAATGCTTTACTTCACAATTAAAATAGAGAGGTATTAAAAAAAACATGTGAAATTTATTTTAGAACATTGACAATGAGGAATCTTACTGGTTCTCTGTTCTTCACTGTAGCAAGGCTAGACTAAAAACAATAAGAACTATTCAATATGAAAATTTAACTGGATATGATTACAATGAACTCTAATTTTCTAAAGAACACAATCTTGTCTCCTCTTAATATTTGTGCAATTCTTCACTTGGAAATATATATAAAGTAAAATAAATTCTTGCATGCCGATCTCGTCGGTCTAATCTCATATGGTTGAATTTGAATTTGAAAGTTTGGGTGCTTCAACACTTAGGCTATTTTTAGTGTTGCCCACGGGACGAGACGGGACAGGCTTTTAAAAATTCGAGACGAGACGAGATTGACCTTGTGTCATAAGACAAACGAATATTTTCGAGACGAGACAGCATTTCCACGAGACTCCACGCGACGAGACAGGCCAAAGTCTCGTCTCGTGGACAACACTAGCTATTTTGCAACCGTCACATTATACTGGGTCCAACACCTTACCATAACTATAGATCTTTTCAGTTCTTACGGCGGGCGCTCTAGAAGCTGGCAGGGGAAGTGGGGAGCGGAGAAGCGACCAATCCAACGCGATAAGAAACATAGTAGCCAGTAGAACGAGTTTCACGTAGTGCTTTTTCCGGCCTCGTCGTGTCTCTCGGCGCAACTGCTGTTGTCTGGTTGGTCTGTTGCGTAATCCCCGCTCCCCAATTCCCTTGGCAGAACTAGGACTGACCGCCGTAAGAACTGAAAAGAGCTATAAAATACATTAAAACCTCGTTAATCCGGACCTATAAGCCGGACTTCCATTAATCCGGACAGTCAAAAAAAAAGAAATAAAAAGCAGAATGCAAGGTTTTAAATGTGGCTAGAAGTCAACAAGAGAACTTCCCAAAGAAAAGGCAGTCAACCACTGATGAAATTCTGTTTCCCGCAGACTTTGTACTGTACTGTATAGTGTATTTAGGCCTATGCCCTTTAAATTCACCATAATAAACGTGTTTTGTTGCTATAAACGGAGTTTTAATACACTTTCTACTGTTCTATAAAGTTATTTCAGTTAATCCGGACTTTCGTTAAACCGGTCAACTTATCCCCCCATTAGTCCGGATTAACGAGGTTTTACTGTATAACTAATATTACTTAACCGTAATACCGGACTAACATGTTCTTACTTGGATTAAAAGCTGAGGATGTAAAGGGGCACTCAACACACATAAATACAAAACGCAGGACAACACACACGCAGTCCTACAAGGCCGTAGTTTCAGACGGCAGAGCCTCGTTAGTCTGCAAAATGCAGTCCAGGGTGTACTACGTGAAATAGAGGTTGACAAATAGGTGTAAGCTCTAATCTCATGTGATGATGTATGAAAAAATATTGTCTGCCTTATTCAAGGTGTGGAAACGGGCAATGCGCTTACGGCACACAGTTACACCATTTTTTTTTTTAAAAAATATAATTGCTTCGAACTCACCGTTTGTTAAAGGGAAGATGGTCCCTTGCCCAAATCCTATGAGACCGACCAGGATGAAGAGGACGTGGCTCTGGGCAGGGTCCGGCCGCCAGTAGAGCATGGTGGTGAAGGCCCCGAGGTTGACGCCGACGCCGAGGGCCATCAAAGGGACCCTGCCGGCACACTGGGCCGCGTAACCCATGAGCATCGAGCAGAGGGCAGCGGCGGCGCCGTTGCAGATTCCCACCATGCCTATCTTGGAGATCCCCAATGCGCACGAAATGAACGCCTGGAACAAAGGTCATCATTTCAGAGGGGAAATGTGTGAAACAGGAAAAATTAAAAATATCAAAGGGGGGTACTTGAAATAGTAAAATAACAACGACGTAAATTTTCTTACATGAAGAATTATATGCATTATATTCATCCGAATTCATTTTTGGAGAAATGTTTTCAAAAATATTTAATTATATCGTCTTGTTTAGATGGCAAAGTTAAGGCTGTGGAGCCTTTTGATCCACTTGAACATGTTTACACGACTTTTGAATATGGAAGTTAGTAGTGTACATTGAAATATTAAAAAAGAAAAAAGCAATACAGTAAAACCTCGTTAATCCGGACTAATGGGGGATAAGTTGACCGGTTTAACGAAAGTCCGGATTAACTGAAATAACCTAAAACAACAGTAGAAAGTACATTGAAACTCCGTTTATAGCAACAAAACACGTTTATTATGGTGTATTTAAAGGGCATAGGCCTAAATACACTATACAGTACAGTACAAAGTCTGCGGGAAACAGAATTTCATCAGTGGTTGACTGTCTTTTCCTTGGGAAGTTCTCTTGTTGACTTCTAGCTATATTTAAAACCTTTCATCCTGATTTTTTTCTGGCCTTTTGCCTGTCCGGATTAAGCAAAGTCGGATTATCGGGGTCCGGATTAACGAGGTTATACTGTATGAAAATTACAAAGGAATACAAAATATAAAGAAAGAATTACATATAAGAATAGGAATCTAATCTATACACGAGCACCCCCCCCCACACACACACACATATTCTCGTCCTTACACAGCCTTATATTACATGTGTGTGTGTGTTTTCCTTTCTTCTATCATTCTCTGCACCTGCTACTTAGTTTGGGAAGTCATTTATGTAATTGTTGCAGTTTTCTGAATGTCACAATTGATGAAGAGACATGAATTTTAGGTGGCAATTTGTTCCAATGGCCTGCTGACGTAACAGTAAAATATTTTGCTTAAAAGTTGGAGTTGTGGAGAGGAAAGGACAACAGAGACGCTATATTTGGGAGGTCTTACTTCAATGCCCGACCTCCACCATAGAGATCGTCACTTTGTTGCTCTACTCTTAATTTCAAGTTACTAACGTCTATAACAAGTTCGAGTAAATGTAACTACCATTTATTCAAAGTTCCCACGTTTGACTCCCGGCCTGGGTTTGCACAGGATGCTACGACACCAGGAGACCAGAGTTCAGATCACGGTCTTAGCATAGGTGTTTTTGCGAGCGCCTCTTCATCAATTTCATCTATTACTCATACTTATCGTCGCGATTTGTCAAAAGTGGCAGAAAAGAGACAAAAAATAACAAAAATACGAATATTGGTTGGAAAATTCATGCCCCTCTATTCCTGCATTCACATTAAAATTTTCGTGGGGGAATTTACCTCATTGATGTCTGACATGAAGAAGCCAGGATCCATTCCCGTGTAGAAGGCTATGGGCGCAAGAAGAAGGTGCTTCTTTTTCCCCATCTGCTTTATTGTTGCAGCCGCAAGCTTCAGATATGAGCCTGGAGAATGCGTAGTGGCTTCCTTCCCTTTATCTGTCACCCTGCAAACAATTATTGCTGAATGTTACAAATGTGAACAAGGCAAGCGCAATGATAACCATTGTTAGAAGGATGAGAACTCGAGACGAAAGAACTGAACAAGTCGATAGCTTAGCAGAATTTTTCTTTCTGGTTTTCCGTTTTCGCATCCAATGAAAATGAGTACAGCAAAAAAATCTGTCAGGGGCAGAAACTAGGAAAAGACAGAGAGAACGGGAAAAGGCTGCCTTGCGTCAGTCTACTTTTATGAATAATTTTCTAAAACGTTCTAAATCAGGTGAGTTTTTGAAATCATTGAAAAACGGCCTACTTCTAGCGAATCATTTTTGTATACTTTTCCCGAACAGTATCATATTGAAAATATTTTTGCGATTTGAGTTTCGAAACTAGAGATATTGACACTTCAATTTTGGATAACATTAGTTATGTCAGGTTTAGCGTTGTTTTCGTCTTTGCTTCTCTCCTGGCTTTTGAAATCACAATAAAATATTGCTGCAAGAGTTGGACATTTCTTGGAAAAACTACGTATAATATTAGGTACGGCTAACAACAACGAAAGGAAACGTAAGTTAACCAACCTTTCGTTAAGTTATTGAGAGACAATGAGAACACGTAACATTTCGCCCCTGAGAAAAAATTAACCAAATCATACGTTCTTGGCGAGTATTTGAATGAAGTTGTCGTACCTAATTTTATAGTTTCACCCATTTCTCATACTTCCGGTCATGTTACTGATTCTAAAAGCAAGAAACAAATTCTCTTTTATCGTTCCCCAAAGAAAATCAATTATACTGTTCGGAACTCTGAAGTATCCGATTTCTTCTTTGTGGCTTCTAGTTTTTTATTATGTTGGTATGTATACTTAGGACCAAAAATATTAATTTTCAGGGTTAACACAGTAGCTAATGGGGAAGATGTTTGCAAAAGTTATTATTAACAATATAGAGGCATTAATTATATTATTTAATTATTAAATATTAATAATTAATTGTTAATAGTTTCGTTAGAAGCATATAGAAATGTGCCTGTATAATTTGGGATCCTTTTTACTAGTGCTGTATATTCCAAAAGTTCTTACGTTAATTATACTGTATTATTAAACTTATAAAAGATCGTCATACAGATACTACATATTAAATGCTAGAAAAAATTAGTATAATACATTCTACTAGAAGAGAAATCCACTAGCAAATCTTATTGTACAAAATGGATCAACGGAAAAGCAGGACATTTTAAATTTATTGAAATTCAATGTGAACAAAAATAGGTTACGCACTTACGCAAAAATAGGTTTGCTTTTGCAGTAAATTGTACATTACACACGTCAATATAAAAGACGGTGAGAAATTGTGTAATCGATTTTTATTCTGTATAAGTACAGGGGGGGCTGTTTTGCTTATCGTACTCCTTGTTTACGAATCCTGAAACCGCCAGTGGTCCAGGCGTTATCAACTAGACGATATATCGTCACGATCTTTTGGTGATATATCGTCACGGTATTTTCGCGATGTTTCGTCACGATATATATCGTGTCGGCGATATATCTTCACGATATTTGGCGATATATATCGTGTCGGTGATAATCGTCACTATATTTTGGCGATATATATCGTGTCGGCGATATATCGTCACGATATTTGGCGATAAATATCGTGACGGCGATATATCGTCACGATATTTGGCGATATATATCATGTCGGCGATAACCGTCACGATATTTTGGCGATATATATCGTGTCGGCGATATATCGTCACGATATTTTGCGATATATCGTGTCTTCGATATATCGTCACGATATTTAGCGATATATATCGTGGAGACGATATATCGCCGATATCACAATACGGAAAAAATATCGTATCGTATCGTACATCCATGGCAGAAACTTGGATTGTACGAAGTGAGGAAAAAGTGGATACATTCTACATTCACATAGACTTTCCCTTTGTTTTATCTTTCGTCGCTAGAAAGCAGACCAATGTGTATTTTGAAACTGTGCCTTGTTCGTGTAACCTGGTGACGATTCTGTGCAAGTGGTCATAAAGCTGGCAACACCTGGGGGAGGAAATATGCACTTTAATTAATGTTAATTTAATAAATTATTAGTTTTTACCCTGTTTCTCTTCTTCTGGAAGAAAGCCTCCCGATAGCTTAGTGATAACGTTGTTGTTTTGTAATCAAAGGGCCCTAGATTCGATGCCAAATAGAGGCACATAGTGGTTCTGATCCCACTGTAAACTGCAGACCCAATCCCCGTCAGCCCATCCGTGTTTAAGTGTACTTAATAACAAAATTGCCTTTGAACCAAAGTAGAGAAAAAAATCTCATTTCACAACTTAAGACAATGAGCCATAACCATTTCCTCCCTCGCAGCTGTCGTAATAGTGTCCTGTCTGTTCTACCGAGTGTTTCAAAAGTCGAGCAACCCAAATTTTGAAAATTTACACATGAAAACCGTAAGAGATATTTACACCGGTTTTTCTGTATTATAAAGCCTCATCCATTGATATATTTTCCAATGCTTAATATTATTAGTTTACTCCATACAGAAAATTAGATAAATACATAACTGGCGGAAGGCAGCGTTAATTTTTTTTTCCAGAAATGCACTTTTGAGTGAGAAATAGATATAAGTCCTTTGATGGACTTATGATTGGCGATTTTATGGGTTGAGTAAAAAAGTACCATTTTTGGGACAAATCTCCGTAGCTGGCAACACTAGCAGGTCGAAATTTTGTCCTTACATTTTCAGTGAATTCATGAAGGCCCCAACTAGAATCGCCGCCAACAACGTGCACGCAATGTAGATTCCAAAGACAGGATATATCCTGTCATCGGAAGGTCGCTGGAGGTTGCTGTTTTCTTCATGTTTCCAAGGGATGAAATTCGCTCCACACGTGTTGAGGTCTACACTTCTGTTCTCGGAGGAGCTATTTCCGGATAATCCAGCATCCATAACTACAAGTAAAGAATATTATTACAGAGGCAGAGGAATTAGGTAATTCGAACAGTACAAAATAGTGAATGGAATGGAATATATGCTTGTAAATTATATCAAATAGTGCCTTTTTAAAACTCATTTTCTGTTAATTGTTATTCAATTTCTGTTTTGTTATTTTTTTCATTGTTGGTAATTTCAGTGTATAATGGCCATTTGTTCTATATCTGGAATTTTCGCAGTATGCAAATAAAATAAACAAGCTGAATATTAACTTGAAGTAACATAGTAGCATTTTATAAGCTTTAACTGTTCCTTGAATGCATCTTGGAAAAGTGTAATCCTGGGGCAATGTTCAACAATTATAAACATTTGGTACTTATTTTCTTAGTAAAGTAACCATAATCCAACTTCGTGACACCGTGTAGTTGAAAACAAAACATGTACATATACAAATCCTTCATCACTATTTTCAAGTAATATTATTCAACGCTCAGCATGTATGAGTGAGATAGACATTTAGATAACACATATGGTTATGTCATTAATTGTGGGAAGTTATTTTGCCTAAGTAAGGGTTTCTCTCCCCAACTCTCACTCGCTAATAAGGACAAAGAAGTTGGAAACATTATACGTAAACATATCTTCGATGTCGTTGATATTTAAGAGAGACGATGTCTTAACCTGACAAGTTAAGTCCCGATATGCGCAGATCGCTGCGGAGCACTTCCTATTACGTCATCCTCCACACCACTCTTCTACGTACTGATCTGCCTTGAAAGTACCAGTGGTGCCAACTCAGCAAAATTAAGCTAAAACAAATATTTTTACTGTGTACATTGACGGTGCGGGCTCATATTATATCAGTTTTTCAGTGGTTTATTTGATTTAATCCGGTCTTTGAAAATGCGTGCGGTGCGCGGATCGTAAACTGTACTATTACGCACGCGCGTTAAGGTTTATAACGAAGAGAAACTACAGGACGAATGACTTCATTTTCTGAGTGCGACATCGAGCGGTGGCCTGTTTATTTTTTAAAAGCCGAGTGGGGTGGGGGGTTCTTTTGTTTATCGTACAACAATCACTACGAGAAGACAATCTGATAACACGTTTGCCTGTGTTCTTTTTAAAGCATTGAAATGTCCTTGCTCTTTACTCTAGACTGCATATTTTTGAAATGCAAAAATCAAATCATGCCGGGTCCAACGAAATCCACAATCTGCTCTGGAAAGCCCCTTAGAGGACAGGCCAGAGAAATTGTTTACAATGTTACAACATATTTGCGAAATCAGAAGTTACATAAACTGAAGTATAGGCTAATGTTGTCGAGTCCACAATCGCCGCCACGGGAGTATCTAAATGGATGGTTTCTCAAGTTGTAAAAGAATTGAATTTGATTGATTTGTTGTTTTAAGTCCACTTTATACACAGTAAGGCTAATCGGGACTGGACCTACAGTTTAAAGTGGCATCCGAACCACTATGTGCCTACCCCGGGAATCGAACCCGGGATCCCTTGATTACAAGGCGACGACGCTACCACTGCGCCATCGGGGAGGCCAAGTTTTAAAAGAAGGAAAACAGTCGTTGGCGAAAGGTGAGCTGAATTTCTGTACTCCGACAGGTAGAAAACAGCCCAGGAAAAGCAAATACAAATTTCGTTGAAAATCTTCAGACCATTCCGCTCCCTCCATGTTACAACACTGCGAACCAATGTCGCCACGGAGAATGGAGTGGGGAAATGTGGTGTGAGGTGTGCAACAGCTATTTGCAACGTCTTGTTTTTAAACTTGTCAAGTTATAGTAGTAATTTGGATAATCAAATAATCATTACTTTTTCTTCCCTTGATCAACATAATTTGCGTTTGCATTACAATTCCACATAATAACACAAGATGATGTTGCAATGTAGCTGTACAGGGTCAACGAAGTTAGTAGTAAGGTGTGTTTTATACAACGTATATTGATACACATGTAGGTTGAATGGTATCTTTTGCAAATATGCTGTATAAAGAAACAAACTGCCGGAGTACTAATTGAGTTATTTCAGAAATAATCGAAGGGTTAAAAGTATTATTGCAAGTAAACTATTGAACTTACGTTAATGAAACCAGTCCAGAACGAACGAGTAACGCAAACTGTTTGTGCGTGTATGTTTTGTTATGCTGAGAGTTCACATCCCTGCCGCTAGGCGAAACTAATATCACTCCCTAGATCACCTGACCTTACACCGTGTGACTTCTCTTTGTGGGATTTCATCAAAGACAGGTTATTCGTCTCACCGATGCCGCGTGATATCGCAGACTTAAGGGAAAGTATCATAGCAGGGATATACACTATCGACAGGCCCATGTTGATGAGAGTGTGGCAAGAACTAGACAATCGTGTCGATGTGTCGTGTCACCCATGATGCACACACTGAACATTTGCAGGTGTAAAAAAAACTGCGTTCTTAGTTCATTCAGGACTGGTTTCATTCACGTAAGTTCAATACTATTTTTGTAACCCTTCAATTATTTCTGAAACACCCTGTATAGTGACTTACCTGTGAAGGAAATGAGATTCCCCCATATGACACTGGTGTGAAACATCAAGTAGAAGAATCCAAAGAACCTTGCGGAGACTACATCTGGCTTCGTTTCCGTGAGTTTGGCGTAGCACTCGCTCAGCATCGTGAGGTACGTTCCTTGGGCGCTCCACAGGACGCCACCCCCGAAGCCCACGAGCAGTCCCGCCGGAATGAGCGTGGAGAAGGAAGGGTAGTACTGCGCCACGATGTAAGGCACGTAGGTGAGGATGCAGATACAGAGCGCCCACTTGCAGCCGAGGAAGCCGATCACCGCCGACGGAAGGAACAGCGCCGAGAAGATGAGGGCTGCGTAGGTGGCAGCCAGGGACGCCAAACCTAAACCTGCAACCGCGTTGATCGAACTCTGAAGTGCCGAGTTGCCGAGGTATGCCGTGAATATGAGCGTGAAGGCGAGGCTGAGGACGAACACGTTCCTCAGGATGAAGTATCTGGTCAGCTGCTGCTTCGATGGACCGACGCATGCGCTGAACGATTGTTTCCGCTGCGTCGAATCCGCAACTGCTTGTTGCTCTTCCGTAATTTCGAAGGCATGGTTTGTGCACCCTACTTGTGGTTTAAATTTGGAGCCATCCATTCTACTCGCCCGCTAGGGTTATCTGTAAGAGAGACAACTACTTCACTGTACAGCAGGTGGATAAAAATTATTATTTATGATTTTCTTTATTTAGATATTTTGTTTTACTTAAATCAATTTTTCTATGTTTTTAAAACACGCTTAAAATTGCTTGCATGGTTTTTGGCACCATACATATAGATATATGCAGTGGCGACGATTATGGGGGTGAAGGGGTCAGTTGCCCCCCACTTTTTGCCACTTTTGCCCCGAACTATGCTAAACCTTATGTACCAAGGAATATTAAACTGTCCTTGCCCCCCAGTTTTGGAACCCAATCACCGCCACTGGATATATGTTGTTGTTTTTTAAAACAGAAAGGCTTTTTACTGGTAAACGGCCTTATAAAATATTTGAACAGTTTGATTAAAGCAAATAAAATATATATATATTTTTCTGTTTCTGGAACATACTATGGAAATGTTTGTTGAATGTATTAATGAAACTATAATAATTTCAGTAAGATTTATTGCAGTTAAAATAATATATTGTAACTCAAAATATTTTTAACAGTCATGGTAGCTTAATTTTTGCAATTTTTTTAATGTTAGTATGCAAAATACCAGCTGCCATGTTTATTTACAGTTTAATGATAATGACACTACTTACGGTTTAACATGATTAGTATTTTGTATATTATTCTATATTTGGTATTTTTGCCTACAAAAAATATTGAACTTTAAATCAAGAAGAAATTAAGTAAGGCTAATCAGGACTGGACCTACAGTTTAAAGTGTGATCGGAACCAATATGTGCCGCCTCCACAGGGAATCAACCCGTAACCTCTTGTTTACAAGGCAACGACGCTACCACTGCGCCATCGTGGAGGCTGATTATAATAGTTATTAGAGTAAAACATCTATTTTTGGAGAGAGATAGAACGGGACATCTGAAATTAATGAAAATTCCTTACTTTGTTAAACACTGATATTATTTTGTTATTATTTTAATGGTAATTTCTACATTTTTAAAAAAAATAGTCACATTAGGGGGTGCCCAGCTGGTGTGCAATATTATGAGTACCGTTAACTTAAAAAATGCAAATGGACAATATTATTTCAACTAAAACAATTGACTGTGGTAAATTAAGTCTTCTCCTTCATAACTCTGCACTATGTTCCAGTGTTGCCTCCCTTTTGTTTTTATTGCATTCTTGTCATTTTTTAAGTTTCTTTATGCTCCTTCCCTGTCGCAAGTACGCCATTTTTAAGGCGAGTGAAATTATTAAATATCATTTTCGTGAGTAATTTTTATCATTATTATTATTTAAATATGATAATTTGCTGACATATCGCTGAAGATTTTGTAGCGTTTCACATTGAGATTATAAAAATTAATGAAAAAAGGAATGGGGACCTCGCATTCTAATTTCGCCCAGGGTCTCGCCATATCTTCCTACGTCACTGGTAGCAAGATAACATAAGTTGCTGAGGAGTCATTCCATATGAAATCAACACAGCCCACAACCTGACCATCTCCGATTTTCATGAAATTTACGGAGTTGAAACTATGAATGGAACTTAGTTACTATGAAAATTTTTAGTTTCGTGCGTCTTGTAATTGTTAAATTATTCAAGGTCAAAGTTAGCATAAATTGCCCTTTTTGAGCCATTCCTCGTGAAATTCTAGCCTGATTTGATATATCGCATCAGTCCTTTTCCTTTAAAATTTTTGCGTTGAATTCAATATGGCAGTCAACAATATGCCGGACCTGCGCTTGACACACACGGCTAGGGATCTCCCTGTGCCTAACCTATTTCTTTCATGACCAATTATACCCAGGATAACTCCCTCACATTTTGTAATGGGTGTTAAGGGACATTTGACTCGTCATAGTTCATATAATGGGGCTTTTATCAGTCACATAGTTACACATACTATTTTGTATCTTCTGATCCCATTGCATTCCCAGAATGTTTTTTTTGATATGTTTTAGAGTATGGTATGAGGCACCAAATATATTTTTTTCACGATTTTTGGTGATGACATGTTTTGAGATATTCAAGGTCAAGGTAACGTGACAAAATTTTATTATCCAAAGGTAGGCTTGTTATATATCACTGTAAAGCTTGTTCAATTCCCTGTACAATAGGCTTTATTTGAGCTTCCTAGGCAAAATAGGGGCGGAGTTACAGCGGATTTAGTATAACTAAGCGGGTTCAAAAAGGGCAATTTATGCTAATTTTGACCTTGAATAATTTAACAATTGCAAGATGCACGAAACTAAAAACTTTCACAGTCACTAAGTTCCATTCATAGTTTCAACTCCCCAAATTTCATGAAAATCGGAGTTGGTCAGGTTGGAAATTGCACATATCTGTGTTGATTTGGCATGGAATGACTCTGAGCTAAAAGCGTCAGCGACTTACATTCGAGAATATAGAAATGTTGAGCGTAATCCAGTGTAATTGCTTGAAACCCAGTAAATGCTACGTTTACTTCCTAAATATTGGTTACTTCATCTAATTATTACTAATTATGTTATTTGCTACAGTATTGAATAAAGAATGTTAATATAACTGTTTTAGACCTGAATAAAGGCACTTTATGAGCATCTATTTTGCGCCTTTTTGAAAACATTTTCAGAATCTTTTTTCCCTTTCCCGACCATAATTTTGCACCTTTAAATCATTTCCCTGCTGATGACTGATTGATTTTGCTCAGCAAAGACTGGCGGAAAGACATGTGTTGCTGCAGTCGTAACCTCTAAGGTTCGAGAGTGCAACAGCTTCAGTGGGGGATCCAGAAATGACACTTGGGAGGGGCGATTCCCGCCGAAATCCATTCTAATTAATATGATATGATATTTATTGACGTTTAAGATACAAGCCCTTAGGCAGTGCGTATCCTACAATATTGTTATATAAACGCCTGCCTTACATACATTTAGAAACAGAAACATTTATGAAAATATACATATGTACATGTATAAATGGCAACAGGGGTGCTCATCCACCCCAAGGCCTGTGATGCACTCCCCCCAAAAAGGTAGAACATTCGCTCCCCACCCGTTGAGCCGAATTATTTACTCAAATTATGACGGTCAGTCAAAATTTGCGGAACAATATAATACAGACATATTTAAGCAATGTTTACTTTAGGTAATTTAGGCTCACTTTCATGTTTGCTAACATAAAACGTACAAAGCTGCTCAGGCCACTGCCATTGTTAGTGTACTGAACCTTATTCTGCACAGTTTGTCAGCTCACCTAACCTTGTATTAATGCGAACAGTACGTCCCCCCCAAACTAACCAATTCTAAAGGCATGAGAGGTAGTGTTTTATTTCAACCCTATCACCACGATCACCCACAGACAGGTAAGAAAACTACATAATAACCATAATTAAAATTCAATAACAAGTAGGGCGACCAGATATTTGTTGACCAAAAAGAGTATAGTCTATAGGTTGAAGGTGCGCATGCATTTTGCTCTTTCACGGGGTCCGCAAAAATCCCGCGCGACTTCTTGACAGTCTAATTATCCTGGAAATTATGCAAAATTAAAACTTCATTTTTATTTTACACTAATTTTGCACAAAAACTATATTTCGTGACTACATAACATCTATTTTAATATTCTGATGCAATTCTTGAATATTCTAAAGCAAATTTCTTGGTATGTTGATGTATATAATTGGAGGAGAATATTTACACACCAATATTGATCAATATTTTGAACAAATTTTAATTATTGCAATTTTCAAGTATCGGTATCGGTATCGGTGGGAATCGGTAAGAGTATCGGCATCGGTATCGGTTCAAAGTGGTATCGGCTCAGCCCTAATCATTATCATTAAATTCCAATGAATTTGAAATATGTTTTGCTTGTTGATGGAATATGAAAATGACACTTGAAATTGTTCATAGGAAATTCTTGAGTCAGGGAGTAAATACTTCAGTTTGTTGACATCTTGACGTTTTCCGTTCTGTGGGTTTTAAGGCATTTTTACGCGTAAAATAATGAATGAAATTAAATAGCAAGGAAAAGAGTATATTTGGGGATTTTTGCAAATTGAAAAGAGTATAGAGTATATGAACTTCTAAAAGAGTATAATACTCTTAAAAAGAGTATGTCTGGTCACCCTAATAACAAGTCAATCAAACGAATCGATCCCTCCATTTTTTTGCTAAGATATATAGAAATGGTATAAAATGTGTCCCCCCAAAAAATTCCCATGACGCAGACGTGTCATGAAACCCCCCCTGTGGGCACCCCTGAATGGCAATATGTCTCTCTTCTAATATTTGAGATTGTTCACTACAATTATGCACTCCACGTTCGGCCTATGCCTGAACCACTGTTCCGTACCCTTCACTTTCACTGACCCCTTGCAGCATTTTCCTGCGCTCCCTCCAGACTACACGTAAATAGGAGTCCAAGGCTATGATGTTTGCATCCGTTATATTACCCCTCTCCTCCCTAGATACAGCCTGGATTGTCTGCTCAATGCTGTCCCTTGCACTGTCTAAGTTGCGTTGTCTAAGTGGGCACCGACCAAACCACTCGTGTAGGATATGAGCACTCGTCTCAGACCCGTACTCAGGCTAGGGACCATGGAGGCCATGGCCTCCCCCTCGTTCCATGGAATATTTAAATGTAAACCTATAAATAACTACGAAAATAACATAGACGATTTTTCAAATTTGTAAATATTTCAATTGTGTTCTTGCATAAATGAATGTGTTTGTCATTAACACACTCAACAAACATTCCATACTAGGTTCATTTGTGCAGCATCAGAAGCGGAAAAATGTGTATCTACATGCAATTTCAATTTGAAATGTAGAATGTTACCAGAAAAACCTGATTACAGAATTATGGACTATTAATAATAATATTTAAGTGATGAGCACGATTTGACAACCAGGTACATGTCTCTCAAAAGTTTTAGGACAACGACATTTTAAACTAGGCAACTCAAGTTACGTAAGACCCTGGTGGGTTGCGTGTAGAGATAGGCTCAATTTCAGTGTTGCCATATGCACAATATATATTAATGAAATACTCGAAAGGAATAAAACCAAGTATTATTGTATAAAACTTTAAAAAAATATCAGTATTACATTTGTCGCAAATAAAAAATACTTTCTGAAAGAAAGAAAATCGATTTTCTAGTATTTCATCGCTGACCAGTCTGCACAAAGGAAAAGAGGAGAGAGGAAACGAAAAGGGACAACAAATGAGAGGAGAAAAGAGAGAGCGAAAGGGGAAGATTAAAAGTAAAGGATGGAAGGAAATATAGGACAGATGTGGATAGGAGAAGTAATGAGGAGAAAGGGAAAAGATGCGAGGAGAGATGAGGAAAATGGAGCAAAGAGGAGAAGAGAGGAGGGAAATATATGAGAGGAGAGGAGGAGACGAGAAGAGGGGGAGTTGAGAGTATAGTAAAAGAGAGAACATGAGAAGAACGAAAAGAAGAGGAGAAGAGTGCAGTGAAGTCGGAAATCTAAGACAGGAGAGAAGATAAGAGGAGTGGAGAAGAATGGGATGGAGACAAGAGGCGAGAACAGGAGGGAAGGCGATATGACATATAAACAGAGGAGAAGAAGGGGAGAGAAGAAGGAGAAGGAGAGAAGAGAAAGGAGACTAGAGGAGAGATGAGGTATTTGTAGAAAATATCGTCTCAGCGTTAAGAATTGATGCATTGATCAAAATATGGACATGTTACATCCAATAATATTTTAAAATGAATTGGAGAATGTATTAGATCGGTGCGAAATGCCTTTTGGCTGAGTTCAGAGCGAGATAAAATCTGACACGTAAGATCTTTGATTCTACCTGCAGTTATACCACTAAAACCATGAATGTAATTTTCATATTTAAAAATAATTATTCCATTTTTCTCCACTTCTCAGTTCGTTGAAATAGAGGTTTTATTATTTAACATTTCTCCTCCCCCATCGTTAATTCCAAACAACCATTCCGTTTCACACTGCGTGGACAATGAACACAATGGGATATTTCTAAAACTTAAGAAAATCTTCTGCCACCGTAGGGGTTTGAACCTACGATCATCAGGTTGACAATCTACAACGGTAACCACTACCCTACAAACTTTCGTTCTTGAGAATAATTTGGAGGAGCTGACCAGTGTGAAATGTAGATGCAACTCTCCTGCTACATGTAATGTGCAAAGAATAATTGTTTGTAACAAAGCAAACGAAGGTATTACGAATCGGCGCAAACATTTAATGGAGAATTGCACATGATGAAAACTTTTCATTCAATATTTGCGGAGGTATCCTTGCATTGAACTGGAGTGGGTATCGGGGTAAAATTAGTACGTCCTGAATTACCACAAATGTGAATAGTTATTTCATTAATATTTGTCAATGTCTTTGAAGCAGTACACAATTAACGTTCGCGTATCATAATTCACGATCTTATACGTAAAAATAACCTTTGAAAATGTGTCAATTCATTTATTTGTTTAATTTGTTTTAGTAAATTCCAGATTCAGAACAATGTAGCCACTCTACACTGTTATTACAAATAAATTTATAATGCGCTTGTTTAATAAAAGAAGAATTAAAAAAAAAGAACATGTCGCAAGGAGACTCGAACCTGGGAACGTTAGATGCCCAGTCGAGAACTCTAAGCACTACATGACGCCTTTACCTTCCATTCAAACAACAACGTTTATATATTCAGTCACTCCAAGATTATAAATGTCGTTGGATATTCATGAAGTTGAACTTTTACTTTAATTTTGAATTGCTTTTCTTGTATTAGCAGCTATCTTCGAGAAAAATTTCAAAGTGATGAAGAAAAACGAGAATATTGGTAGCTGCTGTGAAAATGCGAGTTATTTCTTCTAACTTATTATTGTGATTAGACATCATTATTGGAAAATATCTAGAGGCTTTTACATTGCAGGACACATTAAGTACGTTTTATTCACATTAAGGCTAATCGGCTCTGGACCTACAGTTTAAAGTGGCCACATTTTGCCTCCACCAGGTATCGAATCCGAGACTCCTTGATCACAAGGCGGCGACGTTACAGCTACGCCATCGGAGAGGCTTTCGAAGTACATATTTGAATGTTTATAAATAATGTAAGCTTTATTTCAATCTACGAATCTTCAAACTACCTGCACAGCATGTTTAAAAGTGCCTTCTTTTCTCGTTTTCGTGAAATTAAAAATCAACTGGCATATGTATGTTTATGATTAATTGGAATGATAATTATAAAGAATGATAAATGGCCAAACATAAATTAGAACCTACTTAACATACAGGTTTACGGAAAAATTGTTTTGTGGTTTTATAATGAGAAACGAAATGAGCACCTTATAACTGTTATATAGAATATCTTTGTTTTGCGTTTCCTTACGCAACAGGAAATACATTTCATAGTACTGTTCTGAACACGAGGCTTTCGTCAGTACACAAGGCATTTCGTCTGTTGCAGTATCACAGGAAGAGAACATCGTCCTGTAATGTAGAAGCCTCTAGATATTTTCCATTAATAATGTCTAATCACAATAATAAGTTAGAAGGAAAAATTCGCATTTTCACAATAGCTACCAACATTCTCGTTTTTCTTCATCACTTTGAATTTTTCTCTCGAAGATAGCTGCTAATACAAGAAAAGCAATTCAAAATTAAAGTAAAAGTTCAACTACATGAATATCCAACGTCATTTACAATCTTGGAGTGACTGAATATATATAAAAATTGTTGTTTGAACGGAAGGTAAAGGCGTGGTGTCACATTCTGCCTTCAACTCGTGCAGGAAGCAGTTCGTAGCGAGCTCCGCCTTCGCGCGAGAAGGCTTAGTGATCGAACTGTCCGAGTTAGCTAGGGCCGTATACGGTTTGCTAGTGTTGTGTTAGTTTTCTTCCCTTGGAGTGTAAGCGAGGTTTTGTATACAATTACCGAGAGCCAGTGAAGATACGATGAAATAGATCACGATGAACACACAAAGAGAAAACACCTTGAAATTTGTTTTCACTGACGTAATAACGCGACCAACGTCATTGGATTTTCATCGATGGTTTCATGAGGTATACCAAGTGCCTACGAACCAAGTGCTCAGTTTTGAAATATATTACTTTCGTTAGTGTTTGTACGTAAAATTTGTGACAAAAGTGGTAGGAGAACGGTTACTAAATGATTTTGGTGCTGATGTAATCTATAGTGACATAGATGGTGACAATAAGGTTGAAGTAGAATGGGCCCACCAGCGACATGTAATTGTCAGAATCCATGTAGTCCCAACTGAATTAAGTGCAGAAGTGATAATTCGAGTCATGAGTTCTTATGGGGAAGTGTTGAAAGTTGACGACGAGACATACTCTGCGGATCACATTTACCCTACTCGAACTGGACGTGTCTTGATCAAAATGATACTATATAAACCCATACCCTCATATGTAATGATGAATGGAGACTCATATTGGGTAACATACCCTGGGCAGACCCGTACGTGCCTCGCGTGTGAGGAAGTGGGGCAGAATGTGACCCAGTGTCCCAAACGTCGATCCCCTGGGAACCAGTTCCGCAGGGTGCCTGTCAATATACCTGCTGACAATACCGATGGTATATGAACCTACCGTGCTAATCGTGCGGACTAAACCAAGAGATTCACCTCCATCAGTTGCAGAAGTCACTGCGTCAGGAGATAACAAAGAAGGGAACACGGACAGCTCCATAATCACCGAAGAGGAGACAGGTACCATACACGACGTTAGTGTGGAAAATACACCAACAGGAAGGGAAGAGATGGAGCAGCCAACCTTGACCACTTCAGAGGAGATGCATCACATACCCTCACCCCCCTCCCCCCCACCAAGTGCTTTGTTTTCGGAGGCAGAATTCTTCGTCGTTGTCTCCCCTAGGAAATCACGGTCAAGATCTATATCAATGTTACGGTCAGTGGCGGAAGACTCTTTGGTGCTACGAAGAAAGAAGAAGAAAAATAATGAATGCGTAAGTTCCACAATAGTTCATAACGAATTTAGAGTAGAAACTGGTACCCCAAAACAAGTTGTTTCAAAGGTTAGTTTAACAAGTAATTCAGCAAATATAACTAAAGAAAAACCTTCAACGAGTAACAAACTTACTCCAGATTTATTTAGTGGAAAGCATAGTTAATGTATTCTAGGCAGAAGTTGGAGATCTGTAAGTTTGAAGAATTTAAGTAACTTTAGTTTTCTGCTGTAGACAGTTATAATCATGCAAACATTTACCTTGGCATCTATAAATTTGAATCAATACAAAGTAAGACCAAAATAATTGCTCTCAATGACTTTCTCATTAAATCGTATATCGATGTCGCCCTACTTCAAGAGGTCGCAATAGACGATTTTTCCGCACTGAGCATGTTTGAAGTATACAACAATTTTACCCCCTTAGCAAGTAGGCGACACTTGGATTTAAGTAATGTAGTGCGCCATCCCACTGGCAAGCAAATAAGTGCAAAATTAGGCTCCGTTTTTCTCTGTAATGTGTATGATCCATCAGGAAGCCAAAACAGACGGGCAAGAGAAGATTTTTTTTTCAACAGTTGTAGGGCTCGAGTTGACATCCCACACACTAGACACTTTACTAGTGGGGGATTTCAACTGTGTAACTCGTTCACAAGATCAAAACCCAGGATTCAACTTCTCACGTACGCTATATGAATTAACGCAGGGGTTACAACTACATGACGCTTTGGATACACGCCAACGATGAAAATCCAGGTTACACACATATCACCTCCAATAGTGCGTCAAGAATAGATAGGTTTTGTGCCGCACCAAGATTTCAGGAATATATAATTAGTGTTCAAAATTTTCCAGTTTGCTTTAGTGATCATAGTGTACCAAATCTCAAAATAAATTTAGGTTTGATCAAACCCCGACTAGGTAGAGGATACTGGCTTTTAAATAGCACATTATTACACAATGGTAGTTATGTTATGACGGCCTCTCGGCCAGTGGAAGAGACTCTAATCGAGTTAAGCCTAAATTTCGTCAGGTCAGTAAATTTTTCAGTGCAGAGGTTAGTAGAGATCAAAGAAAGAAATATAATTTTTTGTTTGCAGTCTTGAATGATCTCCATCGTTTAGCACTGCAAGGCAATTTCAATCGTCCTTATGAAAATGAAATAAAAGCGCAATTACTTTCTATACATAGGAAACGAAAATCTGCTGCAATAATAAAGAGCAAGATTTTTCCTATAGACTCTGACGAGCAAGCCACGCTAAGTCACATTCTTCAAGAACATAAACACGCCAGGAGTCGCGTTATTCATAAATTAACTTTACATTCCTGTGAAGTTGTCACCAGCCCTCATAGTATACACGACAGGTTTTTGCAATACTATAAAGATCTTCTTGGTTAAGCCTTTAAAACAACAGAAAAGCAATGTAATTTTTTGAACTACCTCCCTGCATCACTGACGGAAAATGAAGGAACTGAGTTCACACAGCCTTTAGTAGAAAGGAGGTTCATAATGCAGTATTCAAAGTTCCGAGGAATAAAACTACAGCCGGAGATGGATTACCATCAGAATTCTATCAATGTTTCTGGGATTTAATAGAGACGAATTAACGAAATGGGTTAATGAAGTGTTGACAACAGGGTCAATAGGGAAGACCAGTAGCACGGGAGTTACAGTGTTAGTACCTAAAAAGGCAAATCCAAAGTTCGTCACAGATTTTAGGCCAATTTCAATAATGAATAGTGACATCAAACTTATAAGTAAGTGCATAAATCAGCGTTTATATAAAAATATGGTGAAACTTATTGCCAATTTACAGTTCGCTTGTAATACGTCTCAAAATGTACATCACTTGCTGCAAACCATAAGAGACGTAATTATTATCAAACAAAATGAGAATGCATCGGAGGCAATTCTATCCTTAGACTTTTCTCAAGCATATGACAGAGTGAGCCATGAATATCTGTACAAATTCTTAGAAGCATATGGCTTCGGAGACACTTTTATTAATTGGATCAAAACCTTATATAATCACACGCTGCTAAAACTCAAAATAAATGGTTTCTTGACAACAAGTTTTAAAATGCGACGAGGTGTCCTACAAGGTAGTCCCTTGAGTAGCACATTGTACGTCCTCACAATAGTCTCTTTTCTGTTTAGTATCCAGAATGATTTACATGGCATTTCTATGGCATCCACAACAATACAAGTAGGAAGTTTCATGGATGGCGTTATCATTTTCCTCAAGGATGAAAGAGATCTGTACAGTGTTCAAAGTCAAATACATACTTTTGAGCACACATCAAGAGCAAAACTAAACAGTCGAAAGTCATTCCTGATGCCCCTTGGCAAGGAGAATCCCTTCACAAAATATAAGGAGATCCCTGTATACAAGAAAATAAAAGTTTTAGGTATAAACGTCTATGCAAATATCGATGAAACGATCGTAGCAAATAGTAAACTCACGTGTGAGAGGGAAATCTACGTCCTCAGAGCGAACAAGATGTTCTCTCTGAGTTTAAAAGCACGAGTAAGATTTATCAACGTTTTTGTTCTCTCTAAACTTTAGTATGTTGCAAAAATCTTGTCCTTCAAACCACGGCACTAAGGTCAACAGAGCTGTTGGCTCTTTTATGTGGCATGATACGATATTCCGAGTGGCAATGAGCGACCTCACGTTATCACAGCAGAAAGGTGGGTTGGCACTAATACACGCGAACACATAGGCAAGGGCATTGCTTGTACAGACTGGCCTTCAAACAATTTTCTCATTGCACGAGTCAACGACCAAAGAATGTATACAGATGATAATACGCAACATTCTTTTAGAAGCTCCCATCGATATTGTAGCGATTTTTGGTAAAAACCTGGTTTATCTGTATAAAGTTACCGAAAATCCTACAATCTTCAACACCGAGTGTTATTTGCGGTTATTCCGTTCATTTACGAAAGAAAAGTGACGTAGTTCAGGAAACTCGCTATAGGTGGCAACACCTGTTATGCTGTTTGGCTGATTTCTTAATCACGCCAGTTGGCATGACGTAACTCGAAGTGCCGTGCGAAGCAAGCAGACACAGTCGACACACAGTTCGAATCACGGATCAGAAAGGGGCAGTTGCGATTGCCGTTACGGCTGTTCAAATTTGTATCGCAGGTACTTTGCTATTCTCGGCAAGAGCGATGCAAGGGGAGTGTAATTTCACGCATTTTATAAGCAGCGTCACGAACTAATATATACGAACGTCTGACTATAACATGTAAAAATCCAGATGCACGAAGTTTACACGTGGGCTAAAAAACTCGAAAGGTTGGTCAAATTCTTCTTGGTGATCAACACGTTTGGAATATACATTGAAAAAGGACTGAAGGCTAGCCAAATTCTACAGCACGCCGTGTAGAACTTCTAAAAGGTATGAGAGTTACATCTTTAAAGTGTGCCCACAGTATTGCTGGAAGAAATTTATTGGAGGACATGTTTGTCTTGAAAGGTCTCGAAGCTGACCCATTCCTCAGGAAATATGAAGCAGGAATGGACTTACAGAACGAGAAGTTATCCCTCACCGTAGACGGAGTTCCGGTAGAGCAGGACCTCGTGAATAATGAATCTTCGATAGCGAAGTGTGTAAGAAAAGTCCGTGAAGATTCCCATGTCGATCAGTGGACTGCTAGTCCTGACGATATTCTTCAGAAGGTCAATGCGAATGAGATTTTATGCAAAAGTGGTAGAAGCCAATTGAAGGAAGTCTCACTTCCAGTGTGAGATTGAACTCACCACCACAGAACCTGTATATCGATCTCCATATCCCATACCTGTAGCAAAAAGGAAACTCCTGGAGGAAGAACTGGAAAAGTGTAGGCAATGGGGTGTTATAATGTCTTGTAAATTCCTCGTACTTGAACCCTTTAATTGTAGTCGACAAGCCTGATGGTACAGTATGCCCTGTCACGTGCCAGTTCCGACGACACAATGAAAAATACAAGGAAGAAATGTTTCCCGAGAGCGACGATAGATAGAGCACGCCATATGAAGAAAAGTAGAGTTCAATGTAGAAACTTGGAGCGGAGAAGAGCGATTATATATATTATAGTAAATGCAAAATATATAAAGGAAGAGTATAAAAATTATAGAAGGAGTGAATAAAATGTTTTATATATCCACTTAAGATAATTAAGAATATGCTCGTATATGAAACAATTAGGAAAGAAGTTAATAAGTGAGCAAATGAATTCAGAAATGTATCTCTATCTCCTTTTTGATCCTAGTGATCAAAATTTGATTTAATACCTCTGACGAGGAGAACATTGTCAGCTTTTGTATTTGTCCGTCCCTCGGTGGCGCTGTGGTCAAATTAGACGCCTTGAAGCACTTACGGTTGCGCTTCTTATTAGACGCACTGGGCCATAGGCAGCGCTTGCTGTTAGCGATCCTGGGCTATCCCCTTTTGGTCGTTACATAGGAGGTGGCGCTATTGTCAGTTTAGTCGACCCTACTCTTTCTATAAGTATAGCTTATGTCGTTTGTATAATACCAAAGAAGCGGGGAAAGCGAGCGCATATATCTAATAAATAAGATTACGATTTAAAAAAGGGGAAGAAATAAATTAGAAGAAGGAAAAGAAGAAGAAGCCTTTTCCCAAAATAGAAGGAAGAAAAGAAGAAGAAGCCTTTTCCAGAAATTATGAGAAGAAAGAAGATTTCCTTTCAAGAAGAATATAACCGACGTAAATTTGGAATCATCATATACTATATATATATATATATATCAATGTATATACAAGCTTCGCTATATATTTTCTCTGTATTGTGTATAGTTTTCAGAATTTAAATCCGCATTTAACTATATCCTCTTGGCTATAAAAACGCTTTCTTATTTGGAATTCTCGAATAAAGAACCTATCCCCTGAGATTAAGATATCTGTAGCCGTGGTATAAATAACATTTAAGTGCGTACCCCAAGGGCGTAGCAGCCCATGCATTGACTTCAGAAATTTGAATAAAATTGTACGTGTTCAACGGAATTCAGTTGAGCCCATTTCGGATGCCTTACAAAAATTTAAAGGCGCTCGTTATTTTACAAATCTGGATCTGGCTTCTGGGTATTTACAGATTCCTGTAAAAACTGACTGCCAACCATGTACTGCTTTCTCCTATAAGGGACGTCAGTGGATGTTTGCTCGAATGCCTTTTGGTATCCCAAGTGCTGTATCAATTTTCATAGCTGCCATGCATGCTGTATCTAACTCAATATATATATGGATGACTTGCTGGTTTTCCATAAAGAGCTCTCCAAGTATCTCCAACATCTGGATGAGGTGTTACAGCGACTCCAAGAAGTGGGAATGACAGTAAAGCTTCGAAAGTGTAAATTTGTCTAGAATGAAATTACCTTCTTAGGCCACATCGTTTCTGGAGATACCATCAAAATCCAACCTGACAAAAATTCAGCCATTAAGTTGTTTCCTAAACCTAAAACTAGAAAGGATGTTCGGAAATTTTTAGGCCTCGCTAACTGAGAAGTATGCTGTTTATTTGAAAGGCAGGCACTTCACTATCTACAGTGATCACAAAGGGCTGATATGGTTACAAGACGCCAGAAACTGGAACAGTCGTTTGAGTCGTTGGTCTCTAAAACTCCAACAGTACCCGTACAAAATAGTATACGTCTCTGGTCGCCAAAACGATCTGGCAGATATTTTATCTCGGTATCCTGCTGATGATATACCCCAGATTCATCCTGAAAATAGCCAGCAGACATTCAGAATAAACTACCTGTGGGCCGAAAGGGGAGAATTAGATGACATCGACAAGTGGAGAGAGGTATAATATGAAGATGAATTCTGCAAAAAATTACTCCAATCTCTAAATTCTCAGGAACCTAACCTCAGATTCCATCGTTCCTATCTCATTCAAGAAGGAATTCTATTTAAGAGAGGGTCATAATCAGTCTCTTTGGAAATTGTGTGTTCTGGTGGTAATAAAGCAACCTCTCTTGAAAGTAATTCATGATGAAGCTGGCCATTTTGGAGTATCCAAGACATTGAAGCGACTTGCAGTACAATACTTCTGGAAAGGCATGAAAGATGACGTGATACAGTACATCCGAGATTGTGAAATTTGTGCCCAGAGTAAACCAGACAAATTAGGGATAATCCAGGAGACCCTTCATATCAGTCCCAAGCAACCTCATGTGATGCTCTCTCTGGACTTGATTGGGAAGCTTCCTCGGTCTAATGGATACCAATACATCTTGAGCCTTATTGATGTGGATGCCTCCCCGATGGCGCATTGGTAGCGTCGCCGCCTTGTAATCAAGGGGTTCCGGGTTCGATACCCGGTGGAGGCACAAGTGGTTCGGATCCCACTTTAAACTGTAGGTCCAGTCCCGATTAGCCTTACTGTGCATAAAGTAGACTTAAAACACCAACTCAACTCAACTTATTGATGTGGGTACACGTTTTGTCTCCGCATATGTTTTACGGACTGCCAGCACTACAGAAATTATAAACACTCTTCAGAGAGGATATTTTGCTCACTTTCCAAACGTTACGTTTACCCTAAGCGACAGAGGAGCTCAGTTTACCTCTAAGCAGTGGAAACAATTTACCAAAAGCGGTGGTATCCATCATGTTTGCACAACAGCTTACAATCCAAAGTGGAACATAGTAGAACGAGCAAATCAAGAGAGAGTCAGATTACTTCGTTTATTTTGTTATCGAGAACATCAGACTTGGTCGCGATACATATCAAAAGTTGTTAGGTTAATTAATTATTCTATTTCTGAAACAACTGGATACTCGCCTGCTCAACTATTCTTCAACCATCCCATACCCAGAGAGATCCTAATACATTTCAATTGGCCCGAACGGGAAGAAGCCCAACCAGATTGGAAGTCCAAATTATTCTTAGCCCAAGTCAGGGAAAAGAAGATGCTGTCGAAGGATTTAAAACAGAAGGGAAACGCCAAGACAGTGACAGTTGGAGACTTCGTGATGGTTAAAAAACATTCCTTAAGCTCCTCACTAGATAGGACCATTCAAAAGTTATTTATGTTGTGGATAGGACTTTATCTAGTGCACAAAGTGGAAAATAATGTTGTGACATTGCTAATTCCAAGGACTAAAGAATTATATGGTAAGGTTAACGTGGATAACCTAAAATTGGTGTGTTTTTCGGAGGATAAAAAGAAAGAGTTTGTACTTTAAAACTAAGTTTCCTCCAGGTAGATAACTTCCTTCCTGAAACTTAGTTTCCGAAAGGAATGGGCAGATGATATGATCCACATTTTTATGTGACGTCACCAGTAGAAGATATGTCACTAATGTATTTATTTTTGTAAAGGAAAGCTTAATTTCTTTGTTATTATATGCAATATTGCACCCTGTTTTGTAATGTAAATCTTTTGTTTAATGTTTATTGTATTTTATGCTCTATTATGAGTAGTTTAATGTATCTTCATGTTTGCGAGAGTGCACTATGTGAATTTGTATTTCTAAACATGTGTAGATGTCAGTTTTGTTGATAGTATCCTTTTGAAGATAGTGAGTGATTCATCTGTACTTGAATCTGTGTTCTCGAAAATAGTATAAAAGCGATGATATCGCGTAATAACAACCACACTTTCGCCACGGATCGACGAAGCTTTTAAATTTAAAAAGAACTCCTCGGTGTCGTGCATCTTGGTATGGGCGCAAGCTAGACCTATGTGACCATAGGTCCGCCGATAGCCATGCATTGATGCTATGCACAATACTGCAACCATTCTACGTTAAATAATAAAGCTAGCCTAAAAATTCATTTGGAAATAAAAGGCTAAAGAGCAAATATTGGCTCAGTTATTATAGCATATCTCTTGGTGTGGTAGTTCCCTGCACCTGAGACGATTCTGTTTACTTCATCGAGTCTCATCGTTCACCGCTGAGTATTATTAAGTTATTATTAATAAATATAATAATACGTTTAATAGTATGTGTCTTGTGTTGCAGTTGTGCTGTCTAGTATGTTTGTGTAGTAGTTGTGCTGTCTAGTATGTTTGTTTTGCATAGTAGTAATTTGTTTGTGTTTGTCTTGTGTAGTAGTTGTGGTGTGTTTGTGTTTATATTGTGTTATAGTTGTGATGTGTTTGTGTATGTCTTGTGTAGTAGTTGTGCTCTCTAATGTGTTTGTGGTTGTCTTCTGTAGTAGTTCCTCCATTCATATTGGGGGTTAGGCGTAGAGCTGACAACTCTGCACTGTAAAAAGCCATGTCAAGAATCAGGCCATGGATGTTCCCAAGGTAAAATATTCCGGAGGTAAAATAGTCCCCCGTTCGGATCTCCGGGTGGGGACTACTTTGGGAGGTCCCTGGACTAAGGATAAGATCTACGTTAGGAATAAGGATATTAAATTAGGCACCTGGAATGTTCTGAGCCTTTACCGGCCTGGGGCATTTCAGTGTACAGTTAATGAGATAGTTAAGTATAAATTAGATGTAGTAGCTGTCCAGGAAGTTAGGTGGCCAGGAGAAGGGAATTGTAAAACTAAAAATTATACTTTTTTCTATGGTGGTACTGAAAATCATAATTTTGGAACAGGCTTTTTCATAAATAATAGAATTATCTCGGCTCTTAAAACAGTAGAATTTATTAATGATAGGATATCATATGCAGTTTTACAGGGTAGGTGGTGTAAAATGATCTTAATAAACATACATGCACCAACGGAAGATAAAGATGATAATACTAAAGATGATTTTTATACAGAGTTAGAACAGGTCTTTGATAAATTTTCTCAGTATGATATGAAAATTCTGTTAGGTGATTGTAATGCACAGATTGGCAAAGAAGAGACATTTAAACCCACGATTGGTAAAGAAAGTCTTCATGAATTAAGTAATGATAATGGTATAAGATTGATTACTTTTGCAACCTCAAAGAATTTAATTGTGAAAAGTACCACTTTTAAACATAAAGATATCCATAAATATACCTGGTCTTCTCCAGATGGTAAAACTCATAATCAGATAGATCATATTCTCATTGATAAGAGAAGGCATACTAGTATAATTGACGTTCGTACACATAGAGGTGCTGACTGTGCCAGTAACCATTATTTAGTAATTGCTAAATTAAGAGAAAGACTCTCAGTGATAAATCATAAGCAACAAAATCTAAAAGTTATAAAATTTGATACAGGAAAGTTTACTGATGAAAGAATTAAGAAAGATTACCAAATTAAACTGTCAAATAGATTTGATATTTTGCAGGATTTAAATGATGATGAAAATATAAAGGAAACAGACGTAAATAAGAATTGGGAGCACATACGTAATGCAATAGAATCAGCAGCTAAAGAAAGTATAGGATACCATAAACCGAGAAAAAGTAAGCCATGGTTTGATAATGAATGTCATAATCTAATAGAAATAAGAAATCAGGCTAGACTTAGGTGGTTAAATAACTCTGATGATACAAATCTAAACAATTATAATAGAATAAAGCGAGAAATTAACCGCACGTTTAGAAGTAAAAAAAGAGATTACTTGAAAAGCAAAATTAAGGAAATTGAAACAAACAGCAAAAATAAAAATATCAGAGATTTATATAAAGGTGTAAATGAGTTTAGAAAGGGGTGGCAACCTAAAGTAAACTTGATAAAAGATCAAGACGGTGATTTTCTAGCTGACCCAAGCGATATTCTAAATAGATGGAAGAACTACTTTAATGACCTTTTAAATATCCATGTAGGAGATAAATCAGAAGTAAATGAAGTCCACACAGCAGAACCTTTAGTTCCAGAACCTAACTTGACTGAAGTTAAAGATGCTATTAAAAGGCTAAAGAATAACAAAGCACCTGGCATTGATTTAATACCAGCTGAGTTAATTAAATATGGTGGAAATTCATTAATATGTCAAATTCATAAATTAATTTGTTTAATATGGAATAAAGAAGAAATCCCTCAACAGTGGAAAGAATCCATAATTGTCCCTGTGTTTAAAAAAGGTGATAAAATGAACTGCAATAATTACCGTGGAATTTCTCTACTCTCAACAACATATAAAATATTATCTAACATTCTTTTAACAAGACTAACCCCATATGCTAATGAAATTATAGGTGATTATCAATGTGGATTTAAACGCAACAGATCAACTACAGATCAAATTTTTCACATCAGACAGACACTTGAAAAAAAGTGGGAATATAATCAAAATGTCCATCAGCTATTCGTTGATTTCAAAAAAGCATATGATTCGGTCAAAAGAGATAAATTATATAATATATTAGTAGAGTTTGTAATACCTAAGAAGCTTGTTAGTATGATAAAAGTATGCACCAGTGAAACAGAAAGTAAAATTCGTGTGGGTATTAATATGTCTGACAAATTTACAATTCATGATGGGTTAAAACAAGGAGATGCATTATCTCCATTGCTCTTTAATTTTGCCTTAGAATATGCTGTTAGGAAGGTAAACGAAACTAAAGAAGGACTAAAATTAAATGGTGTGACTCAGTTGTTAGCATATGCAGATGATGTAGACTTACTGGGGGATGATGTGAATACAATTAAGAATAATGCTAAAATATTTTTCAAAACTGCTAAAGAGATAGGTTTGGAAGTTAACAAAGGGAAAACTAAATATATGCTTACAGGCCGAAACCAAGTGTTAGGTAATAATCAAAATCTAATTATTGATAACAACTCGTTTGAAACAGTTTCCAAATTCAAATACTTAGGAGTAATATTAACAAATGAAAATTATATTAAAGAGGAAATAAAAAGTAGGCTTCATTCAGGAAATGCATGTTACTTCTCTCTTCATAAACTTTTGTCTTCTCGTTTAATATCTAAGAAACTAAAAGTTAATATATACAAAACAGTAATTTTGCCTGTAGTATTATATGGATGTGAAACTTGGTCCCTTACATTGAAAGAGGAACATAAATTGAGAGTATTTGAAAATAGGATCCTTAGGAAAATATTTGGACCTAAAAGGGATGAGGAGACAGGTGAGTGGAGAAGGTTACATAATTTAGAACTACATAATTTGTATTCATGTCCAGACATTATTAGAATAATTAAATCAAGAAGACTTAGGTGGGCAGGCCATGTGGCACGAATGGGAGAGGAAAGAGGAGTTTACAGGATTCTTGTTGGGAAACCTGATGGTAAGAGACCAGTAGGAAGGCCAAGACGAAGATGGAGGGACAACGTCGAAATGGACCTAAGGGAAATCTGTAGGGATGGAAAAGAGTATATAGATCTTGCACAAGATAGGGACAGATGGAAGGCCTGTGTTGCTGCAGCCATGAACCTTCGGGTTTAAGAAGGCTAGAGAGTTAGTTAGTTAGTTTAGTATAATAATACAGGCAATTGAACGTATCATAATTATAGAATAATACAAAAAATTCTACAATCTTACACATTATCATAAGTTTATATTGTAGCTTTCTACAAGTTCAGATACCTATTAAACTTCTAGTCTTTCAGAGATATGTTAGAATTGAGATATTCCTTTGGGAATATCTGGGAATTTTATAAGGTATATTATTCAAAAAGTATTCACTATCTATTTGGAAATATAAATTCTTCTGTATAAAATTATTACTTTCTATTTTTCTTTTTTCTTCTAAGGTAGACATATTCAATTGTGTTAACCATTTAGAGTAATATTGGTCATAATAATTATTTTAAATTTCTTGCATAATAACCTCATAAATAGCTTTTGAACAGATTCAACTTTTTGAAGGTAATTCTTGGCTGTCAGGCACCGTAATAATAATAACTGTCATTCGCTGTTACAATATATACAAAATATCCTTAATAACGACACAAAATGTTTTACGCCAATGAAATAAATGATAGTTTACACATATAATACTGAGATATGAATAAGACACAGATTAAATACAATGCATGCAAAAACCGAAAGTCGTTTTCACGTTCAGAAGACACAATGGGCTCTTATGGGCAATGCTTTTCTTATGGGAAATACGAGCGCGCTGTTGTGAAATTTCTGGATTTACAAATTTAGCTTAAGCAAAATCGGTACCTGTAGTTTTGCAGGAAATTTTGTAGAGAATACGATGGTGAACACAAAAAACTGGTACCTTGCTTACATAATTTTAGATAAATTAAAAACGCAAATTTTCTCTGAAAACACAATTTTTACATTGTTTTCATTCCTAACGTTGAAACATGCCGTAAAATTGAAGCATTCATTATTAAAAAAATTGACACTGTTTTTTAATTGTCATAAGTGATGGTGGTACTCAGAATTTATCAATACTTTAAAGCATATTTGCATTAAAAAATATTCAAATAAAGTATGTGGAGATTTTTTATATTCGTGCAGTAGAAAATGTCGTCGCTGGCCATTTTTTGTTCTGTAATTCCAAGTAAAAACTTCCAGCGACAAAGTTGTGGAGAAAATAATGAAATTATTTTTTGTAACCACTCAAAGGTTCCCAGAAATATTACTTCCATGCATTTGGAGTTTCTTTTTAACCCGAACCGCGCGCGAAGAAAGGAGACGTTGTCTGGCCATCTTGAGCTGGCTCACCGCAGCATTCCGGCCAAGTTTTCGAGTTGTTATTTTATTTTATTTTATTTCCATTCAGTAAAAATATGAACTTCATGCAGTTTGTTATAATAGAATTGAAATTACTTAAATTTAATAATTGACAATTATTTCCAATGCTGCTGTTGTGAGTAACATAGTGCTGTCGCAAATACACGTTGTTTTTGTTTACATTACTGTCGACATTAATACTGAAATGAAGTTTCCAACGTACACATAAATTCATAGACACCATATTAACCATTGAAAGGCTTTCCAACACGTGACAAAATATGGGACTTCAAGATAGAAATATGACATGCCTTGCTTGAGTCATTATCAGTTCACGTGGGCCATAACTCATTTGTTTGTTTGGGTTGCAACTTGAATCTAACCCATGTGCCAGGTTCCCCTTACTTGAGTGAGAGCTCTGCTTTGGTCTCTTTGGACCTTTTCCCTCTCTCGAAAAAGTGTTTTCAGTTGTGTGAGCGATCAGTGATTTTTACTTTTTAAAGTGATTTCTGAAGTGTCATATTCGTGCATTACACTCGCGTGTGTAGTGATCGCAATGATCATAGTAAAAAGGGTAACTGTAACGTTCACAGTATAATATTAATATTAATAATTACATAGAATTATCATTATATATACAAAATATGTAACACCTTCATTGTGAAGGAAGGTCATCATTTCCCGGCGACATGTGCTAGCGCTGTATTGGCAACACTGTGCGGTTTCTCCATAAACGCTATTGTGTCTTCTGAACGTGAAAACGACTTTAGTCTAGGCATTTGGGAGGGGCGTTCACACCCATCGCCCTCCCCGTGGATCTGTGCCAGAACATCGTCAGTGTACATGCTATTTTGTATTTGTTTACGTGTATCGTCGTTCCTCGAATTTTAAGATTATGAACAGATATCGCGACATCAGTATGCAAATACCGTAAGAATAACAAAACAACATCAACTTACTTCGCTCCAGTTCTGTTGTTGACAGTGGAAAAATAAATATGAATATTCCCTGTGTGCTGTGCTCGGCTAATATCTTGAAAGTAATGGTTTTAGGAAGGGCTATTAGGTAATACTGACTTCAGACGACAACAAGGCCACTCCTTATCTCATAGTGTCTGTGTCGACTAAGGTAACAGTGTTGCACTTCCACCTGTAAAATTTCTCCACGAAGTGTGTAAGATGTGAGTTTCACCTACAGTACTAGATATGAGGCCTGTTTAATTCAAAATTGCGACAAATTAGATGAACAAAATAGAAAATAAGCTGTGCTTGAACCCAAACATATATATATTTCCGTCAGTAGTTATTGGGTGCCAAAACTGCGGGGGAGAAGGGTGTTGGGGACAATTTACTTTTTCTTTGAAGACAAGGTTTAGCATTAAGAGGGCATAGTGCGGAAGTATATTTGTCTTTGCTTTCGTGTTATTTTTACTCATTAAATGGTTTACCATGTAACGGATTTATATGTAAATACATATCTATATACGAGTTGAAATCAGTTATATTTGTATTATCTTTGCGCAGCATGGCATCTAGATTCGAAAAATTCAGTTTTTATTTTCCATATTTTTACACATATTAGGTTTTGGTTCATATTTTACATATTTTAGTTATTTTTGCATATTATTTCCATATTTCAGAACATTTCTCAGCATATACTCCATATTCGTGCAAAAACTCTACATGTCCCCGTGTGACCGAAAGAGTCGGGTTAATTTCTTGCGAATAACTAACATACAATATTGAACGCAGCTTGAATCAATATAAATCCACTTTCGAACACTAACACACAAAATTTTGTTTTCATTATTTAAAAAAAAAAAAATGAAAACACTTTTTGTGTTGTTTACAATTAATGTTAATGTAAGATTATTGTATTTTATGTAGCTCGTGTAGTCTCTTATATTATTAAAAAGGTAAATTTTTACAATTTTAAGTCCATATTTAACTCCATATTTTGGTGAATATGTATTTACATATTTAGCACATTTTACTAGCCTATATATAAATCCCTTCCCTGGTTAATACATTATATCTGCATACTTTTGCATTCAAACCAAGAAGAAACGAAACTCGAGCAATTATTATTCCCTATTTAAATATATAATTTTTCATGCAGGTGTTAACAAGTACAGTTGCAGTCATGAAAGCACCTGGAGAGCCACTACAGCAATATTTGTTGCGGTAGGAAAGGATAATCACGTAGGGTCTTGAAAAGGAAGGTCAGGGAACGTGAGAATGGAAAAGGAATGCACTCAGCATCGTCGTGTTGTCGTTTCTCCACATACATAAATACAATCCTTGACTCTGGAATGTTGTCTGTACAAAGCACACCCGGGTAATATTGGCATGTTGAAAACAACGAGGTTGCTTACTCCACATTTTCAATTCTTTCACTTCATGCCTGCCGGCCTCTGTGGCGGAGTGGTTAGCACCAGGATTGTACAAGGTCCAGGAATTTCTTAAAAAATACATTCCGGTCCAGGAGAGAAAATCAGCAAGCGTAAATGGGTTCTGGACCGTAACGAACCTTTCTATCTGTAGTGTATTTCAATTCGGTCCAGGAACTTTTTCCCGGATGAATTTAAATACGGTCCAGGAATCTTTTCCCCGGATGAAATTAAATTCGGTCCAATAACATTTTTTAAGCTGAATTTAAATGTAGTCAAGGAATCTTTTTTTTTTTCGGATCAATTTAAATGCGGTCCAGAAACTTCTTTCCCACCTGTATTTCAATACTGTTCAGGAAAGTTTTTTCCGGATGAATTTAAATACGGTCCGGGAACATTTTTTCAATTAAACAATACGCAACTTGTACCGAATTTATTTTGTGCGAGAAAAAAGTTTCCGGTTCTGCAGTGGAACCCAATAGAATTTACGGTCCCTTCATCACTTTAATCATATCATCACTCATTCTCACCTTCGCGATTAGCCACAAGTGGCAAAATGCGAAGTAAAACAACCCAAATAAACTCGTTGACGCTATGGTATGACTGCCAGTTCTCGACCATTTGTGCCATATTCAAGCCAGGAACGTGAGTGAGTATGTTTTTAAGTCCACTTTCTGCACAGATAAACCAATCGTGACTGGACCTACAGTTTAAAATGGGATCTGAACCATTGTATGCCTCCACCGGGTATCGAACCCGGAACGCCTTGATTACAAGGCGACTACGCGAACACAACGCCATCGGGGAGGCCCTCAAGCGCAGAGCAATTACCTGGCTTTGTTGTGCTACGAAATCAGTAGCCTTCTGATACTTCAATCAGTAAAGCACGAGATTTCAACGATGATGCCGTCTTGTTTCCCTTAAGGCCAAACAAAAGACTTAGGTTGAAAAAATAAGTATTATTATGGCACACATGCGATATCTTTGTATATTATGTTAGGTATATTGAATGTTATTTACATTCGGGAAATATTCAGCCCCTCCCCTCTTTTGCCTCGGGTCTGATGCGTGGCACACCCTACTTGCAACGAACGACAAAACTAAGTGTTGAAACTCTAATCCCAGCCCTCCTCGGCTCGTGGTCTGGCTCTATGAGTGTGCGCTTCAGTCTATCGTCCAGAAGTGTTATGTGTCCGTACAGGCTAGCTCTTTCCCCCCAGGGCCGCTTGGTTGAAGCTGAACAACAGGCGGTTGGGGACCAAGCCGTCCAGGGTTCGATGCCCGGCTGTACCTGCACGGTGCACATAAACAAATAGAAAATATTATTGAGATGGGGAAAAGGATGGGGTTGCATATTAAATTATAGCGATTTGATTGATGGACTGTGATATGTGAATATGTATTATGTTAAGAATCTCTACATGATAATAAGAATTACAAGTCCACACCTTAATTTCAATTCCTGTCACACTTACACCGATGTCCTGGCGTTGTGTATTGGGAACCTGGTTGTCCTGGTTGTCCCAACTGTCCGTGGTGTCAATCACACTGCCCTCCGGTGACGATTCCTACATATATATCAGGCCGCGGAAGCACACGTCACAGTTCACATCTGTCTTCTGTACACTGACCATTTACATATATCCTTTTATATGAAAAAAAGGTATAGTTTATCTTGTGACGAAAACTATCCCGTACATCGTAAATCAAGGGTTAAATGCTATGCTCTCAGCATTGACAGACACTGACTTCTAGACTCAGGATGTTCAGTATAACCATTTTTACACGAACTCTCAGCGCAACCTATCGACAAAGACTTGTCAAGGCAAATCCTCAACACTTCTATCGCAGCTTCTCGACAACAGACTCTCCGGCACAAGTTCTAGACACACACTTGTCACTTGAATTCTCCACCGACTCTTCTGTCTAGCTTATAGACGCACACTGCACTGCCAAAATCACCGTTGGGTTAGGTTTTTTTGTCCATGTCCACTTTCTGTTGGCTGACGTGGAGGAGGGGGTTGGTTGCAGGGAAGAATGGAAATATTTCACGTTCGGGAGACAAAGGAGCTTCTGGGAGAGAAAGGGTAAATATAGCCGTCGCCTTTTGTGGGCAAGGCAAATGACCTTTGCTTGGCTTCACTGAAACTGACGGGGATTTGGAGTCTTGCTGAATGTTCGATAATAATAATAAATGTAGAAGAAAATGATATATGTATATATTGATAATAGTGTGCGCGTATGGAAAAACGGGTACACCTCCTCGGCTCGTGGTCTGGCTCTATGAGTGTGCACTTCAGTCTATCGTCCAGAAGTGTTACACTACTCCTGTGAATACTCACACCCGTTTTTGCGTACATAATGAAGCTTAATATATTGGCAACCCAAGTTTTGATCACCTTTCACTGAAAATGGGGCTATGACAGAGTTATACGTATTTCATGATTTTTTTTTCACACGAATTGTTTTACAAATTTAAAATATTTCGGAAATTATCCAGCCATTCACGAGAAGAGCGATGTTATTGTGTAGTATGTAATTCAGCATTCGATAACCTGACAAAATCACTCAAAACATAGAAATACCGATCTACAATATCAATACGATGATACTATATCGATTTGCAAATTATTTCGTAAAAACTTTCTCCCCCGCTCTGCTGATATTAATGAGCAATGAGAATAATAGCATTGGCGTACACCAAAGAAACCGATCAAACTACCACACGGAGGAAATTAGTTGTAATTTATCTAGCTGTTGACAGCCTGATCAAACAAAGCAAATCAAGCGAAATCAAGAGAATAATAAATGTTAAAGCAAATTACAGTATTCACTAAGTTCACACTGCCCTGCTTCGTAATCGTACTTCACAATTTTCCTTCTTTTCCGCCGTATACATATATTACTGCAGTTGCTACAGGCTTTCTAGCTAACTTCCCTCCAAAAATTCAAGAACGTTAAGTCTGCTTTCGCTATGTACAGTTTCCCTATTCATCATGAAATCAAACACTTTGCACTGAAACAAGAACGGCCTTTTGACAGCGTTAAATAATTTGTAACGCAGTAACAGGCACACAATGGAAACAGCTGACTATTTTGATGCACGCTCCCTCCTCGCGGGTTGATAATTCGGCTACTGCGCCACAGAGGCCGCTTATTTTGACCAAGATGCACGAAGCAAATGCATGCTTAAAACACTCGTTTTGGTTTCACTTGCCCTCCCCCTCTCGCCCTTTTCTTCCTTTGTTATGCCATCGAAATTTTTCTTTCATAAAAAAAAATCCCTCAATTTGCGATGATGTATGGGTTCCATCGACTCCATGACACGATCTCCAATGGGATGGGTTTGCAACACTACATTTGCTCGCACACACATCCCTGCGTTCACAGCCTTCCTAAATGATGCAACCTCCACTCACACGGCGCTTAAGCCAAAACACCCAATCAGCGTCCTCTACGCGACTGCTGCAAGAGCGTCATAGGGAGCGAAACTACAATTGTGTTCCAGCCCCGATCGCGACCTGGTCTACGCGGGTGGATATCACTGATCGCAGGCTTCTCCACCATCTCTCTTGGTGCAGCGGCGTGGGAACACTTGATGTTTCGAATGAGATAGAGTTCAACAAATAAGTATAATAATAATGATTTGCATTACAGATTTATTTGGGTGTGCACGTGCGAATGTGCGAATAGGCGGAAGCCGCTACTGCCTCCTAAACTAAAAATAACTAAAATATGTAAAATATGAGCCAAAACCTAATAGAAATATGGAAAATGAGAACTGCATTTTTCGTGTCTACATGCCATGATGCGGAAAGATAGTACAACATATCAGTGGCGTCTCGTCCCTTGGGGCTTCCGGGGCTTAGCCCCTAAAGAAAAACGGACGTATTCACGTAATTATCAATCACCATAACGCATAACTATTACACAGTCTTTTAAAAGGCGATTTTTACCCACGTAAATTCATCGTCTGTTGCAATGGATACGACAGCGCTCCTAGCGGCATTGATGTCAATTATCGTTTTCCGGGGCACGTCGTAAAGGAAGGCGTGGCCTACATCCACCTACGCTACAGTGAAGGTCACATGCTAGCAGAGAGAGGAGGGAAGAGTGCAATGGATTTGAGTGCTGATTCGGGGCTAGCTCCGTTGCGTCGCGTTCGATCTCGCGTGTTGTGCTGTAGTGTTTTGGTGGCTTTCATTCGCTATGTTTGAGTGAGTTTGGCAGGGTTGATGTTCGAACACAAATTGATGAAGGACATTGGCTGTCAATTACAAGACCCATTGAATTTGTCCGGAAAAAAAGGCATATATTAAATAGAATTATCGATTGCTTAAAATTCTGTGGTCGACATGAACTTGCTCTACGAGGACATAATGAAAGAGAACAATCTTTAAACAGAGGCATCTTCCCAGATTTATTATCCCTTCATAGAAGAGGGAAAACTAAAGAGGGAACTTCGTGTTCTTTATTGTAGTGAAGAGTTGAAAAACATAAACTCTATCAGTAGATTGCATTCATTTTTTATTTAAAATTATTTAGAGGGTACCTTTTCAGAAACAGTAAAAATGACAAACATAGTTTTAATAACTCCAGTGGCTACAGCTGAATCTGAACGATGTTTCAGCACATTGAAGCGTATTGAAACCTGCTTAAGAAATGCAATGGGCCAAGACAGACCAAATGCCTTGGCACTTGCTTACAATAGAGATAGAATACATTTCAAACAAAGAGGGCTTCAACGAAAAAGTAATAACAAAATTTGCTGAGCAGAAGAACAGGAGTCAACGTTCGTAGAAAGGTATGTTTCACAACAAAACCTGTTTCTTTTGTAATCATGTGAATTGTCATTACATTTTAAATTCTTTCAAAAAAATAAGCCCCGGCCAAATTTGAGGCCACGAGACGCCACTGCAACATATAACTGACTTCAGCTTCATACATAATTATGTATTTACATATAACTCCCTGACGATGTTTGCTGAAGACTTTTAGTAAGCTTGAGTGTACACGATGTTTATGGCAAACATGTTAAGTACTGTTACAGGACAATGCATGCAGAGAAAACACAACATTAAACACAATGAAAAGATTCTCCCTACCTGGTCAATAGCTGCCTGAATGGTTGGTTACGATTTCCATCACAGTTGGTAACTAGCTGCAGGAAGTAGCAAACAGGTAGTACAGAGTGGTTGTGCCTCGTTTCCTTACAAACGTGTCACTGTGTTTATGTGCATGAAAAGATGGCATTGGATAACACCTGTTTATGTAACCGGTTCCGTGCAGGTGTAAAGCACGGTGGCCATTTAGCTGCGTGAATCGCGTTTTGCTATCTGAAAGCTCTACCCTTGGCCACGATAGATAAAGAAAAAAAGCTTTATTGCATGAAGGAAGAACAGAGACATTTTGCCTTGTGCATTGCAGAGTTGTCATTACACCAACACGCAAGGCTCTGCTTTTTAGACAAAAAATAACAACGCTCCACTCATCGCTTTTCTTAACTTAGGTAATTGTCACACGGTGTGGTTGCCCAACAAAATGTTACTGAAATGTTAAATATGTCCAGCAACGCCAACAGTTAAAAGGTTGGAAAGGGTACTTCGGTTGAAGAGGTGGGCACTCACAATTATTGAGTTTTAATTATGCATTCTTCTAATTGCATTGTGGGGTGAATTTCCCGTAAGCACTCAAATGTCAAACTGTCTTCCATGCAGAACACGCTGCCGGTGTACGCTACATTTTAGTCAAGGATTGCAGGGTAAATTGTGAAATTTTGACAGCCTATATTAGGGTATATTTACTGTATGTCAACATATTCATTTTCGTCAATAGGGTGACACATAATTAATTTTGTTACCATTTGATGCGTGAAGTGACTGTGGCACTCACTCGTTTTTCCTCAGAGAACTTCAACGATGCAGAACTGGTCATGTTCGTTTCACGTACTCTTTCAGGACCATTGCCTTGGTGTTGAACGCATTTCAACCCTGGAAGAAATGATAAAGTAGCAACACAATTCACTTTTCGTCCCGGGGATGATACAGAGCCACCATCTTTGTATTTTTTTTATTAATTTATGACTTTATTTACATTACCACATTTGCTTCATCTTTATGCATAAAAGTTGCGAGTGTCGTCCTCGCATGCTCTTACAGCTGTGCTTGAACAAACTCTTCAAATGTACAGTCACGGACACTGCCGGCTTGTAACGATTCAATTGAAAGTCAATGTATTCGTTACAAGCCGGCAGTGTCCGTGACTGTACACCCTTGGTGCAGTGCCGGATCTACAAGTCTTGGGCCCCCCGCAAAATGGTACCAAAGGCCCCCCCTCTACCTACCCATTTCAGAGCAGAATCCTGCCTAATTTCCCACCTGTTGTGTGCGAAGTTTATGTGTGCAAAGGTTAAGTAATATGTTGAAAGTTATACATTGGGACCCCTATGGCGGGGGGGGGGGGGGGGGCAAACGAGAACTGGAGGGGCCCGGGCCCACCTGACCCCCTGGTTTCGGCGCACGTGGTGATGTGATATATATATGACACTGTTTTCTCACACCTGGAAAATGATACATTTGTATCAATCATGCAGTCATAACATCATTTTCCTGATTAAAGATAGGTTGAAGAAACCTTCACCACTGCATTTCTCGTGAAATTCTAGCCTCATTTCATTCTAGTCTGACTGCAACGCGGGAAACCCGGGGTGTCCCCGTATAAATCGGCTCCAGGGCCCACCCAGCCTCAAATCAAATGGTACCGGGTGGGGGTAAAGATGTCCGATATCGAAAATATGTGGGAGCCCAACCTCCACATACCCTAAATGTGCCTTCATGGCACAGTGCTATATGCACAGGGAACTTTAACTTTACCTGTATATATTGTATTCATTTCTGTACCCCTGAGTAACTACGTTTATTTTTTACATACGCATATACGAACCCTCTACTATGTCAATGGCTGGGGGCCCCATAAAGGCTTACTTGCCCCAGCCCCCCCCCCCGCGCACTGCGGGGTTTTGCGGCTTGTAGATTCGGCACTGGCTTGGTGACTCGCTTGGAAAACGATAAAGCGAGACAAGGAAAATAATTAGCTGAAATGCTTTTCACAATACAACTGCTTCTTACATTTGTTTCAATGAGCTTTTAACGCCGCAATGGATTCAGTTTTCCCTTACACAACAATAGTATATTTGACTTTTGTCTTTGTGACTTTCTGCATTTCCAAAACTCTGGAATGAAATTTTGGTTCAAAGCACATGACACATTAGTTCTTTAAACAAATTATAGAAGTTCCATGCAGGGTTGTTAAGGGTCCAGGAAGCAATAAATTCTAATGGGTTCTATTGGGTTCCGCTGCAGGACCGGAACCTTTTATCTTGCACAATTTAAATTCGGTCCAAGTTGCGTATTGTTTAATTTAAAAAAGGTTCCTGGACCGTATTTAAATTCAGCCGGAAAAAATATTCCTGGACCGAATTGAAATACTTTACAGGTAAAAAGGTCCTTTACGGTCCAGAACGAATTTACGCTTGCTGATTTTCTCTCCTGGACCGGAATTGAATGTATTTAAAATTCCTCGACCTTTAACAACCTTGGTTCCTTGTGTGTAAAGAAAATAACAGCTTTGGGAAAGGAGTGCTTTCAGAAAATCTTCCGTCGCTTTATGACATTGATCTTGGTAACGTCATACTGGTAGGTGAACATCTTGTGCTCCAAGTACTCGGCCGCCACGTAGGCAACCAATCCAATCACGAGCAGCGACAGGAGGACGCAGAGCTGGCCGCCAGGGGGCAGAAGAGAACGGCAACCGTACGACAGGAGAAGGCCCACCGCTTCCCACGCCGTCAAGCTCCCGAAGGAGGCGTCCTCTCTGTCCGGAAACAGGAGTGCGTACGTTGCTGCAAGAACAAAAGGAGTATACTTAATTGTCACGTGCATGGGTGTCGGGAGCATGGGAAGGGGGAGGACTCCGCCTGGAAATTGACATTGTTCATTTAAAGATACAAGAAAGTCGAAAGTTTGTTCCTCTTATTGTTAAGAACAGAAATAAAGTTCATTTAGTTAGTATTCGAAGAGATGAATAATCAAAGTAAAAATGCATTGGATGGAAAACATTAAGTGAAAAATACACGAACATGGTTATATTCTACCATTTCATCCAAAGAACAAATGGTTCTATAGTTTTCAAGACTCTAAGAATTACTGTTGTAGTTGAGAGGTCACGCAACAAACTTCATGAAAAAAATCCCCCTAACATTTAAAGCCTTTTCTTGAATAAGACGTACAAAAGTTAATATCAAAATGCATTTCAGATATTAACTGCATAAAATGCAAAAGAAATAGTAGAAAATAGTTGTGCTGGTGGATCTAGTCTCGCCATTTATATAATAATAATAATAATTATTATTATTATTATTTCGAATACAATTTATTTGTGTTAGTTTTTAATATTTATTATTGTATAATAATATTTATAACCATGGTAATAATACTTATTATTTATCTACTATTCAACATTTATCATTTGCCCGACCCCCTACAAAAATTTCTGGCGACGACCAGGGTCACGTGCACTGATGCCGACGAAGCAAATGTCTATAAGGGCCTCCTCGATGGTGCAGTGGTACCATAGTCGCCTTGTAATCAAGTGGTCCCGGGTTCCATACCGGTGGAAGCACACAGTGGTTCAGATCCCACTTTACGACGTCGACTTGAAATCAAGGGGGCCCGGGTTCGATACCCGGAGGAGGTACATAGTGGTTCGGATCCCACTTTAAACCGTAGGTCCAGTTCCGATTAGCCTATCTGTGCATAAAGTGGACATAAAACACCAAATCAAACCAAAGATCCCACTTTACACTGTAGGCCCAGTCCCGCTTAGCCTTTCTGTGTATAACGTGCACTTGAACTAACTCAAACAAGCAAGGAAATGTCTATGAAATGCCTGGATATTGGCGACAATGATATTGTATCAGAATTCGACCGGACGCTACTAGATGCTACTGGCTACAATTACGTTTGTAGCCAGGAACTCTCTTCTCCTATTATAACGCCATTAAGCCTTGTTTCCATGATATAAAAACTCAATATGCTGACCAAGGCAGAAATTTATGGACATGACATAGAGTGGGATGAGGCTAAGCAGATAGGAAGGGAGAATAGAGTGAGAAAATGGAAGGAGGCCAAGGAAATAGAGAAGAAAGGTGAAGAAGACACAATGAACTGGAATGGGAGACTGAAGATAAATGAAGAATGGAAGAAGGTGTTAGAAAGAGTGGAAAGGACAAGAGAGAAAGATGAGAGAAGAAGGAAGGAAAAAGAGCGTTAGATGAAGAGTCCAACCACATTCTATATGGAAGAAAATATGTTTAGACTTTTAGGTGAAAGTACAGTTGACAAGGGAAAGCCACCTGCTAGAATGTTCCAGAACAACTTTCTAATAGTCTTTAGGGGAGTAATGTTTGTGTATATATATCGTCCTTTATTGTACCTTGTTACATTTGTACTTGGTGAAGAGTCTGAAGAAGACCTTGCTAGAAGGTTGAAACGTTACGTTTAGTTTATGTTTTATAATAAAATTAATTTCTGCCTTGGTCAACATATTCAGTTTCTCTTCTCCTGTCTCAAACTATTGTTATCCTTCGTGGGGATCGGAAATAAGATCTATCGGAAAGTCGTTCAAACAACGGACGATCTTCACCACAAAGTTGGTTTAAACCGTGTTAATGCACAGATAGGCTGGAAAGATGCACCAACAATGTAAAGTAGAGCGAGAATCGAGACTTCCTAGAATCAAACTCGACTTCCCTTTATTACAAGGAGGTAACTTTAATCACTCTATAGGAAAAATATCCCTGTGTGATATGTGCAACACAAATTTCAGTATCGTTCTTTGAATGCCCCCATTACTAATGCGAGTGCTTAGGTAGGTAGATCAAAATATACGGCCTCCCCGATGGCGCAGTATAAGCGTGGTCGCCTTGTACTTTGAGGTGGAGGTCTTTACAGGTTCGGATCCCAATTTAAACTGTAAATCCAGTCCCGATTAGCCGCACTGTGCATGTGGATCTAAAACACCAACTCAATCAATGAATCAAAATATTGTAGGTTACACTAGCCTCTATCTACCGATTGTTTCTATTCAATGTTTAGCAAGGGCTATCAACTCACTCATCGCACCCAAGTCAAAACTTGGTCAAGCGCCGTCTTTAGTTTTCTGACGCAAGCGCGGAATTCTTTCGTGTTTGGGTTAGGCTTCTTAGGTTTAAATGTCTTAATAAATACACTACATAGCATAACATGTACGTGGGTTGGAAATTTAATAGTGGCTACTATTTACTCTCAAATGGTGCAAAAGAGATACCACTGTGAAACTTTTACAGCCCTTCGATGTAGTCAGCAGCATTGTGTACAACCGATGTGAAAGTCGTAGAATTTCTGCAGCAGCGCCTGTTCTGTTGATGGTTCGAATGGAACAGTCTATTGCCTGATGAATCTCTGGAACAGTTCGGAAGCGAATGCCCTTCATCTTAGGGATCAAATCAAAGTCACAGGCACTGGTAGAGCATCTGCCACCTCCATCGAGCTAAGAAATCAGCCACAGCTTGCGCTACATGCGCCCGAGCATTGTGTTGCAAAATGATGGGAGGATTTAGCTCTTCTTTTGAAATGCAGTTCGCAGGTTATGTTCCAAAAATGAACAGTAATACTGCGCATTGACGATCTGTCCTGGAGGTACGGCGAGAATCAGCAGAACTTTCTCGTTAGTGAGGTTCTGACTACACAGCTTTAGACCGCCAACTCCAACGATACTCTATTGCTTTCGTCACTGCGCATGCGCCTAGCGTTGGAAGGAAGAGTCCATTTACTGGGAGGTAGCTTAGGTATCAAACTAACATGTGGCATAAGTGAGAAGCACCGGTTCCGTTTCATGGCGTATATACAGCAGTGTTGCCACTATTAAATATCCAACCAACGTATTTAGCCTGGCGTCATAAAACAAAATACGGCGCTTCACCGAGAAGGATTTTGAGTTGGGTGCGGCAAGTGAGGCTCGTTTTGCAAGACAGATTACCAACTTACAGCTCAGGTGAAAACTCAGCACTCCGCTTCCAATCCCCCAGAGACCAGCTAGGAGGAACATGGCTTGATAAGGGTCCCGGTTTGGAGTCCATGCAATCAACGTTATAATCAGCGACAGGTGGATTGCCGCAGCCAGCATCAAAACGATTAGGCGACCGGTGACTTTCACTGCGCAGCTTAGAGCGAGCGCCGCAACAGAGCACGTGGTCCCGAAGCAAACCATGATGTAGCACCTTAGAGACATGGCCAAGTGGTCTACTTCGAAGATCTACAATGAATACCAGAAAGTGTTGCTCTATAGCTTTACCCAGTTATTTTGTCAAGAATACTTTCGTTTCAAGCATTACTTTTAATACATTTTATGTACACACATAATAATTTATGTATTCAACGGGTTCGAAACCTGGCCTGGGCGTTCTGTCTGTGTCCCTTCATCAATTTCATCATATCATCACTCATCCCCATCTTCGCGATTAGCCAAAAGTGGCAAAAATGCGAAGTAAAATAAACAAAATCAATCAATAATGTATTCAATTGTTATTTGAACACAAGGATATGAGCCGAACTTCTTTCTGTGCTAAATAACGTCAGACTCATATAATATCAAAGGTGTCGTTCCCAGACCATTTCTTTCTAGGGTATTTAAATTGAAGTTTTCATTAAAAGAAAAACTTTAAAAAATGCCATATTGATCGTCTTACCTTAAATAACTAGAGAAAATTACTATCAATTTCGAAGTGCCTATATTGTTTTTTGAATTTCTCATAGAGAAATTGTAAGTGAAGTGCAATAAACTTTTATTGCCTATTTTTTATAGTTATTATTATTCGACTATGTAGAGATTTGAGTTTTAAAATATAAGGGTCAGTCAGTGGAAAACAGGCCACCTCGTATATCTCGACTTGTAGATGCCGCGGTACGAAACTCCTGCCACTGGAAGGAGGGAGGGTTCCGTTATCGCTCGGTAGATGACAGTTCTGTCGAAGGCTTCTGTGAAGCAGTGCGAGTGTGAGCAGTGTGAAGTGCAGATGTGCAGGGACTTGCCGTCCGGCATATCATGGAGGCCAGTAAGGAAGAGCACATACGTGGCCGCGAGAACTCTGCATAGGCTTCGATTTCTTCGGAGGTGGCGAGTGGGAATGACCGACCCTTGTATTATTAGAACCAAAATTCAAGAAGACTTGGTCGCAATTGTATGAGGGAACACATATATGCTACTAAAATAGTTTAATTACCTCCATGAATTCCCCAGCTATGAAGTTGGTGTGCATTCCGTAGTACAATGTCAAAGGAATGAGAAGCAACTGAGTGTGGCTGCGTAGCAAGGATATCGTTTTCATCACTAACTCAAACCTTAGAGTCGACTTCCCGTTATCATTTACATGGCTTTGCCTGAACCTGAAAATGGTAATACATACATTTGCAATGACTTAACTTAAATACATCATGTGGAGGATTTAGATTGTGATGGAAATAGAGTTATGAAATAATTACTAAATGAGGGCAAAAAATTGTTTCAAATCTGTTATGTGATAGGTTCCTGTATATACCTACAGAATTGGTTTCTGAGTCTCAATAAACATAATGTTGAGGTCGTTTCTCTTCATAGAAAGGCCTTGACTGTAACAACTACAGAAAACAATTGCAAGACAAACTGACAATTCTTATACGAGGCGCATTTCAAAAGAAAGGACCGACTGATTACATGAAACAAGAAGAGAAGTGTAGGAACACTGTATTAGTGGTTATAAACACGTACATATCTACTTCATTTCTCAACATAGTCACCATTATTTTCCGAGCACCTTTGGTACCGTAGAACAAGCTTTTGTATACACTCTGCATATAAGTTCGCCGCCTGGGATGAACTTTAGTTTCTTCAAATCGTTGAGACGCAAGTCACTTCTTGAGGTACAGGAAGACGTGATAGTCACTAGGTGTAAGGTCCAGATTATAAGGGGAGTGATCAAAAAGTTTACATTCGAACCTATCAATCGTCTGGATAGTGTGTGGTCTAGCGTTGTCAAGGATAAAAACAGTTCCTGAACGCAGCATTCCACGTAATCGGTTTTGTACTGCACGTCTTAGTTTTGAGAGTGTTTCACAGTACGCCTGCGATGTGATGGTTTCCCCCGGATCCATGAAATTCACTAAAAGAACACCTTATTGGTCCAGAAAACAGTTGCCATGACTTTTTGTTCAGATGGAGTTGGCTTGAACATTTTCGCCTTTTGTGGGTGTGAACGCACGACACAATTGCCATACTTTTCATTCACTCATTACAACTCGGACCCTACACTTCATACAGTTCTGGGTGAATTTCAGCAGCATTATGACCTTTTGAGTTAAGAAATCGAATCACAGACGTAGGTCTCAACCGCTGGGATTGTGTAATAGAGCAGCCATTTTAACACGCTCTAACTCACAACAGTTGATAGCGAAAATATAACTGTTAGGTCGATAATAGACTAAATGATGTTACTGTGCAGGTGCGATGCGATCACTATTGCCAGTCACTTTTTATAAATGATCTGCTTTTTCTTTTGAAATGCACCTCGTATTTAACATCAAAGAGAAGTATAGAAAATATATATTCTCAAACTAACAAGATGAGTTTTTAAGTTTTTATTCTAGCACGCTCTCGCGTGTGACATGCATGTACTTACGTTTTTATTGGATCTAAGGATAGCGCTACGATCATTGCCGATAGCACCACACATACAACGTAAATGCTTGACGCGGCGTAAATTTTAGAGTCAGCTGGACGCGGGAAATGAGACAAAGTGAAATCCTGCTCAAACGTTCCACTGGAATTTCTGTCACCCTCCTCCATTCTGGCGTTCTTAGAATTTCCGTGGAAAAACACTGAAACAAGAAGAAAAATTAATCGTAATTTTCTTGAATATTTGATTTCAAATTAATTGTCGATATCACCATTGTCGAGCACATTCTCTAAAGAGTACTATAGACATTGTCAGTAGAAAGTACTGTCACATATATATGGCTAACTTAGTGCATATCCATGCCCTTATGGAAGTTTCTGATGATCTAACGTACTGTTTGCAAAGTCTGTAAGCTTGAATGATTGGATTGAGAACTAAAAGTGGTAAACGTTGTAAGTGCCAAAAGCGAAAGTGTTGGGAAATCGCATCGTTCCGCACATCAGCCCGTAAGAACGTTCACACTAGTGACCTCTTTACACGCCCTTTGAACTACTCAGAGGGCTACCAGCCACTTTTCACGTTTACCACATTATAAAGCATGGCACATTTCACAGTTTAACATGGAAAACTGTGTTTGAATTATTTTGGCACTTACAGCGTTTACCAATTTTAGTCTTCAATTGTCTTGGTCAGAATCCACGTAGTTTTTTTCACAGAAATTTATTATTTTTTTCTTGTAATGTAGAAGAGCATGTGAAAACCACATATAATTAAAATTCAAAATACAAATCATACTAACTTACAAATAAAATTAAAATTCTTGACTTGTGAACAAATTCAGGTTTTCTTTCTTCCATCTTGAAAATCTGCAAAACGAGAGGTTTTCTTCCGGTTTATTTTAATTTGCATTGTTTGATAGTTTATTTCAGTGAAGCCTTAGACAAGAAATTTGAACTTTGTGATGTACGGTTTATATAGTTCTCCAATCACCCCCATCTAAACCCTCGCCCCTAAAACCCTACCTTCTTAAACCACTCAAACCATGAACTGTTCTGGATTCCAGAATGGTTGTTCTATCTAATTATAACCTACCCAAAATAACAACAGTTAGATAACCAAAACTTGGCATAAACCAACATAAACTAAACATTAAACTACACTACTAATAGTTTAACTAATTACAAAATTAAAATCCTTAAATAAATAAAAAATACATTTGCAAAAGACTATACTTCTTAATTGTATTTTTCTTATTGTATTTATGTACGTAAATTGAAACTAAAGATGAAAAGAAAGAAAATAACAAGGCGGGGAACCGTTAAATTCATGCAACTGACGTCCTGGTTTATTTAAAGCCAACAGGTCATTAAGAGTATTTCGAATGTAGTATGCAGGTGGAGGCGGGCTTACTCCCCCATCCCCCCTTTTCCATTCTTGTTATTTAAAATTTTAAGTTATCAATGGATAGGTTTTAGTCTAGGTTCCGATTATAATACATTCTTTTTCTTTCCCTGGTCTAGAAATTTGTCGAAGTTAATTCACTATTAACAACATCTATTTAGAGGACATGTTCTTGTATGTCAATATTTTCTGGAATCATGGACTGTATGCAAAAATCAATAATAATTTCAGTAGGATTTGGTATGTGGATCCGCTACACGATTTATCTTACCAAGGTATGTATTTTACACTATTTGGGCCTAAGTGCAAAATATATATTTAAAACGACATGCAAAATTTCTATGCCTTCTGAAGTTTCATAGGGCCTCGCCGATGGCGTAGTGGTAACGTCGTTGTCTTGTAATCAAGGGATCATAGGTTCGATACCCGGTGGGGGCACTTAGTTGTTCGGATCCCACTTTAAACTGTAGACCCAGTCCCGATTAGCCTATCTGAGTATAAAGTAGGTCGCGCGAGAAAAGTTACGTCGACGGTCTCAGAGACCGGGTTTTTAAAATATGACAAATTAATGGTCTAAAACGCCAAATCCTCAGTTATTAAAATTAGATATTTTCTTTCAACAATTGAGATTCTATAAAACTATAAAAAATGAAATTCTGTAAAATTATCAAGAGGTACTCTTCGTTAATGAGGCACGGAACGGGAGACAGCATTTTCATTAAAAACTAAGCAGGTACGCCTATAGCCGCGCATGTACTCAGACAGCAAGGGGCTTCAACGAACCCTCCCTAGCGGTTCGAATATCTTACTAACACTGGAAACAAAATCGTGGGGTAAAAGAGGAAGGTTAGAAACTCAGCTAGACAGAGGGAGGGTGTTGACAAAACAATAATTGATGAATAACGACGTTAAAATCACACACCAGGAACAAGAGACCTTGCGCGACCAACGAAACAAAAACTCAAAATGAAAACATCTCAAGTTTCATTCCCAAGAGATGACATTATTAGGTACGTTTCAGGGGCTAAAAGAAGTTAAAATATAATGTGATGTCAAACATATTCAGAATTCATAGTGACGTGGAGTAATTCCATGGTCTAATAGATATACGAATACACCAAAACTTATTTAATATTCTACTAATTATCTGGCAACAAATGAAAAACTCACCTGAAAACGACAACAGATGTTCCCATATCTGAGAAGAGTGAACCATCATGAAAAATATTCCAAAAAACTTGGGAAGCACCTCGTCAGTTTTTTGTTTGGCATATTCTGCATACATGTTTCCTAACGTAGACACGTAGAGATATTGAGCCACCGTCAACAGACCTCTCAAGATCCCAAAAATAAATGCACACGGAATCACTGTGTACATGCGAGGATAGCATTGTACTGCTATGTACGGTATGCTGAACAGAATAGATATGATGATGCTAGACTTGCATCCAAGCCAGTAGATAACGAAGACAGCCAACAGAGACGCTGACAAAATCACACAAATTAGCAGAACTATCGACGATATCACTTCCACACCTTCACTTTTGTCTAACGAGTCGTATAACTGAATATTGCCCAAGTGCGCAGTAGAGAATACCATGGAAGCTATGCTTAGGACTACGAGGTTCTTGAATATCTTCCAACTATCACTTGGACTTGGTTGTTCTTTCTTATTCAGGTTTGGAACAACAGAAACATTGTTCAATTGTTTGATATTGTAGTCAAAGACCATGAACGGGTTCACTGAAAGTTCTGGTAGGATGAAACCGCCATTGACGTAAGTTCCTCCGTGTCCCTGATTCTGATTTCCAAGTTCTTCCAATTTAATATCCATTGGAAGTTCTGTTCTATCATGCCCTTGAAAATAAATAAGACAAACTGTGAACTGAAACATATGGCAATGAGCTATTTAACCATTCTTACATCATTTCTGGTAACCATGAAATATATTGTAATACTCTTAAGCCGCACAGTTGTACCATCAACATAAATAAAATTTGCTTAGCATATTACTGCATATATTCAAATGCTAGATAATTTCTGCGAGATAATATGTCCCTAAGTACTTTTAAATAAGAACTTTGGGTGTCTTGGTTTAAGTAAGCCGAATTACAGGATGCTTCACTCCTTCTCGGCCCCAATCAAACTATTGCTAATAATTAGAGACCGGATGTTAGGCAAAATGCCTATTCTTTCCTGTTAGAGATATGATGAAAACGAATGTTGCAAAGGCCAGGGGGGAGGGATTAGCTTCATTTAAAGTCAATTTAATTTTGCCTATTTTGCCTATTTCATACGATATTGCCTATATTATTTCATAAATGCCAGATATTGCCTATTTTAGGCATTTTCTTTAAAATTGGGACATGACTGAACTCTGTGCATACAATTTCCTGTTCCCAGGATTAGTTTCCGATGCTTCCAAGAAATTTAAAAATAACAGTTAGCGAGTTATTGCAGCTAATAAGAACTTGGACAAATTAAGGGCAATTCAACAAGTTCTGAAAGCTGAAAATATACAAACTGAGTTAGATCCACATGTTCTCGCGTGCTTTAAGTATGCTCCGGTAACATCTGTGGAGGTTGAAATATCTTTTTCAATTCTAAAAAATGTGTTGTCCGATCGTAGACATAACTTGTCGGTTGATCACCTGAAGAAATACCTTGTACCGCAATTAGTGCTTCTTATTCAGAGACTGCCAAACCGTACAGTACAAACTTGAAATGCATTTAAACAGTTTCTTAGTTCGAACTGCTGTGTGGAATATACAGTGTATATTTTTTAACTGAAATAACCCTGTGTGCAGTGATAAAGTGTATATTTAAATAATTTGCGTACTGGTTGGAAGTAGCCAACAATTTATTTTGTCAAACTATTGTGTGTAGCCATTATACAATGGAAAATTTTGGGCTGACGTGACTCCTGTTTGCAGTGATTTATTAAGTACAACATTGGACTGCTGTCTCTAATGATGAGCTCCTGGTTTATTTTAAGCAACTATAATGAATGTACAGGTAAGTCTTTATATTATTTAAACACCTATTTCTTTTTGTATGTCTATCTTCATTATTTTGAGTTAAATTTCATTGCCTTTTTTATTGCCTATTTGTATTTTAATGCCTATTTTACTGCCTATTTTGAAAATTATAAGTGCTTATTTGCCTGCCTATTTTATATGTTTTTAGTGCCTAAACATCCGGTCTCTACTAATAATGTAATGAAATTTGCTACGGATATAACTTGGTGTATGAGAAGCATGGTGACGTCATTGTAGATGGCGCCACAGTCTATCTAGTATTTGCGTGGTCATGCGCGTGCGTGTGGGCGATTCTGTCATTAAATGCCAATCGTACGGACGTGTGCTTTCAGTCTGAGTTCTTGGTCAGTTGGATCACGAGGAACTCCGTAATGGCTATTTTCAGCAGGGTGGCGCCACTTGCCATACTTCCAACGCCAGCATGCAAGAAATTGCGTCGTTCTTTGACTATCGTGTCATTTCCAATTGACTTTGGCCTGAACTTACCACATCGGATTTCTTCCTATGGGGTATGCTGAAAGGAAAGGTCTATCGCAACAAGCCACAGACTATCATGGAACTGCAAGACAGCATTCGGCGGGAACTTCACGCTGTGCCTCTTCATGTGTTGGTGGCTACGTTCTGCAACATGGAAAGGTGTGTGCAGGCATGGTAATGGCGACCACTTCCAACACTCGCTGTGACGTCACCATGCTTCTCATACACCAAGGTATGTCCACAGCAAATGTCGTTACATTATGACCAATAGTTTGATTTTTGTAAGCGAGAATCATAGGCCGAGAGCGAGTGAAACATCCAGTATTTGCAAGTGTTTTCGAGGTTTTCTCACTGATATAGATGACCCCTGATGTACAGTCACGGACACTTCTGGGTTTTAATGATCTCATTTGCATGCAATGGGACCGTTACAGCCCGGAAGTATCCGTGACTGTACATGTTTAAATCCTACTGCAGTGTTTCTAGCTAACCTCCTGGCGCGAATACTGGGGCAATCGAAAAAACTGTTTTGAATATAACGAGTGAGAAAAATATAAGACATCTGATGAATACAGAAACAGAGAAAGGATCATCCCGGTGTTTATGCTAACCCTGAAACCTACCTTCTCTACAGGTGAATTCTGAATTCTGGAACGTGATCAATCATCGTCTGATCCAATACAATTTGAAGTCGTGTTCTCATCCATAGCTCAATCCCCAATAACTTCTCCTCACTAACTGAAAGCATCTGTTATAAAAATCAGCAAAACTCGACGTCAATTTGCACGTAAAGGTAAGAAGCGATATTCGTGACACCTGCGTCACAAAGTTCGTTTTCTGTGACGTGCATATTAGTAAGCTGTCGGCGAAAACGAACGTGTAGGCTTCATTTACCCTTATTTGCCAAATCGGCAAAGTCAACAGCTCATATTTACCTCTTGGATCTAGTGAACAACACGAGTGAAGATTTTGAAAGCACCAATAAGGAGTGTTGCGAGGTAAACATAACATGTTAAAGGTACCTTATTGCTAAGTCACGAATAAAACTTGTGCTCCTCGATCGAAATAAAATCGTAAATAAGACACATTGAATACAAAAGAATTAACGAAACGGCATTTATTTTATTGCGCATTACGATGGACTAATGCAAATTTTATATACATATGTTTCAACTGCTTCTGAGGTGCATGTTGTGCTATGAAATTTCCTCGATAACATTCCCCTTTGTCCTTGGTAAGGGAATAGGCAACGGAGGCTGAAGATAAAATTTTTACCCGGGTGAGGTGGATTTTTAACTCCCCCCCTGCCTACTTTCCACCCTAGTCGCCCTACTATCCGCTTCCAATAAAACCTTCACCACAGTGGCGGCTATTATGGGGTGGCGTGGGGGACATTTGCCATTTTTGCCCCAACACTATGCTAAACCTTATCTACCAAAGGAAAATAAACTGCCCTTGCCCCCCCCCCCCCAGTTTTGGAACGCAATCGCCGCCACTGCTTGACCATGTTATATATTTACTGTTTAAAGTAACAACAATTAAAGCCTTATTTCCAAATACTTTAAGAATTACTGTTAAAGAATACATTTATTGTAGGTAGTTACACATTTATTTTTAATTCCTACATAATAATATCAAAATAACAGCTCAAATGTCTACATGATTTTGAAATGTATGTATTTTGTGCAGCACTAAATTCAGAAATGTATTCCTTGGAGCAGCAGTGGTCTAATCGGTAGATCGTCTCATTGGCACGCGGTCGGCCCGGGTTCGATTCCTGATGTGGGTGATGTAAAGTCGGAATTTTTCCGGCCTTGTCCCCGCAGAGGCTCTGGAGGTCATCCAGCGTCAAATCAATGTGTACAGGTGGCAAGTCGTTGAATTGATGCTTAACATAAAATGACGTCAGGGATCAAACTATATTTGTTTCATTGGATGCAAGGTTCGGTCCAAGAACTTCTATTTAGGAATGGTTCCAGTAGCGTACGCAGGATTTTATCAAGGGATGGGGTTATTTCTAAAACTTTCTACAAATTCACACTACCATTGTTTTATTACACTTTAATTAAATAATACTCATAATTAATTAATAATACTTATAATTAATTAATTAGCTGAATTACTACTAATAATACTACTAATACCACTACTACTATTAAGTAGTAGAGATCTACATAAATATAGTATTTATGAAAGCAATAGAACGAATTTACTTTTTAGTCATTCGAATTCTGGGAGCATTTTTTGTTTCTTTGTTACGAAATAATTGTCTGGTCAACGATGCGAGATATTTTAAGTGTGAAGAAAATACACAAAAACAAGAAAATATATTAAAATAAATTGAAATAATGAAAGTATGGAACTCATCCAAGGAGCTGCGATGGTCTGGTCGGTAGAGCGTCTGACAACCACGTGGGAGATCCGGATTCGATTCCCGTAATTGGACTTTTTCCGGCTTCTTCCCCGCATAAATGTCGCCGATAATTCACATATGGATTGTCTCATTGATCTTACCAACAAAATATTTTGCAATAGTTAAGCTTATTGTTGTTTGAATAATTGTCTAGTCAACAAGGTGACACATTTTAAAGAGAGATATTCAAACGTGCTGCGGTAAACAATGGGAAGGCGGACGGTTGGCTGTATTCTTGCCCGCGTAGCCTTTGTCTACATTAGCCTCTTACAACGAACCAATAACTTTCTTTAGTTAATTCTCATTGTTCGCACAAAAAAATACATGTTCATTGAACACTGGCATACGTGAAGGGGTGGCTGATGGGGTTACAGCCCCTACCGAAATTTTGAGAAAATCAGAATTTTCAAACAAAAATCCGTTAAGAACTTTAAATAATCAAAATGTGAAAATGCGAAACCTCTTTTAAAGTGAGTCCCGATTACCATTTTTGTCTTTGAATACAATTTTAATAGACTGAAAAGCTCTAAAAATACGAAATATTTTATTATGCATCCTGCCCTCCAAAACGAAGCCATGTACTGTACTATCCACATTTACTATTCCAGCCCCTCCCGAAAAAAAATCCTGCATACGCCAGTGTATTGAACATTGTTGCAACTGAGATACAAAACATTTTTTTCTCTTTTAAATCGTAGTTGCCCTCATATTTTATTTTCAAGAATTCGTGTTTATTTTCTCTGAAAGACGCGTGTGTTTGGAATGCTGTGCTTTTCTCCGTGCTGTATGCAGGGCCAGATTAAGGTGGGTGCTATTGATGCTGCAGCATTAGGCCCATTCGATTCCTGAAATAGGCCCAGATGAAAACAGACGAGAATTTTCCGAAAGCTGAACAGTTTTCTTTTGCCATATTAACCTGAAAATAAATCTTAGAAGGAAATTTGCAGGCCCAATTTTGGACGCCTAGACACAGGTAGTAAATTTTTCACCTCGACGGTATGCAGCATCAGGCCCAATTTCGTCTTAATCCGGTCCTGGCTGCATGGAAATATTAATTCAAATTATTATTATTAGTAGTAGTAGTAGTAGCAATAGTAATAGTAATTGTATTGTCGCAGATCTTTGACTGTGATAAATTGGCCATTTTTATTTTTTTCCACAGCATTTTTCATAATATTTTAGAAGCTCGAGAGGGGGTTAAACCCCGTAACCCCCCCTGCGTACGCCACTGAACGGTTCTACAAGGAACTTACACATCTACTGCCACGATTCATGTCTGAAACAACCAGCGTTCCATGGTAGACTAATATACACATACAAGCCACGTCCAGTCCGCTGAACTTTTTGACTCTCATTGACTAACTTAGTTGGTTACATGGTCACGTCTAGTTAGTTGATTTGGAGTCATGTAGTGTATTTGGTGTCTGCACCGTTTGCACTACCTTCCGGACCGGTGTATGTGTGGTGTATGATCACGTGGTGAGTACTAACTAATCAAATCAAATGGGCTTTTAAAGCAGCAGACAGGCATTTGACGAATCTTCTGAACTTGAACACCGCTTTCCGTGTAGTTGGTTAAACGTCATTTCCTTGCACCACCCTTACCCTGGATACACCTGCACTGCACCGAGTGTCAAAAAGTGCAGCCAACTAGATGGGGCTACAATCTTTCAGCCTTGATTAAGGCTTTTCTTCAATATTCTATCTCAAGCAAATTCAGTGCCGGAACTACAAATCTTGCCTCCCCCCGCAAAATAATACCAAAGGTCCCTCTACCTACCTACCTACCTTTACACACACATACATACATACATAAAATATACAGTGGACTCTTTTTAATTCGAACTCCAAGGAGCTGCGAAAAAATTGAATTATCCAAAATTCGAATTAACCAGAATGTAATTGAAAAAAAAAAACACCAACGAAATAACAAACTGTATTAAACATAAAACTGCATTAATACGCAAACAGTACAACTTACCTTACAACTGCTTTGTTTTATCCATATCTCCATCCAGGAACAGTACACTTATTGGAATATTCGCCTCACGTGATTGTTTTTCATTCCTCTTTCTACCTCTCTAAGCACTTCAACTTTCTTATCTAATGTTAAGCTACTGTACGCACCATGTTTCGACACTGAGACTCCAATAAAACACACAGACAAATGACCCCTTCTGTCCAGCTATCCCCTCCCCTCTCAACTTGTTTCTGAGAGGGTGAAGGTCACATTCCTAGAAACAAAAGCTCTGGGGATTCCCACTGCCCTCTCTTATCTGCCTTCCGCATATCTGTTAACCATAAAAACAACCTTTCCAAGAAGAAAAGGGGGACGAGTCATCGGTTGGAATTTCTTATGTAGCAACCACTTTGGTCTTTCTTGGAAGTATTTATGTTAAATTATTGGAAACCTGACTTCGAATTATCCAAATTTAACCTTCAAAATTCGAATTAAGTAGTAATTTTTAACGTTGTTTTAGATAGGGGTTTCAAGGGGAATTTGCTTTTTTCGAATTATCCAATTATTCGAATTATCCAAGTTCGAATTAAAGAGAGCGCACTGTATATACATGTATACCAGTGTTTGGAAGTAACTAGCTACAAGTTACTCAGTTACTTTTTTTTGAGAAAATGTAACTGTAACTAGTTACTTTTAAAAGTGAGTAACTGTAACTGAGTTACTTTTTTTATGATAGAAGTAACGTTTTAACAGTTACTTCTACAGTTACTTTGCGACACTTAAATTGCTATATAAGTGTCATAAGCGATTTAGGACTCAAAGTGAACCGGAATTCATTTTCTGCTGTGATATAGAAGCCCTTCTTTGATACATTAATTCTTGCAAACAATAGATGAAGAGGAAAAGAGAAAGTAGTTATAGTAAATTTGTCTCCTGGCGGTGGTCAGTCGGCAGGCTCCAGCCAGGTGCCAAGAATTTCAAGGCTTATCGTATGTTTCATCTCTTGTTTGGTAGACCTGAATTCCAAAGCGATATACATACCTCGGAAGAGGGGTGGATTTCCCAGAAGCGGGAAGATAAGCTTCTAGGAGGAGAATTCCTTCCTATTGCTGACAGTTTGTCATTGTCAGATGTGTGCTGTGAAGTGCCTCTTGTTTCCGTAGTTTGTTCCTCTGTGGTGTTCCTCAGTGAATAACTTCCCCCTTCTGTAAGCAGCATCCGATAGTTTCTTCCTTTGCTATAATATCGGATTAAGCTGAAAAGGGACGTACTGCAATATTTCAGTGTTTTTACGAAAAAATTCAAGGATATTGGTAGTATGAACGAAACTGAAGAAGGCGAGAGATAGCAATTGCGCATATGAATGGAAAACAATCCAATTGTTTCCACGTGATTTCATTTATCTCAGTTCCTGATAATTTTAAAATGAAAGTAAAAATGTTTTCGGTTAGAATGCGCTTGATTATTCAGCATTTCTGGATATTTTTTAAAAAAGTAATATATTTTGATAAGTGCTATTCGTTTAAAATTTAAATGAGAACTCATTTCCTTGAAATAACAGATACGACAGATCTCACCATTATTATCGATACAACAGTGAATTACAACACTCAAGTGGCAAACTAACGAATCAGGAAGACCCTAGCCATCATTCTTGCTTGTTTACGTAATCCTCTTAGAGACAACTGAAAGGGTAAGTTTAAAATGCCATTTTCACCTTAATTGATAACGCACAATTATAGGCTACTACAATTTTTATCATTTTCTGGTTCTAAACACTTGAAATTATACAACAAAATTTATTTCTCTCTGACACGCCCTTTATGCGAAACAGACCTCCCTTCTTAGAATATATTCTACGTGAGTGATATCTGTCTCTCTCTTTCTATACAGTTTCTAGAATCCCCTTCACTCCAATGGACATTCCTTAAGAACAACAATGATAATAAATACAAATGTTGAAGTCGCAGTAGCTCAGGTCAACCTCCTTGGCGGAGTGGTTAGCACAACGCACTATATGTCAGGTGTCCTGGATTCTAGTTCGTTTCGGACATGGATGTTTGTGTTTGTTCCAATGAGAACACAGAAAACAGAAAATTGGCATACGTGAAAATTGAGATGATGTGATTAACGGGGATACTATCGCATAGGGATATTCCTAAAAAAAAAATCGTTAGGGTGCCTGACTACTATGCGAGAGACCCCGGGTTCGATCCTCGGTGGGGGAGAACCGAGATTTTTTCCACCTGTTGAAGAGGCTCCAGCGTCATATAAAGTGGATATCTGGAGGAAATTCTGGAGAAGGGTAAAGGATGCCAGGGACGTGGTGCTGATCACATCACCTCCACCTTCGGCCATGATCAAAAAAGTGTTGGGTCTAACTCCACACCCCCTATACGCCTTCATGGTGTCTTCATAAAATTTGTTATTACAATTAATGATCGATTTGTGAAATTTGGTTGCAAGAAAATTTTCAGCAGAAAGTAACTGTTAAAGTAACTTACAGTTACTTTTGAAGCACATGTAACTGTAACTGACATGAGTTACTTTTTAAAAAGAGTAACTGAAACTAGTTACCTTTTTAAGAGTAACTTTCCGAACACTTATATATACTGTATGTGTGTGTAATTCTTGATTTCATGTTGACAAAGTCACATATAAGGGCGTAGAGGATGATTCAAATTCCCCTAACACCCCTATAAAAAGTAAAGGAGTTAGGCTGGGTACAATTGGTCATGATAGAAACAGGTTAGGCTTAGGGGGAACCACATTGGTGTGTTCCAAGCGGACGTCCGCCATATTGAATTCAACTCAATTTTTTGTAAATACGGAAGGGGTGATGTGATATAGCCTACATATGGCACTGTTTCCTCACACCTGGAAAATGATACATTTGTTACAATCATCCAGTCGTAACTTCTCCTGATTAAAGATAGGTAGAAGAATCCTTCACCACTGCATTTCTCGTGAAATTCCAGCCTGATTTGATTCTAGTCTGACTGCCCCGCGGGAAACCCGGGGTGGGTGATCTGAGGTCGGAATTTTTCCGGCTTTGTCCCCCGCATATAGCGGCTCTAGGGCCCACCCAGCCTCAAATCAAATGGTACCGGGGGGAGGGTAAGGGCGTCGGCAGCGTGGTGCTGATCACATCACCTCCAAGATGGCCGACATCTAAAAAATGAGGGCCCACATACCCTAAATGTGCCTTTTGGAACGGTGCTATTTATGCACAGGGAATTTTAACTTTACATTTACCTGTATATACTGTATTCGTTTCTGTTCCCCTGAGTAACTACGTTTATTTTTTACATACGCACATACGAACCCTCTACTATGCCAATGGCTAAGGGCCCCCTGAAGGCGTTTTGCGGCTTGTAGATCCGGCACTGTGCATGTCCATGTCAACTTTCTTTCCTACAGTGTCATGAAATGTGCAAATATACTTTGTTAAGCTGACTCGGTGGCTGAGCGAGTAAGTGGTCAACCTTCGATCTTCCATTAAAGATCTTTCTCCTGGGTCGGACATGGGTGTTTTGTGCAATTTTCCCTACATCAATATCATTTAATCATCACTTATAGCCATCATCTAAATTAACCAAAAGGGGCAGAAATGTTGCTCAAAATAACAAAAATACAAATATAGTCCATTTGTGTTAGTCATGTGTAGAGACCAGATTTTAAAGGTAAAAATTTTACTCTCAAAAGAACAAAAAAAGAGGAAATTATTGTTAAAAAAAAGGAAATGGAAAAGCTATACTCTACTAAAAATATTATTTTAAATGAAAGCACAATACAGGGTGTTCCGGGATGAAGCGGCAATACCTTGGGAACTGGTAGTATAGGTGATTCTAAGCAAAAAAGTTCACATGAACATGGGTCCGATTTTGAACGATAACGGAGATAGGAACAGAAATAAAAATGATGTAGGAAAACGTAAACAAAAACAGTAACGAGTAAAACATGGCAATGTAATGGTAATTGTGTAAGTAAATAAGAGAAGGGACATGCTGATACTAATCTTTATTGCATGAGTTTGTGGTGTAGCAGTAATTAGTACACGATAATTAAGTAATGAAGCAAGCAATAAATGTAGAAAAATGATATGTTAACACCTGCTGGTCAGTACTCACATGAACGAATGTAAGGAGGGAAAAGGGCACAGAAATGGTAGCAGGTCAGAGCAGACTCTCAAAAACATCACCACCAACATACATGCACTTCTGAGCCCGTCGGAGGACATCTTGTTTTGAATTTGAATTCAATTTTTTGGGTGCGTCAGCACTTAAAGGCTATTTTGCACCCGTCGCGCTATACGGGGTCCAGCCCCTTACCAGAACTAAAATAGCATAATTGCAGTGTGTGTCGTGATACTAAAATATTAAAATATTCTGACCTTCTTTAAAAGCTGAGGCTGTAAAGAAGCACTCAGCACACACAAGGACAAAAAACAGGACAACACACACAAAATTATACTGGCCATAGTGCCAGTCGCCAGAGCCTCGTTCGTCTGCAAAATGCAGTCCAGGGTGTACTACGTGAAAGGATGACATCTTGTGTTGCACTACAAAAGTTCCCGATGATGTTCCCGGATTAAGGCTCGGCTGGTCTACAGCGCCTTGAATAACGTAGTGTGGAAAACGACCCAAGAAACTAGTTCCCCAGACGGATGAAAACATAGATGGCAGTGCGATCAGTACGAGTGCTAATTTTCTTATGAAAGTAATGTGGCTTAGTTAGTTTTTGGAATATATTGTGTAGATTTGTTTGTCTTGAAATGCGGTACGTGAATTGATGGAAACAGTTATATTTGTGTAGTGATTTGCAGTCACGAAACGGCATTAATTTGGAAAGAAAAGTAAAATAAAATTAATAAATAAATAGCATGCGTAACACAAGAAGAAACATCGCAAAGTGATTCCGGACGGGTGTTGGATTGTGTACTAGAGTTTTATTTTTCTATGTTATTAGAATATAAATAGTATCCTGAGAGATATTTCATACCGAGGCGACAAACCACAAGTGTCGCTTGGAAGCGAGCAGTCCGTAATCAATGCAGCCTTTCGAACCGTAGGGACACAAGCTCTGACTGCACCGTTTCCTCAAGCATATTTTAGACCAAAGCGACACGCGACAAACGATACGAGTATTTCACACCAAAGCGACACGGGTCCTTCGGTCCAAGGCAACTTTCATACCGCAGCGACACATGTTGCTTGGAAACGAGCCAATCAAGAGCAACATTTCACATCGTAGCGGCATGACGGGAAGCACAGGCCAGCGTTCGGTTGGTGAAATCCTCAAGCGATAAGTGTCGCGTGCCGCTTATCGCTTTGGTGCGCAATCTCCCTAAAGCAAGACACTCATTGCATGCGCGAACAACAAGCCACGGCAGCATGTTGCAAGCTATTGAGGAAATTATCTAGTTTGAGTGACGCACAAGCGACAAAGCGACACGTGTGGCTTATCATGTCACATAGATCTGTTGTTGTAAAATGCGGTTTATCGTGTCGCCTATCTGTTGTTCGCACAATTAGCAGCGAACGCTTGCTAATAGACTGAAAGCACCACGTCGCTTGTCACTTAGTTGGGAATTCCCCCTGTAGCGCGTCGCTTCGGTCTGAGCACCCTTCCTTTAAGGAGCTTTCCGACCGAAGTAACAAGTAGCACGCCAATACGCCATATGAACGTATCGTTTGCTGTTTGGACCCTCATGTGCAATGAATGCTATTTTACAGTCTGGAAGTGTGTGTCACTAGTGTGACAGTGTGAACATCCCGTGTCGCTTGTCCCATTGGTTTGAAAGTTTCCTTACACTCATGTCGATGGCACTAAGAAAGTTTTGTGGGGTTCCCCTTGGCGTTTCATGCAATCATCATTATCATCATCGCCGCGATTAGTTTAAAGCGGAAGAAAAGAGACAGTAAATATCAAAAATACAAATGCTTCAGTGTGCATATCTTTAAAACAAATGATGATGATGATGATAATAATAATAATGAACCTAATTCATACACAAAAATTTAGTTGCCAAGAGCATTCCACGCGAATTTTTCTCCCGTATTATTAACGAAATTATGACTATAACAGGACGTGGTCGAATGTCTAGAATGTTCGTTAATATCTTCGCGACCACTGTACCAAATATCATAGTAATTATCACATTCATAGAAATGCTTCATGTAAAAGAATCAGACGTTGCAGCGAAAACTCCATTTACTTCCATTATAACCAGACGAATGCCATGCACTTGTACCGACACCAGCGCCTCTAGCGGTATCCTTTCCGAGTGGAACCTGCCAGAGAGGCCAAAACTGTCCGTTTTCCACACTACATTATTCAAGGCACTGTAGCTGGACCTTTGGCAATCGAATGGGCGATTTTTTTTTCAAATTTTCCACTCCATTCGAAAAACCTCTTGGATATTTAAAAATATGAAAAATACATTCAGCTTAGAATTCCTTCTAGAGCATTGACGTGAATATTCGTGTAGTTTTCTTTCACTGTTGTCTAGATATTATCAATAGTTTAATAGACTTACGTAATCACGAAACTATTGATAATATCTAGACAACAGTGAAAGAAAACTACACGAAAATTCACGTCAATGCACTAGAAGCAATTCTAAGCGTATGTAATTTTTCATATTTTGAAATATCCAAGAGGTTTTCCGAATGGAGAGGAAAATTTGAAAAAATTCGCCCATTCGCATGCCAAAGGTCCAGCCGAGCCTTAACGCAGCAGCATTCATAATGCGAATGTGCGGTTCATCCCTTGTATTCACCCTATCCCGGTAAACCTCCTGCTTCATCCACCCACATAAACAGAAATCAAGAGGGGGTTAGGTCGGGAGAACGAGGTGGCCACGGAACCAGACCACTACCACGACGACGACAACGACCAATCCATCGATTAGGGTAGGTGGAATTCAGATGTTGAATGATCAACCGACTGGAATGAGCGGTTCTACATTTATTGCTTGCTTCATTACTTAATTATCGTGTACTAATTACTGCTACACCACAAACTCATGCAATAAAGATTAGTATCAGTATGTCCCTTCTCGTATTTACTTACACAATTACCACTACATTGCCATGTTTTACTCGTTACTGTTTTTGTTTACGTTTTCCTACATCATTTTTATTTCTGTTCATATCTCCGTTATCGTTCAAAATCGGACCCATGTTCATATGAACTTTTTTGCTTAGAATCACCCATACTACCAGTTCCCAAGGTATTGCCGCTTCCTCCCGGAACACCCTCTACCATTCATATATAAAAAGGGATACATTAAATTTTGTATCATGTAAAGTGAAAAATGCAAGAAATTGCATGTATCCTTTTCTATATATGAATGGTATATATATACTGCTGGACAAAATAAACCGGACACTTGCATTTTTTGTGATAACGCATAAATTCTGATTCGAAGGCTAACTAAATGTTGCAGAAACGGAATTAAGTACGAATGCATAAACAAAGTCCGGATCTATGAATAGTGCATATGGTACGTACTACATGATCTGCCAAACATTCTGTAATACATTGCAAATCAGATGTCAAATATTAAGGTGTCCGGTTTTTTTTGTCCAGCAGTATATATTGTGCTTTCATTTATAATAATATTTTTAGTGGAGTGAAAAATAAACATTATTCCTTTTTCATTTCCTTCTTTTGAAGGCAAAGTACAGTTACCATGCGTTTCGATGAAATCTTCCTTGAAACAGCTTACCGCATACCATTTGTACCAGGATTCACCATTTCACTGACACTCAATACTCTCGCCACTGTCCCATAGTAAAGTTAAAACTATTCTAAAAAGAACTTCACAATAAAAGTCTAAATGTAGCAGATAAGTACACTTTCAACTCAACAGGCATGCCGCTTACAATTCGTTTGTCACTGCTTAAGCCCAGATCGCATTGTTGCAACAATCACTGCATCGTACTCCCAACACTCATGGAGGGAATGTAAGGTAGAAAGCGCTTGTTCTTTCTTTCCTCTAAGCTGCCCCAAATGGACAATTGTTGAATGTTTTGTTTAGGGAAAATACACTTACTTACTTCCGTGACGCTACAGCCCAGGATTGGCATCGGCCTTCCTCAAGAGAGTCTGCCATTCATCTCGTCTGGTATCAACAGCATTACAGTTCCTACACCCAGCTCTTGCGGCGTCCTCTTCAACTTGCTCCTGCCATCTCAAATTTCGCCTTCCTTTTAACCTCCAGGTTCTGACACAAGCACTTCCCTTGCTGGATCGTTTTCATTGAGACACATAACATAACCTGACCACCTTAGCCTACTTAAATTTATCAATTTTTCAGCTACATAAGTGAGCACCGGTCTGATAAGCGTTTTGTAAAGCGTTACATTCAAGTGTCTGGGAAGAAGTTTAGATTTCATGTGCTTCATGAGCAGTGCCGGATCTACAACCCGCAAAACCCCGCAGTGCGGGGGGGGGGGGGGGGGCTGAGACAAGTAAGTCTTTAGGGGGACCCTCAGCCATTGACATAGTACAGGGTTCGTATATGCGCATATAAAAAATAAACGTAGTTACTCAGAGGTACAGAAACTAATACAATATCACAGGTAAAGTTAAAGTTCCCTGTGCACATAGGCACCGAGTGCATGGGGCTTGGGGGGGCTCGAGCCCCCCCAATGTTAACGATGTGGGTCAGAACCCCCCAAATAATTTTGCTTAAGATGATCTAATGTTTCATTTTGCTTCTCTTGTAAAGTTTACTCTGAATTGTGCCACATGAACTTAACTTTAAATACACATTTGAAATGTTCTAGACCATCAACTTTGGGGGGATTTGTGATAATATAAACTCGAGAAAGTATGAGCCCCTCTCGGGCAGATTTGGCTACACTTAAAACTAGCTCAAGATGTGCATATGAGCTTATTGCTCAAGTGTGGTACTCGGTCTAACCCAAGATTTTTGTAAAAATGCCCTCGGGAATTTCCCGTGAAAGTATGACCCCCCTCAGATTGATTTGCCTACACTTACAAAAGCTACATCTGTAAGATTGTTGTCCATAAGCTTGTTAAAAATATGGCCCTCTTGATATTGTTATGGCTACACACATACGTGTAAACGTGGTCTTATAAGGCCCGAGTGAGTGTACATATGTTGTTGGAACCACTATAATTTGATAAATTAGCAAAATAAAATTCATTTTAAAATGTCGAGACCATGCATGTGATTACAAATACCACCGTGGTTTTTGAAAATTATCATTTATGCAGTTTTCCTCACGAAAAAATGGTTACTATTCTTGTTGGAACCTGGTACCAATATCACCTGTCTAATTTACGTGTTGTAATTTTTAATACAATTGCATCCGTTGTGGGTACCGATCAATATTGCACAAACCGTCCAACCAATCACAATTCTTGTAGGTCACATGATTTCTTCCTGTGTGTAAGCAGCTACGTACCATACCGAATTGAGCAAATAGTTGTGAAATGCGCTTTACGGCGTCAATTGAGAGCGCGTAACTTGGACGTTTCTGTCTCGGCGCAGAGCATTCGGAAGGGGAGGGGGAAAGAGTTCCTCTCGCGGCGGTCGGAAGGGGAGGGGAAAAAGAAGAGTTCCTCTCGCGGCGGAGTTAGGAAGGGGTTAACTGTTGTGCAGTCAGTGCCGTACTTAAGGAGTTTTTGCCCCACTGTGGAATTGAGAAAATAATCACATTTACCCTAATCGCTGACTCTTAATTTTTACTTTGCATACTTTTATGTGTTGTTTGAAGATTTCAGAAATCAAAGCAGGCTTGTGTGGCCTATCATGCCGCAACTGTGTGAAACGAAGCTCTTTATTGGAACGCTACCAAGCGAAACGCAATAGGTAACAAGCGACAAGAGATACGTATCGCTTGGAATTGAACCCTCAGTAATCAATTCGACCTTTCGCATTGATGCGACTGGGCAAGATACACATGTCGCTTTCGGCTCGGTGCATTAGGTTTTTCGCGCATGAGCGGTGAATTTCTTGCTTTAGATCGAAGTCGCCAGTGTTCATGGGAGTCCGTAAGGGGGGGGGGGCAAGGGGGACCCGTGCCCCCTTTGGAAAATGAAAGTCAACCAAAAATTATATATTTCACACATATAATTCCATTTCAGCCACAATAATATGTGTTAATTAATGCACGAACATGATAAATTCAAATGTAAGCAATGTTTTTTTGAAGGAACATTGGGTAAAATGTGGCTTATTTGCTCCCCCTGTAAAAACAAAATACCTTCCTTGCCCTTCCCTGGAAAAAACCCTGCTGACGTCCATGCCAGTGTTGTCTGTCGATTGTCGCCTGCCACTTGTCGCTTCGATCTGAAGTCTCCTTGAAGGGGTCAGGGGAAGAATTCTGACGGATGCGACAAGCGACAGTGTGCTTCCACATCGACAAGAGACACGGGTCCCTTTTGTCTTGTAGACTAAAACATTCACCGCCCGTGCACGACAAGTGGAGGCATCACGATGCACAACATTGATAAAGTAGCCAGTTTGAGTGACACAACCAAGCGACATGCAATATTTGCAGCTTACCGTGCTGTATCAGTTCGAAACGTTGCAATGATTACCGAGGCTTGTCGCTTGTCGCGTTCGCTTCGGTCTGGAATCTGCTTAAACGGCATAAACGACAGGCGACTAGCGACATGGAGATTTTATACCAAAGCGACAAGCGACATTAGACCATTCAATATAAGGCAAAGCATTCACCGCGCATGCGCGAACAAAAGTACGAAGCGACATGATGCACGGTATTAACAAAACTGGCCAATCAGAGCGACACGCAAGCTACAAGCGACACCTGCATCTTGTCGTGTCGCTTCTGTTCGAAAGGTTCAATTCATTACTGCTGGTTCGCTTCCAAGGGACATGTGTTGGTTGGCGCTTTCTCTCCCTTACAAGGCAAGAAAGCTGCAAACGACAGACGACAAGTGACAGGCGACAAGCGACACGGAGAATTCACACAGAAGCTGCAAGCGGCAAGCGACACTAGCACAGTTAGTCTAAATCCAAACATTCACCGCGCATGAGCTAACAAGAGCACTAGGTGACAGGATGCACGGTATTGAGAAAACGGCCTAATCAGAGCTACACGTGCAGCTTGACCTGTCTTGATACGAAAGGTTGCATTTATTTCTGAATGCTGGTTTGCAAGTTAAGCGTGTCACGTGCCGCTCCCCTCTGAAAGCTACACCAAGCCATTGTTTCATTGAATTCTCCTCAGGAAAGGAAGAGAATGCTTATACAAATACAGTCTCCGTAGATCATTTGCGAAGCCACTCATTATATTTGAAACTCAGCGTGCACTATAATCAACTGAAGCGGCCCTAACAAATTATTCGCTGGAACTTGGATCTCACTTTCCTCATCGTTGTGAAGGGTCACTCGCAATAGAATTGTTACGATTTTATCTCTCTGGTTGAGAACAGAATTTGGAGACTATAGTCGACAAAAAAGTTATTTCTGTTGGAGTTATTAGATTTGGGGAGGAGGGTGGTGCTTCAGATGGCTGTTCCATGTAGACTGTAGATTTGAACAAAAGGAGCAAAGGAAAAGTAACTTATTTAATTTCTTTGTAAAATGAATTAAGTGTTAATTTACCAGAAGTCCAGTACAGCGAAACTATCCAAGTTTATAATGGTGTGAGTCTTAATGGACATTTCAATTAAACCTTTCTTAACAAACTGATTCAATATTGAATAGGGTAGTGGTTCCCTAAGGGTGCGCCGCGGCGCCCTGGGGTGCCGCGAAATGTTCCGGAATTTTAACTGAAATGCCACTTACTTGTTAATCTACACAGGGTTTTAGATATGCTTGTTCCAAACATGTGCTTATTTAGTACTATTTACATAAACAATGTTTCTGAATTTGAAATATGTGCTTATTTTTTAACATAAGGCAAGCAACCTAACAACACTAACTTAGCGTTGCAAGTTTTAGATAGGCCTATGCCTATATTCTGACTTGGGCGCCGCAGAAAACTTTTGAAACTACAAAGTTTGGGATCCCCTGAAATAGGGCATAATTGTAATAAAGAATGATTGACGTATAAACTTGATGTGAATCGTAGAGAAATGTTTGTTTCGCGAATGGAGCGAACAAGAAAATGTTTTATAAATCTCATTCCTTGCAACCACCCAATCACAGTAACTGTTGATCACCTGACCTCTACTTCCACGTCACCCATGAAGCCTGCTGGTGCTTCTTTGCGTCCTAGCACCTAGACCACAAGCATTTCGTTTTCGCGCCTTTTTTACCGGACGCCCGGTCCTTTCTTATTTCGGTAGTTCTTCTCGCAGTCAAGTAGGAGGGGTACGAGTTCCACTTAAAGCCTCCCCGATGGCCCTGTCGGCCTCCGTGACGGTGTGGTTATCACAGAGCGCTACGACGTCAGGGGTTCCGGGTGCGAGTCCCGGGTAAGGCACGGGTATTTGTTTGTCCAAATGAGAAAAACTGAAAATTGAGAATAACCGAGAAATGAAAATCTTGATAATATAGTGAAAAACGGGGGATACTTCCGGTTAGGGGCATTCCTTAAAAAAAAATGGCGTATTGGTTGCTTCGTCGCCTTGTAATCAAAGGGTCCCGGGTTCGATACCCGGTGGAGGCACTTTGTGGGTTGGATTCCACTTTAAACTGTAGATCCATTCCCAATAAGCCTTACTGTGCATAAAGCGGACTTAACCAAGCAAAATATGTACTATTTTGCGAATGTGGGAGTTGTTGGAAAGGTTCCCAATATAGCTATTTTGTTCTTTGATTATTGGGCTGGTTTAAATAGAATTAGTGAAGGCAACGAGAGCAAGTGAAATATTCATTCGAGAATTAGACTGCAAGAATCACTAGCAGAGTTGTCTGTTTCCATCCGAATCGTGGCGCGCCAAAAGCAAGTTCCGAGCGACCCACACAAGACCAGGAACGTGACCGGGGATGGAGGGTTGGGACAAGATATACATTGTTAAATTTGGACCAAGTTATCTGTTTTTACCATGTATTTAGTAACTCTATAGTCCAACAGCCTTTTGAAGACCAGAGCTTATCAAATGGGTTCTTCGTTGATCGCATTCAGTCCCATCGACGCTGTTATCAGACTTTCTCAATAGGAGCCAGATCGTCCTTATTTAAAAAAAAAAAAAAAAAAGTGAAGGGAAAGTGCTCCCCTGTGCAATGCACCACGCCATGAAGGCGTATAGGGAGCGTGGGGTTAGGGCCTCACACTTTCTTGATTACGGCCGAAGGTGGGGGTGATGTGATCAGCACCACGTCCCTTGCCGCCTTTACCCCCAGAGTTTCCTCCAGGTACCCACTTTATACGACGATGGGTGGACGCCGGAGCTGCCTGAACAGGTGGAAAAATTTCCGGTTCTCCCCCGACTGGAGAACCTTATTAAGTCTTTGAATTATATTAATTGTGTTGTGTCATCACCCAAATTTTGGAGCTCTCATCTAAGTTCGAACCCGGGACCGCAGATAATACGCAGGAGACCTTTTCATGGTAAGAGTATGATAATTACAATGGAATGAGAACCCAGGGGCTAGATATTTGGCACCCTAGTAGTAGAGTGCCCATAATATTTTGACCCCAAAACGGGACATCCCAAGGAGATCAGTGTACCTCCTCCCCTCCTGAAAAATCAGTTAGGCCTAATTATAAATTTATTGTTATAATTAAAGTATTATTATTATTTTATTATTTGAAATATGATCTCTCATTGTCAAAAGCTATTATTTATTATAATCTCGGTGTGACTTACACAGTATTTCTGGTTCCTTCTGATCAACCTTTGATGTTAGCCCTACGCAGAAGTTGGGGAGTGCCAGAAGTATGTATCAGAACAATCAATCTTCTTGAGAGCGGCTTTATTTTTCACCAACCGTTTGTAAATCTCCTCAAAAACCTTACCCCACACATCTGACGCGTGATTTCCCACTTCAGTTTGTGGTTTGTCCCAAGTTCATATTGAAACTGCATATACGTTTCTTGGGCATGCTTATGCACTCTCTACAAATAACGGAACACACGCAAAACAATACAACTTTTTTTTTTTTTTAGCATGAAATATCTCAACTTTATACTTGGTTTTCAAGTTAACCCCTAGGCTTTTCTAAAACGGTACAAATAGTGTTTTTAAATAATATCGAAGGGACGACCGCGACACGCCTCTCAAACAGGACTGTCTCGTTCAAAACGGGAAACGTCCGTTTCCATGGTGAACAACAAGCACGGCAAACTCTCTAAATAATTGTTTGTTATTATACCTCTAAACATTTAGTTAAAGCAACCACGATGTAGATAATATTTTCGCATTGAGTTTACCAATATATGTACGTAATTGTATCTGGGCTGAAACTCCTTATTATGTAGATGTCACCCTCGTTTGATCCACCTTTTCAAAGCCAGGAGTTGATTCAGCTGTGTGTTGTAGATCTGTGAGAAATATAATGTATCTCCACAATTAAGAATTGAAGGAAACAGTGTGTGCTGCAAAAAATGTCCGTGGCAACGGTTGCTAAGGACGTGAAAAAAGAAGGGCTATTTGAGCTATTTTTGAATTTTCTCGGCCTTTTGTGACGATTTCATGGGGTGTCGTAGTTGGGCATTTCTCGCCTCCGGGGGTTCCTTCATGGAGAACATTTGTGTCAGTGAGTCAGTCAGTGGTGGGATTGGGGCTTTATATATATTGGATAACTCGGCCTTTCATGTACAATTTTCTGAAACTTTGAGTGAAGTTACGAGCTAGGCACATTGTAGCTCTGTTTGTATACTCTGTTCCGAGAGTGACTCGAGAGTGCTCGACCAATTAACGCGTGAGAGGGAACAGGGAAAATGGGAGAAAAAGCAATTTTAAATTCGTCGTTGAAATCTTCAGTGATACTTATTCTAAAGGTAAAAGGTAAATATAATCTACGTGCATTGAATCATGCTGTGAAGGTACACAGGGGTCAAAGGTGGAGCTCTCCCACCGTTGAAAGACCACAAGAGACCACAAGGTGAATGCAACGCGGTCATGGAAACTCTCCCTTCTGAAGCATGACGTCATATGAGTTGCAGAGGCGGGTCCCGTTCCTCTGTAGGCAGAGAAGAAGTGAATTGGTGTTTGCAAAACAACAATATTTCATGAGCTTTAGAATATTAGGAGGGAACATTTAAGAAAGTCAACATCTTCTAAAGTTCAAAATTTAGCACTAAAATATTTCTCTAGAGCACGGTTTACTTTAGTTAGTCGTTAAACTCACACCTTGGAGTAAAAAGTATTTTGACAATTAGGCTATTATCAGTCCTTCTGATTTTTATCAGCCTGGCGTGCAGCATTTTTCATTGCATTGTATGGGTCATACGTAGATAGCTCGGTGGTCGAGCGTGTTCAGTGGTAAACTGGCGACCTAGGTGCCAATGGATCCGGGTTCGATTCCCTGTGTGAGGTGTAAGGCGTGACGTTTGTGAAGAGTACGAATTCCACGCAGTAAAACCCTGGACCGCATTCTGCAGAATAATGAGGATCTGGAGCCCAGATGCACGGACAGTATAATCCTCTGCGGTTGCGTGTTGGCGCCCTGCATGCTAAGTTGCCCTTCGCAACATCTGTTTTTAACTAGGGTGTACAGACTTGAGTCTTCAGACGACGGCAGTTCTAGTATTTGCCTCGACTGTACGTAATCACTGCCGTAGGCCGAGGGGGGATGGTTGAAGGGGCTACGGTCCACTCCGAAATTTTAAGAAAACCAACATTTTCAAATGAAGGCAGTGAAGAACTGGGAAATGGGGGACCAGAGTGAGTGTTAAATGTGCTGACGTGTCCATAATTTAAATAAATCAATCAAGTATTTTTAAGTTCCGGCCTGCATGAGTCTACCTTTGTAAGTGTAACTCATAATTCATCTTCGTCGTCGCCAATAGTGGCTGAAAAGCGATGTAAATATTAATGAATGCAAACATAAATTCTAGCTCTACGCTGTAGCAATTCTGACCACCTCTCGTACATAAATCAATTTTGTATACTTTTTCTCCATGTCGATGCTTCTCAACAATATCTGGTTAGTAAAGGTAGAATGAGAATGAGAGAAAGGGAGATGTTTCCAGCTTTGGCTGCAAATCGCTTCTCCCATCTCGCTAGAACTCGAGAAAGACCAAACTGTTAAAATTCAAATTTGGAGGCATTACGGGAAATATAACTTTCATTATTGTAGTGGTTGTTTCTACATATTTTATTTTTTGAGGACACATTCCAGGGTGGTCAGGCACCATTGGCACCCCCCGTGCGCAAGACTATGCCCTCACATATCAATTTTCATTTGCTTCATCTGTAGAAGAAAGTATTGACGGTAACCAAAATTAGCGATGTTGTTTGAAAGTGTGTTAATATCGGGTGTGTTGTAGAAGAAAAGAAAGCATTATTTACACTGTTACTCTTCCTTGCACTCGTATTGTGTTTCGTTTGTTAACTGGGACCTCCCCGTTGGTGTAGTGGTAACGTCGTCGCCTTGTAATCAAGGGGTCCCAGGTTCGATAGCGGATGAAGGCATAGGAATATAGTGTTTCGGGTTCCACCTTCAACTGTAGGTCTAGTCCTGATTAGCCACACTGTGCATAAAGTGTACTTAAAACACAAAGTCAATCAATGAATCGTTTGTTTACTGAACGATGCTATTCGAATATGAGCAAAGCGCTTTCGTTACTTACGAAAAATGCTTCTACTTTAACAGAATTATAATCGAACCTTTTTATATCTTTCAGCTATGATTGCTTGGAAAAGTTAAAGGACGTTAGGATTGTAAAATCTCGGTGGACTCATTATCTTAGCACCAAAAATTCTGGGTTGGAATTCCTATGTCAGTTTCGTATCTCTAATGAGGCAAATAGGAAATAATTTGGAAATATGCTCTGCCCCAGGTTTCTCTGCAGCGGCCGAACGAAAGCAAGTCTCTGCGCAATCAGTCAATATGGAGGACTGACTAACGAACGCGTGCGAGGGAACGGGATTGTGGTAAAGGTGAACAACGACCACCCTTTCCAGCAGCGCTCCGCTTACTCACTCTTCCCCTTTCTTGCGCAGCCTTGCTCCATAGATACCCGGGACAGAGTATAGAGAGAATTGGAAGAGACAGCAAACGTGCCATTTTGGTGGCAGAAGTCCTCACTGCATCTACGCACAGTATCGGCAGTTTTTAAAAAAACAATGGCATCTATTTGCGTTGGTAATACATCAAAAGGTGAAGAAAAGCAAATGCTGTTATTCACTTTGTTGATGTCTGGTTAAGTATTTTCCTATCTCGTTGTTGTTAACTTTATCGAAAGAGATTTTTTTTTACTCTGCAAAAGATAAATCGTAATTTTGTCACGCCTTGCATGTATCCTGCAGCTAAATATTGACAACAGTAAAAACGCAACAAAACCAGTGTAACAAAGGACTTTGGCCACGTGTGTAAAAATGAACGTTCCTTTCAACGAAACTCGCACGACTCCACCGCTAACTTTTACTGGCGCCTAAGAGTCTGGACTCTGGAGTTGTTTCGCCCAGACATGTGTGCTGGATCTGCTGTGAGAGCTCGAGTTTCGGGTTCACTTCCAAGTGAACGAGAGTAATGTATACACCCAAGCATCAGTGGCGTGTGCAGGGGGATAGTTATGGTTGGGAACGCAATACCCCCAATTGATTCAAGTTCGCTGCACAATTAACGTGAACTGCAAAGAAAGATGGGGAAATAGTATGACTGCTGTCCACTATCGCAAGTCACGTAGTGGTAACGGTATCACATGTAACGATGCGGCGGTCCGGCGTTCGAGCCTCAGTGGTTCAGTTTCCACTGGATGATATTCATTGCGCGAAATCACACCCACCGTCATGGCCACGATTTCGGCAAACATTTCGGGGTGTTTTTTTAACACACTTGATAGGCATTGCGCCTACAGTATTTGTGGCAGTGACTGAAGGTACGCATATAACGATTACATTCTAAATGCAGTTCTTCTTCATTTTGTTTTAGCCTCGTAAAGATTAACAGACTATCTATCAGACTATCTAAAAAGATGTGTAAGGCCTCACACACTCTTCGATCCCGGCCAATTTGGAGGTGATGTGATCAGCACTACGTTCCTGTCGCCTTTACACCCCAGAGTTTTACCTCTAGTTACCCACCATTTATTTGAGGCTGGATGAGCTCCAGTCGCTTTACGCGGGGACAACGACGGAAACATTTCGACCTTAGATCATCCAAGGGACTCCCGTGTGGCAGACAGGCGCCCTACTGACTAGATTACATTATATTGTGCATAACTATTATTTATTTGGAATCAGCCCCTCCCCCGCGCCCTTAATTAAAATGATATATTGTTAGCACTAGCTTACCCGGGGGGGGGGGGATTCCAGGCCAACCAAATTCTCAACTGTGGACATTTGTATTTAAAAAATGAAAATAAATTGAAATACGTTGCAATGGTCCCTACCAATATTTCTGAATAACTTTTGCTCATACAATGATGAAGGTAACGTACATAGGAGGAAAATTCACGCTGTGGGCCTATCAGTATGTTCCGCCATGAAACTTGTGCCTGTAACAGTGTACAATTGGTTGATAATTATGGTAATTAATGTAGTTATTATAATTACTTGAGAACAGCACATACGAAAACAAGAAATACCATTGATTCAACATTAACATGTAATTTTGAGATCTAGTGAATGATAAAATGTGTGTGAGACTCGTGTAATAATTGGTTCACATGATGGTCATTTTGCAATTATTATATTTGTTATATAAGTTATATGAAAAACAAAAGAAGAAATGATTCATTAAAAAATTGTTCCATGAATTTTAATTTTAATGTTAAAAAGGAAAAAAATGTCTGGGCCTCTGAGGCCCCCTCAGGTATGTTAATTTCTTGTACGCCAGGGGAAGCTAGGGATAAGAAAAACCAAACTTATTCCAGTCTTAACTGTAGTTCTTTTGTAAAACAATGGTTTTATGCTTGCAATCATGTATTATATGGTATTGCTGCAAGGGTTCTTCGCTTTGGTCAGATTCCCATTCAATCAACAATTTGGCTGCCACCTTTCCTCTTCTGTCTTTTACTCCTGAGCTAGAATACAATTCAAATGTAGTCGAAAAAAGGTATAGGCTAGGTGATGTAATTTGAAACTCTTTCATCTTCGATTCCTACAGATCATAAAATTGTAAAGTCACGACTTCAATAACACAAATAATTTTCGTCGGAATAACAGTTTTAAGTAAGGTATAAAAATGGCTACAAATTGGCCGTTGTTCAACTCTAGATATTAGAGAACCAAGTTATATCATTTGATCAGGTAAAAATACAAAATACGTATGTTGATAGGATATACGTATTGTAGAACAAAGTGAAAACTATAAAAACCAGTGAAATTGAAATAAATCTACATTTCTCAAGTAAGCATAAAGGAAAGGAAGAGTAACGCACAATTCTTGCAGTAATGATAAAATATTACTAATTTCGAGAGCTTAACCGTGAAACGATTGCCCCGCCATCGATATGGAGACACACGGGAACGAGTCATACAATTCGACAAAGACTGCTAGGCCTCTATTTTGACGTGAACCAAGCTTCGTAAGTTCTTTTTAACAAACATTGTTTCAATGTGCGCGAGCTACACCTCCGCAGTTCTATTCACTGGGAATGACCTACTAAAAGCGCGAATTTTCATGAAAGGCTAGCATGTGAGTCAATGTGTGAAGAACCCCGTCTCCTCGGATTAAAAGCGCGGAGTTAGAGTAGAACCCAGAGCCCCCTGGTAGCAGCAGATTTTTTGGCGGATGGAGTGGGGGAGGGTTGCACGTAATATTTCGTTTATACTGTAGGAAAGTTCAAGTCCGTGCTTCTGAAGTAAGACATGGATGCCGAAATATTGAGGACAGCGACAGAGTGCTGAAAACAACTTTTCCCACCCTCTTTTTTACTTTTTTTACTAGCGTTTTGGATAAGATTGATTGATTATTTTTTTGTTTCAAGTCCACTTTATGCACAGGAAGGCTAATCGGGTTTTGGATAAAAGTATTTACATTTTGAAGGCATAGTTTCCCTTCCCTTGTAGGAATAATGCGGTGAATTCAGCACTCCTACATAAAAGTAAAACATTTTACCAGTATTCTTTAGGTGAGCCTACCTACAAAGATTTAATTTTCCATAATTGTAATTGCTAGTCAGTTAACAAAGCATACACCCTTAATCCACCATCGTGGAATTAACATTTCTTTTCGCATGCATATCTCAAAGTTCGACTACAAAAACACAATTAATTGACTTGGTGTTTTAAGTCCACTTTATTCACAGTCAGGTTAATCGGGACTGGACCTACAGTTAAAATTGGGATCCGAACCACTAGTGCCTCCACCGGGTATCGAACCCGAGACCCCTTGATTATACAGAAACACAATGACCGAAAATATGGGAATAAATAATATCACCCATGAAACAGCAAAATCAAGTTAAGGTTTTGCAACTGATGTGGTGAACGCTCCGTGCAGACTTGAAGACGCCAATGCAACAGTCTCTTTTCATCTTCCCAGTTATATCGTTTACGTATCGGAAATCACTCCCGCAAGCCGGCTCTGTGGCTGAATTGTTAGCGTAGCGTGCCACAAAACACACGGCGTCCTAGGTTCGCATCCCGGTTAAAAAACCTGGACATGAAGTTGTGTTTGTTCCAACAGCCTGTTTCATCATTCATCCTAGCCTTCACATTATATGCGACATTTGCATGAAGACACAACATTTGCTGCTGTTATCTACTTATTGATTTGATTAGTTTACATCTCGCTTCTGTCTCTTTTGGTCACGCGAAGATTAGGGTGAAATTGAAGCCAGGCAATGACGAACACGCATGGGCGGTTAGCAACACACAGACTGAGTGTGAGTCTAGACGCCAAAGCCCCGTTTGTCTGCAAAATGCACACTCTGTACTAATAGCACTTGTGTAGTTTAAAATATCGATACATCTGATTAAAAATATTCATTAAACTTCGTTGTCCTTTAAAACTGCCACTTTCAATATATATTTCGCCATATAACACAAATACCGCAAACGCACTAAAGGAAAACAATAGCCACACTGGACGCGAACCAAGAAACAAGGATGTTGATTTCAGCCTTCAATATCTCTCCACTTGACTTTTAATTGTTGGCATTCAAAATGTTTACATTCGTTTATTTCGAGGAACAATTGTTTATATTCGAGCAATAAAATTGTACATATTGTTTGTATCACGTGACCTTTGAAAATATGGTCATGATGTAAGAACTTATTTAAGCGCTAGATACTCCTTCGTTCATGAAATTAGCAAGAAAAAGGATTTGACATGTTCTATTCTGCTATTATAACAACGTTAAGAAATTTTAATAGTCCATGGTCTTCTTCACTTCTGCTCCTTCAGCTTCTCATTTTTGTGCGGCCCTAGGTATCTAGTACCAACCCCCCGCCCCCTTCCTTGAGTCCTTCGTGTCGTACCTAAAAGAGACGTTGTCATTTAGGCGCTTGAAGGAAAGTCATCCCTTACACCCCGCTCCTGTTTGTGGGTAATATTCCCACCCTTTCAGTGGCGTGCCTATAAATGTAGTAAAGGGATGTGAGCATAAGGAGATTATGAGTTATTTCTTACCACTCCTAGATCATGCATTGTTTTCCTAAATTTGACGTTTTCTTAAAAGGAAAGTTGCTCTAAAACCCCTTTTACGAGTAGATAGGCAGCTGTTCCATAACTTTCCAGCTGGCATATCATAACCAAGTGACAGAATTCGGCTCTGTTTAGCGTGAAACACAATACAAGCTGACGTAGTAGTTAGGATAACAGACTGATTCTTCAATATTTTCCCGCTCATCTTATCAATTAATCATCTATATAACAGTCACGATGAATAAACTCCGTGGCGAAACTGCCCTTGAATAACAAACGCCTGTTGATTGGTTGACACGTGATCAGAACATCGAATCGCATTGCCGCTGTTATCTGGTTTTCTCGATCGGATCCCACTAATTCACGTAGCTTCCCAACTGGCTTCAAGAGCCAGAAATGTTCGAGCTCCCACCGGTAAATAAATCTGTTATCACGCTAACTTGATTTCTTAGTTTACTTTATGCTAAGATGGGCTAATCAAGACTGGACCTACAGTTTAAAGTTGTATCCGAACCACTGTGTGTCTCCCCCGGGTATCGAACCCGGATCTCCTTGATTACAGGCCGAAGAAATTACCACAACTACATAGGGTTGGCCGTATATGTTAGGCAATAACCGTTCGACTGCTTCAAAGCACTTTGAAAATCGTGGGTTGAGTACGGAAATAATATTGATAAAGCAAACACAGTTACAGTACCTAATCTTTGCAGTAATGAATTACCAGTAAATCTTTTGAACAAACCAAAGAAAAGTTTCGCAAAGATACTCCGTCAGCACTGAAAGATGGGTCAAACGTTTCTTTTGTAGCATTTTGACTATCTATTCCGTCCGCACCACCTGACACAGGTCTTCTTGTACTGCATGTACAATGTAGTTTGGCGAAAGGAAAAAAAAGCACGCAGTTCTTATCGCTTTCTTGCAGGAAGGCAAAGTGACAGAGCAGAAACGTTTTTCATCCTCTTAGCTTCTTATTTCTTACACAAGGCATGATTTTTCCTGCATTTACTTGGGTCTCCCCCATGGCGCAGTTGTAGCGTCGTCGCCTTGTAATGAGAGGTCCCGAGTTCGATACCCAGTGGAGGCACACAGTGGTTTGGATCCCACTTTAAACTGTAGGTCCAGTCCCGATTAGCAGAAAGTGCTATTCAAACACCAAATCAATCAATCCTGCATTTACTTGAAAGGTGAAAACGTATCAGCTGCAAAGGACGGAATTAGCCGAAGAATGATTGAAAGTCGAACTTCAGCTAAGAAAAATAGAGAGAATGAATTTGATGTTTAAGCTTGACCAAGATGAGAAAAATCCACTGGCCCTGTTATTTAATTTTCAACAATAAGGGAGCGGTCGGAGAGTGGTGACGCAATGAGCTCTTTACCATGTGATCCTGCCCCTGCGTTGCCAAAATGTTCAGCATTCTTCAACAGATGGTCGTCACCTTTATTCAGTGCTAAGCATTATCATTATGAACGTCACACACCGAAAGTCAAGATGTAATATTTATCGTTGTTGAAGCTTTTGATAACGAAGGAGTGAAGGAAACTGGCAACACGGCGGTACTCGGGTAAATGCGGAAGAGAGAGGAGAAAACAAATGACTGCCAGTGACGGATCTACATATTTTGGGCCCATGGCAAGCATCACTTAAGGCCCCTTCAATGTAAAATACAGAAGTATGTGAAAGGAAATGTCAAAACCTTTCTGCTATTCCGTTTCTTCAATGTATGTATATATTGTTCGTGCGTGCGGGCCCATGGAAAAATTTGATTTTGTTATTTAGCGTCGCCTACAGAGTGTGTCTAATCGCGACGATGAGGATGAGTGATGATAGGATGAAATTACGGAGTGGATGCAGTAACACTCGCAAAGAACAGCCATGCCCAGCAGAGATGCGAACCCGTTACCACTGGCGTCGTAAACTCTGTGCTAACCACTTCGCACGGAGGTCGGTATATCTCTGGATTTTTTACGGATAGTTTTAAGTCCATTTTTATGCACAGGTAGGCTAAATGAGACTGGACCTAACGTTTTAAAATGAGATCCGAACCACTATGTGCCTCCACCGGGTATCGAACAAGGTATACCTCTGAAGAGGAAGGTGGAATTGGAAAGGTAGAGTTTTGCAAAATCATGGACAGATGAAACTTTTGATAAGTCACTTATGAGAGATGTCTAAAGATAAAACTCAGCTGGGAATGATGGACCAATAACTGTTTCTTAATACATTTCATTCTACATTTGCTCGTTATTACTTTTAATATGTCAAGCTTTGGGCTGGGTATGCAGTAGTGTTTAGGTAAGCAAATCATGTTTGATGGTTCCCAACGTAAATAGTAATTTCTTTCTATCCACGGGATTTTCGTCCCTTGCTCCGCCTGCCTGTTGCAATTATTACTCATTCATTTTACAAACCATTCGTAATATTAATACTATGCAGGTTCTCTCCAAGAACCAAGTACGAAGGTTAACTTTTGCATTCCGAACTCAGTCTCCCTTTGTCTCGGGGGATTTACAATTTCAAATAAGGTATTCTTACTTTTCTTTGATTGTCGTTGTAAATACAAGATTTAGAAAAATAATAAAATAATAATATTACATTTAGAAAAACTGGGAATGAAACGTTCGACCACAGGTGAGTTTCCTAAGTAAACTGTCACAGAAAAACCAACGCTGTTATTCATTACGTTAATTCATAGTTCATAACTTTGCTATCCCGTTGTTGTTAGTTATTGCGAAAGAGAAAAGTATTTCACTCCGCAAAAGGGCAATCATAATTAATCTCTAATAATAATCGTCATGTTATATGTGGCATTAGGTATAATTATGTTGCCCGACCCTGTGGCCGAGTGGTTAGCACATCGCGCTGCGACGCCAAGGGTCCCGGGTTCGAATCCCGGTCAGGTTTGGTTGTTTGTAAATGTCCATTCATCAATTTCATCATTTCATCACTCATCCCCATCTTCGCAAATTAGCCAAGAGGCAATTTTTACGCGAAGTAAAATAAACTAAATCAATCAATCATGTTACACCTTGCTTGTAGCCCGAAGCGAAAATTAGATACCAGTCAAAATAATTCTTACGCACTACTCTCGCAGCCAAACCAGTGGGAGAAGGGGAACGACTGTAGATTACGGCAGCAGATAACACCCACTTGCGCAAGCAGTAGAAACACTCTGCCGTTGAAATATCGAATTGGGACGTTAGTACAGTCACTGACACTACTGGTTTGTAATTGTCCAATCGAAAGTCAATGAAATCGTTACAACCCAGAACTGTTCGTGACTGTACAGCTTGTCATGATGCAAGAAAGGACAAGTACAAAGCATGTTTTTCTGGGATTGGAAACTTGAAACGTTACCCTTGCGCGCTGCACGTAAATAAAGACAGACTGGAAGTAAAATTTAGATCTGAAATTTTTGTTAATCAGGTTCACCAGAATATGACGAAGAGAAACACTAGTGTTTTAATTCTTAGTTGAAGTTTGTTGTGAAGGAGAGAGTATAAGCAACATATCTTTGGTCTTTGGAAACACTCATGTAGTCTGCAGGTCATGCTAATTTCGTGTTAAAGAAAGGAACATACTAGTATTACATTTTCGGGTTAGTGTACTATTTTTTTTTATTTGTCCCTAAGTAATTTGGAGTTCTCGATTATAATTTGGCTGGTGTGTCTTTAGAGGCTCTCCCCGATGGTGTAGTGGCAACTTCGTTGTCTTGTAATAAAGATGTCCTGTGTTCGATGGAGACACATAGTGTTATGATTCAACTTTAAACTGTAGATCCACCATGACTAGCCTATTTCTACACAAAGTTGATTTATAATAAAAGCTCAAGTCAATTTAAATCACCTGGTTCGTCTAACCTATTATGCACAAAACATCAAGAAAACATAGGACAGCTCTATTATTCAGAAATCCTGGTAACGACGAATTGTCCATCGCCAGAGGTGCCAAGGGGGGCACTTCCTCCCTTTTTTTGCAACTTTTATGCTAAACCTTATATACGAAGGGAAACTAAACTGTCCTTGCCACCTTCCCCCCAGTTTTGGCATCTTTCCCCCCGTTTTGGCACCTTGCACCGCAGTTTTGGCGCCCAATTGCCGCCACTATCCATCACCATTTTCATTCAGTCTGTATTACACAGTGTGATAATAAAATATTGAAATAATGACATCAATAAGCAGAGGCCATTGCCCGCTTCGAACTAACGTAGTTTACTCCTAAAAACAACATAGGATGTACAATAGAATGAAAATGTAATGAAAATAGCGTTGGGCAATTTTCCTACCATTATGTTTGCCGTTGACTGTGCCTTGGAAGTGTCAATCCCAGAATAAAATGCGTAGGACAGCCAGTTATGGATTTTAGATACCAGGTTTCGGTGTATCGAAATACAGGTCACATCGAAGATGCAGAACATATTTGTTTGATGCCAATACTTGGGGGTCTGCTATATTGATATTTCCAGCAGCCGTAATAAGTATCACGTTTCTTACAAGTTGTATTTATATTGCAATCAGACAACGTCCTGCATTTCTGCACTTCTGTGGGTCCAGTTCCGATTAGCTTATCTATGCATAAAGTGGCCTTAAAATACAAACTCAAAACTAAAAATATATGATGGGTGAACGTGCGTTCGTTTTTTTTTTTTTTACTAAATTGGGAATCAACGCAAAAGGGATAAGCTTTATGAAAATAATGCAACTTTAGACAAATTAAGTATTACTTCTATTTATACTAAGTAATTTTATGGCACTTTTGTTTGTATTGGGTTAACCGTGACGATCTTATATACTTCTAAACTGTGAATAATGTGAGTAATGTTTTACTAATATATTAGTTTAAGCGTATCCTTCTCTCACTGACATTCGCCAGAATGCACAGTCAAACAGCTAAACCATAGGAAGGGGGAAAGGGGCGTGACTTTTCGTGATAGGCAAACGACGGGTCAATTTTCCATTTCGGCTTATTATAACAAACACGGGCCTGGAATCGCTTTTTATTTAACGTGAAGGGGGACGGACAGTGACCATGTAAGTACTGCATAAAGCATGACGTCCACTGAGACGCGGAGAAACTCAGCAAATGAACACGACAGACCCGTTTCCGGCGTCTCAGTGGGCGATAATCTGTAACATAGCCTGCCAAAATTTTCGTGCTTCGGTTTCGCGCGTTTCACTGTAGTGGGCGTTACACCATTTGATTTAAGTAGAAGCAGACAGCAGATCTGTTGCCGGAAATTTCCATGTTTCGCCGCGTCTCATTGGGCGTCAAGCTTCAGTCTCTTCCTTGTAACGCGATCAGCTAACCCGCGTGGCTGAGCGAGCCGGTTTATGTTTGCAGGCAATACCACTGCAAATAGGAGAACTGAAAGGTCTGCACATGTAAATATGTTGTAGAAATTAATTCCATTCTAAGGTGTTAAATGCATTGAAAGACATGAACAAAAATGTTAAAAAAAAAAAAAAACGCAAGTGGTGCTTGCTCAGTTTCCTTTACCGCACGCTTCTGAAAAAAAGGGGGGTGGGGGATGTTTTCCCAGTGCGTCTCGGTCATCAGTTGTGGCTCTTTCTACACAACTCAATCGCCCTTCTGCTACTCGCTGCCTGTTGGGGCAAAGAATATATACAAACCGTAATAATATTAATAGTGATAATAATAAAATCGTCTTTACTAGAGCGGGCGTTTTTCATCCGTTTCTAGCCCGACCCTGTGGCCGAGTGGTTAGCACATCGCGCTGCGACGCCAAGGGTCCCGGGTTCGAATCCCGGTCGGGCTTGGTTGTTTGTGAATGTCCATTCATCAATTTCATCATTTCATCACTCATCCTCCATCTTCGCAAATTAGCCAAGAGGCACAACACGCGAAGTAAAATAAACTAAATCAACTCAAATCAAATCAAATCATCCGTTTCTATCATAAATATAACAATGAGTCGAAGTGGTTGGTAGATGAGAGCAAATAAATTCAGACGCGCACAAATATTCTCGTAGGGCCTAACGTTAGTGCCTCTACTCTTCAACCTTACAAGATATAAATGAATGTCACCATTAAAGAGAGTACTTTATGTTGGTTACCGAAGATACCGAAAATGTAGGTTCTCAGTATATCGATATTTAGAGGTCATATTTTCGAGTACAGATAACGGATATCGATGGTTTCAGCAACCGGCCTCCGTGGCGGAGTGGCTAGCACAGCGCGCTACGAAGCCAGGGGTCCCTGGTTCGAACCCTGGCCAGAAATTGGCTGTTTGTGCGAGTCTCTTGATCAATTTCATTAGGTTATATGATCACTCGTCCTCAACTCAATTAACCGTAGGTGGCAGAAAGCGAAGTAAAATAAACCAAATAAATCAATAGTTTTAACAGCACAAAATATATCCCCTTTATGTGACCATTTCAGGATATTTTTTTTAATTTTGCCTGCTTTACGGTGCACTATATACACCAGCAAGTTAAAAACAAGGAAATGAAGTAATTAACTCGAAGCGGATTACATAAAAAATAATTCCATCGTAGATTCCAGCCGAGGCCACTCCCTAAATATCGTGCCACAGTAACCATCAGCCATGGAATCACTTCTTGGTGAACAAGGGCAATTACATTAACATATTATTATTAATAATATTAACTAGAATAGGATTATACACAGTGGCGGCGATTATGGGGGCGTGGGGGTAGTTGCCTCTCCTCAAATTTTGGCACTTCTTGTCCCCTCAACTGCGTCCTCTAACGAAATTTCCTGACACTTCACTCATCTCCACTTCAAAAGCAATGGAAAAAAGAAATAAGTAAGTTAAGAATGGATGACCATAATTAGAGGCAAACCAAAAGAGTGATCAGTTGAGAAGTCGACCCCATCCTTGAAATAATTTGATTTCGATCAGTCAAGTATGAGTTTTTAAACATTTAACAACGTTTTATATGAAAATCTTATATTACATGAATGCGTGCGTTTCGTTGGTTCTCTTCCTACCGCGCCCATTTGCCATTGCTTTCTCTGCAACGTAAAGGTTGGGGGACGTTCGAGATTCGAACCCGAGGCTTTGTCCAGATGTCGGCTCGTTTTGCCCCGACGGTAAAACTAAAAAAGTAGCTCCCTCTCCTATCAGGAGAAAGAAAACCTCGCGAAGTGACACCCCGGAGACTTCGTGACGTGAGGTGATGCTCATTACTAGGGCTAAAAGGGGCTAGAACATCACCCTAGTTGTTGCCATCAATGGCAGAATTGCGATCCAGTCCCATGTCTTCATCTTTGCTTATGGGCGCGAGAAATCCCCCCCCCCCCTTTCCTTTCTCTTCTCATTTCAAGTGCTGGAGAGTAAACTTATACCTTGCAAGAGTCAGTCTCAGAATATTACGAGAATAGAGTGAGTTTTAGATACCCTGGTTCAATATCTCGAACTACCGGTTACATCAAAGATGCAGAAAGTACCGGAAAATAACGAAGGTACCTTTTCGATATATCGATATTTCGTCGTTGCCAATACCTGAGATTCCGGAATTTTCAAGTAACGGTAAATCAATAACTCCACCATCTTTAAAAAGTATAACGTTTCTTATCATTCATATTTAATTTCAAATCACACACTTATACTTATGTACACATGTGGAGGTTGTGTGCCTGTGCAGTGCTTCTTTCGGAAGAAAGTATTCAGGTACTGTTTCTAAATTCGTAAGCAACACAAAAGGAAAAGCCGAAGTTAATAAACAACTATTTATACTCGGTTATTTACAGCGCGTTTAATTTAAAATTGTACCGCAGTCCGCCCATTTACGAATACCTAACGCAATGCATTTATATGTTTGTAATGGTAACACTACGGCTGCATAGTCACGTAGCTTGGTGTGGAACTTAGAGGCAAGGAAATTGAAAAGGAAATTAATACTTACTCTCATGATGCTTTTCCGGTGGGTTCAATTTTAAATTGAACGCACTGTATATTTTACGTGGCTTTTCTTCCTGTTTTGTTAATCGCGACGATTTTACATTTAGGTACTCCAAATTAATAATTTTGTATATTCACACGTCAACCTGCTATTATCCTTCATATTTAAATGTTTTTATTTTATCAGTGACTCACTGGCAATTGCCATAATGCATAGTCAAACATCTAACAAAAAGATGGGCGAAAGAAAATATTATCGCACTACGTCTCGGTTCTATTTAGGGGTGAAACCGTTCCACATTACTCAATCGCGTCTGAACTGAATCTCCTACCTGCCCCAAAGGAACGATTGATTGATTAATTTGCTTTACTTTACTTCCCTTTTTGTGCCACTTTTGGCTAATTTTCGAAGATGAGGATGAGTGATCATATGATGAAATTGATGAATGCACACTCACAAACTTCCGTTCCCAGGTCAGGATTCGAACCCGGGACCCCTGGCGTCGTACCGCGATGTGCTAACCACTCTGCCTTCTGGTGCCGGTCCAGAGGAACGAGTAGAAGCGGATAGTTATCTAAATAACTTACATAAGTTTGTTGGACGAATAAATTGGTCGCTGCAGAAAATGAACATTGCTTTGCGTTGATTAAAATGAGTCTCAAAATATTTTATCATATATACTTGCTTCAAATTAGCAATCTCGTTACATAATTTTGTACAAGCTTCATGCTTTTAGCGTCTTTAAATATGTTGGCTAAAGAAGAGTAGTTGGATAGCCTCAGGCTGATTTTTTTTTAAAGAAAATACGAATTGATCTAAAGTTATAGTATTTTCTGATCATTTTATAAATGTATTTAATAGTTCTGCTGTACACTCAGCGGCGAAAGAAACAGTAGGCGAATTGTCCACCACCATTTTCATTAAGTCTGTATTACACAATGTGATGGTACTGAATTGAAATAATGACGTCAATATGAAGAGGGCAATGCCTGCTTCGAACCAACATAGTGTCATTCCTTAAAACAGCACAGGATATAGAATAAAAAGTAATGAAGATAGCAATGGACAATTTTCCTACCAATTCTTTGCTGTTGACTGTACAAAGTAAAAAGAAAACACTCTGTGGTGGGTTCCTTTACTTTCCACAGTGGTCTTTCAGAACGCCACAAGCAATAACTATACCGCGTTTGGTAGAACCTGTCCCGCTTCCCGCGCTAGATGCTCCCTGGCTTTTCTCGGTGCTGGGGAAAGTCAAAGCCAGGCAGCCAATTAAAATACGCAACGTCGCAACAGCGTCTACGTAAGCGCCTCTCTTCTGGCTTCCATTCGCTCCTCGCTGCCCAGCAGACGATTTTTTCCTCGTTTCTCATTGGCACCGAAACTGTCGAGCGCTCCCTAGCGCGGGAAGCGGGACAGGTTCTACCAAACGCGGTTTTTTTTATAATTCTGTGCAACTTGCTTCGTGGCCTCCCTTGCTGGCAGCGTCTGCGGAGTAAAGAATGGCGCCAGGAAGTCTCATCCCGCGTTCGGAAAAGTTACAGACTCAAAATTGCGTTTGCATTAGCTGCTAGTCACTACGTACTTCGTTTTTGCCATCGTTGGTAATATCTGTACATCAAACTTGGTTCATCATCCACTTAAGTAGGATATAATTGAAGTCAATACATGCGAAATACAAAGCAAAACGGATGAGTGAAGGGTGGGGGGTCAATGTTGTTTCATCGTTTAATATGGCGTACGTGTCAAAGCAAAACTTTGGTCAAACCACATTCATCTGTGGTTTAACTTTGTTTTGAGTCCACGTTTTGCATGATTGGCTAATCGGGAAGGACCTACAGTTTAAAGTGGGATTCGAGCCTCTGATCAATCTACCCCAAGCAGGCATGAAAGTTCGATCTCGGAATCCCTTCATTACAAAGCGACAGCGTTGGGCATGAAACAATCAGGAAGGCCCATATCTTTGGAACGGAAGGCAGAATATGGGTGTAACATCATCATATTGACTCTTCGTCGTTGCCTTGTAATCAAGGGGTCCCGGGTTCGATGCCCGGTGGAGACACATAGTGGTTCGTATCCCACCTTAAACTGTAGGTCCAGTTCTGATTAGCCTTACTGTGCATAAAGTGGACTTAAAACATCAACTCAATCAATCAATACTGACTCTTCTTCTTTTTGCTTCGTGTACATGGTGTGAAATCACTGGTTGAGGTTTACAAAGATCTTAATCTACACGTACGTGCGCGCTAATATGTATACGTAATTAAATACAACATTACTAATTACTAAATAACTAAATATTTAGAAATAACATTATTAAATACATTTAAAGAATTATTTTTTACTTTCATAAATATCAGATTTGCATAAAGTAGCAAACTGATTTCTTTACTAAGTGGTTAAAGATGTCAATTAATTTCAAAATTGATGAAATTGTTTTATTATGGTACAGCTGAAAGATTGATTGATTGAATTGGTTTATTTTACTTTGCTTTTCTGCCACTTTTGGCGAATCGCGAAGATGGAAATGGCTGATGTACAATGAAACCGATGAAGGGACACTCACAAATAACCATGCCCAGGCCGGGATTCGAACCCGGGACCTCAGGCGTCGTAGCACGCTATGCTAACCACTCCTCCACGGATGTCGGCGTAACACTTGAAACATTGTGTTTAGTTTTGCTATTAATATAAATCAATTAGGTTTCATTCTTATATTTATTGTCCTTTCTTGTTTCACTTTAATTGTGAATACGTTGCTATTGCTGTAGATCTGTTAATGATCTTTTGAAAGAGAGATTGTTGTGGAAATGCCACCGTTGCACCTTGCCCTTGGACCTCTTCGCTCCCAATAGTTCTCATGCACTATCATCCGCTGAGAGGAGATCGTTTCGAGGGATATTGAGCAATCCAGTGTTACGGTGAAAAACCTTCCTTCGCTTCACTTCAAGTGACAAGAAAATCGCAAAAAACTAAGTATAAAGAACAGATTGAACTGTTTGTGACATTTTGATCATTTTTGTAAGATGGTACGTATAAGATGTACATGGTAAGATGTCACTTACCATGTTTTACACTCGAGCCCTTCATTTAATGAATTTATTTTGCCTTAACGTCTCAGCCCGGACCTTGGGGTGAACGAGTTTGCGGTGGCAAAATGCCTTATCTTATTTAAATCTTCTTTTCGTCAACATTCGTGAATTGTAGTGATAGCGAGTTGCATGTTATTGAGTAGGAAAGCAAGCAGAGAACAGCAATTTCAGTTAATCAGGCTGTGATTCCGCCCTTTGGAATTATTTCTCACTTATTGCAGACGATTATTTGACCAGAAACTTAGATAACTTGCAGGAAACATTCCGTTTCTTCCGTTCTGCACGTCCTCTCATATCCGCGTCGTGGTTAACCAGACGGTACAAATTAGTTACCTTCACCTCGTACTAATCCACACAATCCACAATACTTTCACAAAAAAAAATACTTGGAACGGTAGCCATATTATTGGTATTATAACCTGAGCATTGCATTGGTTTGGTTTAGAGTACGAGGTCGTTGTATTATGAAGTTTATCTAATTTTGTGAGGTGTCGTCAGTGTCACATGTTGGTACGTACAATGCTGAGGATTTCTGTTTTCCCCTTAGTTGACTTATATTCAATGACAAATTAAGGAAAGCTAAGCACTTGTTTATCGCAGAAGAAAATTGTTATAACAATGTAAAATGTGACAAATCCACAACAAAATTATATGTAAGGTAATTTCGTACTTTGTAAGTCACGCGTATATAACCTATACTGAATGAATGAATAAATACTGCATTTAAATTTCTTTGAATATTGCTAATGTATTAGGGGAGTCTACAGACCCCACCCCCGGTACGCTCTCAGACAAAAAAAAGTAGAGTAAAAAGTAAAGTTGTTGCGTGAAAATATGGCCATTCTATTCAATTGCTATTGCCTTCGGTTTGTAGACCGATTGATTATAAAAAAAGGTGTTTTCTAAACTTTTTTTCGAAGAGCTTGCATTTTCTGCAGCTTGCGTTTGCAACGTTGCAACCAGGAGACAGGACAACCTTACTGTCAAGCAGGCGATCTTGTTTCTCTTCTATCGGTATCTAAGGTTGCCAGACACTCATCTTTTATGATTAACTTCGCTGCTTTTAAATAACGTTATTTTTTCAACATTAAAGCATAAAGTTGGTTTACAAAGTTTAAATTGAAAATATTTCTGTTATACGTTTCGTGAAGCAATGCTGAGAGAACACGGGAGTGAGCGTTATTAGTTCTCTCTCTTCCCACACGGCCTGAATGTGTTTCTGAAGCAGTGGCAACCATGCCCACTAAGCCCCTCGCAGACAAGGGATGGGGGGGGGGGGGGAAACTCGGTGTTGCTTTTAGATGTTATATGTAAAAGCACTTCCCAGGTTTCTCTCGCTCTTCCTGTGTAACTTGCGATAAATGCAGAATTCCTGTGTTGTGCGCACAATCGAAGGCAAATGTAATAATAGACAAATTGCTCATCATTATGTTAATTAAGTCTGTGTTCCTCAATGTGATTTTCAAGGATCGGAATCGTCATACAGCTTCTTAAAAAAAAGCCCTGTCTGGGAAAGTAAATAATTGAAAACAACTATTGATATCTTGCCTGCTATAATTTTTGCCGTTGACTGTATACAGCAAAAGGACGTTTTGCTGTGGTCTTGGAAAACGATAGCGTCGCCTTGTAATCAAGGGGTCGCGTCACGGGTTTGATACCGGTGGGGACACGTGGTACAGTGTTTCGGATTCCACTTTAGACTGTAGGTTCAGTCTCGAATAGCCTTTCTGTGCAAAAAGTAGCAATTGAATTCTTCGAAAAGGAGCACACATTTCAAATCTTGGTCGTCTAATACACGAACGAATATTTGTGGTTACAGTTTCCATGCATCGCCAATACAACACTAAACTAAGGGTTCCAGTGTATTTCTATTTTACGCCCATTTTCTACCTATCTGGTTAATCGCGACGAAGAGGATAAATGACGAACCGATGAAATGGTGATGGATCACACAATGATACATCCACGCCTGACCAGGTACGTAGGAGCCTGAGGCTTCACAGCGTGTTACGCCGTTTACTCCGCAACGGAAATCGACTAAAGGTTTCAGATGTCAAATGACAGAATGTAGATATCATCACCAACGGTTCAAGGTTGAACCCCTTGAGTTTATTTCTGCTTTCTATCTTTCTTTTTTTAGTTTTTGTTTTAATTTTAAGGCCACTTTATTCACATAAAGCATACACCCCTTGTTTGGGAATGACTGTTTTATTTTTGTGTAGTGTATCGTGCAGTGGGTAACACAGTTGCCTTGTAATCAAGGAGTTCTAGGTTCTATTCCCTGCGGAGGCACATTGTGGAGTCCGATCTTTGCAAGAGGTTGACTTAAAACAAATTTTTAAATATTTTTTTTTTGTCATTTCTTGTCTTCATCATTCGTTCTCATCGTCGGAATCAATCAAAATTGTCAGAGAGGAGGCGTAAAATTAGGAAAGTTCTAATACGACAAAGACGCTTTTCTGATGTCTTGGCTGATAGTCAACAATTTATTACAAGAATAATTCAATCTAGAGTTTGGTATCCAATGCAAATTACGCTAACCAAAGTGCTTAACGAAAAGTTCTTTCTAGTGGAGGGAAAAGGAAAGAGAGAATGTATGAAGTTGATGTAATCTTAGACGTTATTGTTTAAGAATGTATACAACCAGTATACAGTACTTACAAAAATGTGTACATTTTTACTATTTTATCGCTTGTCGCCACTGTGTTGCATGTTGCGGGGAAATCTCAAATCATTATTATCTTTTCTGGAAGTCGCACATATTTTTCGCTCGTAAGTCTTATTGACCGAGATAAATAATTTGTAAACACATGTCATAAGTTATCGTGAGAATTTGTTTTTAATCACTTTCTGCATTTCTAAGTAAAAATTCTTTAATCTTGAATTCTGAGAATTCTTGAGATGCTCAAAGTTAATAACTTCTGCATTTGTTTTCTTATATCCCTACAAAACAGCTACTTAAGTTGACCGGACTAGGTTTTCAGTGAACTCAGTCGTGAAACAAACTGGAGACAGGGGTGTCCGGAGGGAGGGGGTTGTGACACGATGCTTGATGGGAATTATTGGAGGGGAAAACAATAATTGAGCTTTGATAATATAATACCAAAACGTTTAAACATATGTTTATACTATTTCTACGACTTCTACCTGACTTCACACAAATATGTGTATATATGAATGTGTGGTTGATTTGAATTGTTAATAAAGTGCACTTTATGCACAGATAGGCTAATCGGAACTGGACCTACAGTTTATAGTGTGATCCGAACCACTGTACTGTGTGCCAGGACCTCTTGGCAAAACGACAACGTTGCCACTACGCCATCGGAGAGGCCCCACGTGTTTGTGTGGTGTGTTGGAGCAGAGGATTACTTGTAAAATCAAACTAACAAATAACCAAGAGTACGGTTCGATACGCTAAATGAAAGTGCAAAATTTGTTTTGTTCATTTTTATGTTTCAAAACATAAAGTGTCCTTACATTCCCTTCGACAATCTTTTAATTTCAACTTCGGCAATGGAGATTTGAAAGATGCGTGGATCCAGAAACTGCCTGTTTTCTTTTCTTCAGCTTTAGTTTCAAGTTTGGTCCTGAAAAATGGTTAACTCAGATTTGCGACCAGCCAATGGGATGGTCTGATTTTTCCGGCCCATTTCTTTCAAGAACTTTTAAGAAATAGTCGGGCTGTTTGTTTTGCTTTATATCCAGTGTAAACTCACTTTTCTCGGTGGCCACAAATCTTCGCTTATCTACAAACATTTGAATCATTTATTAAATCTGTTTGTAATTTTAAATTTCCTCTCCTTGCCTTCTTTCGTTTATTTTCGAATTAAACTTCCAATTTAACTTCCAGGTTATTAGTTCTTACTAGTGTTGCGCAACATATCGTCAATAAATTTTAAAACATCTATCGTGTCAGCGATATAACGTCACGATATTTGGCGACATATAAGGTGTCAGCGATATATAGTCACGACATTTGGCGATATTTATCATGAAGGCGATATATCGTCGCGGCAGGCCCCCGTGGAGGACTGGTTAGCACATGGCGCTACGACACTAGGGGTACCGGACAAGGTACGGAGAATGCAATACGTATATGTATGTTAATGAGTTTCCTAATATTATACCCCGCCCGAAACAAAGTTAAAGTACCTACACGTGTGATTGCAAGTACGTTTAGTTCCACGCCTACGCGCATTTGCGTATTATTAATGTAAGAAATGGTCGAACAGTTAACAATGTTTCCCAGTTTTCTTTGTTCAACAAATGTAAAAGAAAAATCATGCTAAAACGCTTTTGCAAGTCAGTTGAAATACAGATGTCTGAAAGATAATGCAATCAAACCATGGCCAGTATTAATGGAAGGACTATTATGCCTACTCATTTTATACAGGCACACTTTGTTCTTGGGGGAAGTGGGTGGTCAGACGAGACATTTCCTACATCTCCCAAATAAATCAAGATTACATTCTGATCTCCCAGCAGCCACTTACGGTTAACAACTTTTTACTTTAGTAGAAATTTTAGACTAAATATTTGGTCAAAATTGCCGGTTTTCCCCTCAATTTTGCAAAATAATATTTCTTGCTTGCTTCGATTGTAATATAAACGTTTCTACACGTCACATTATTTAGAAAGAATTAGCGACCTATTCAATTAAAATGTTCCCTACATAGCTATTTCTATTTTGTTTATTTTTCGCCGCTGGTCTATTTCGTGGATAAATCGAGACAATGAGGTGGAATGACAAAATTATGAAGGTACAAACACGATGTCCATGACTCCATATTATCGCGTTTATTCTTTAGATTTAGCTAAACTTTGCGGAAAATTGTGAAAAAGTATTAACGCAATCTTTCAAACCAGAATTTTAATAATTGTTTGAGACCTTCAAGATTGGCCCATGTAAGCAATTGGATCTTCGACGCTGTGCTTCTTGCTTGAGTGCGAGGGGACGTTAAGGGAGGGGAGGGGGTTGGTGACGCCGTTCGTGGCTGATTCGAGGGTTGCCGCTTGAAAGTACGGACAGAAGTGAGACTATGCCATTCCTGTTTTCTCTGCTTTATGGCCTGAGAGCGAATGATTGTCTACAGTCGGATTAAACATTATGGAGACTCGAGTTTGAACTCCAATTAAAAATTAACCAGTAGAGCTACGTATTTAAATTTCGTCCCGATTGGACCACAAGTTTTTTAATTACAGAATCTCAAAGAGAGCATAGTTTGAAAAACAACAAAAAAGCTGCATTTTTTGTTCTCACGACGATAAGAAATTGAGAGCATACTTGAAAAAAAAATAGGTTTTTTTTAGCTTAAATCAGAATTCAATAAGTTAAGTGGTTAATTTTTAATTTGAGTGCAAACTCCAGTAGCCATAATTTTTAATTGGAGAGTAGTTCGGCAGAATCTTTCTTTATTGCTTCCTTTATAACGCAGTGTTTGTGCGAGAGATCGTGATGATTACATATAAAGAGATATCGCTGTTCGTTAACAGCATGTAAACCAATCGCCTGTTCTCTTGTCACCTTAGCACATTTTAAGTCTAAGCACCTTTCAACTCATTCAACAAAGTGTCATGATGTTTTAACTTGATTAAATAGCAAGTATTAATATACTAATTAGTTTCATAATTTAAATGAATAATAGAAATATGGGCACACATAATACGTACGCAAAATTCAGAATTATTTAATAAAAGGTGTTCCAAATCGGATGCACTTCAAGAATTCAATCTATCATCATAATTATTTTCTTTCTTTCACTTTCCGGTCTCGGAATGGAGTCTTGGGGCACGGGCCCCTCCTCTCGCAGTGTGGTGTGTGCGAAGTCACCTATACCACTAACATTGCGTATATTTTTCGGCTGAAGACAGCATAGAATTGTTGCAGGGGTTCTTTCCATGTAACCTCTATTCGTGCTGAAAGTGTTCGTGTTTAATTATTTTCGCAATTTTTCTACTCATGGTTGTTCATTAATTTTGGTATCGTTTCATTCTGCTTTTCTTTCAAAATTAATTGGACTCCATACACTGACATGGTGTTATTCATTGAAAAACTGCTTGGCAAACCTTGGCTTTCCCAGGGAAGTTGAAGTTTCACCAATCTGTTTAGTTAGCGTCGACAGATTTCCTCCAGGGGCAAAAAGTCTCGTCTCACACATAAAGATCGATATTTAAGATTTCTAGGGGATCGAAAGCCCATTACACCGAAAAAGACTTGATTCAGTTAACATGCATTTATTATTATTATTATTATTAGACGTATAACATATAGCGAATACATTACATTCAGTTAGAGAAGTTGTACAGTGAATATTGTTTAAAATTTGTGCATTCAGAGAGCCGTAGGTTGAGAATTGTATGCCAAAGAGAACAACACACAATTCGACACACCCTTTACACATCATTAAACTTTTGCTTCTGTCGAAAGTATTATTTTAGAACATATATACTCTATATGAAGAAAAGCTCTCATTGTGAGCCGAGCGAGGAAATTTTCTTTACTCAATTTAGGGTTAAAATGGACAATTTAGACCGGTTTATTAGTGTAAAAAAATATGTACGTGAAATTATCCAATATTTGAAGGCATAGACAACATTTCCAGCTCCCTAGCCTCCCCCTTCCCTGCATTGAGGGAGCTGCTTCTATGCTACTGGTCACCGGTGAAACCTACTTTGTTCTATTTTATGTCTTATATTTGTACAGCCCACGAAATGATCCCCTGTTTAAAAGGGAAGTGGGGGGGGGGGGAGGGTGATGGACTGCGAAATTCATTTGTGGAGTTTATGGACAATACGAAGCTTTGTCGTCTTCCAGGCCAGTGTTGTTTAGAAGCCATTTGTATTTCATATTTATTTTATGTCGCTTTTCTTCCACTTTTGACTATTCACGACGATGGATCATGATTATGCTAAATGGATGAAGAGACACTCACAAAACAGCCTCGTCCAGGCTGACGGGACTCGAACTCGGAGTGTACGGTCACTCAACGCACTCGTCCACAGAGTCGAATCTTTAGAAGTGGGGAAATTAATCTTTTCACACCATATTTCTCAGGAAATTACGTTACGACTATGCGTCAATCAATGATTGAAAATATGAATATATTTTAACTGACATTAAAAGTGTTGTTGAAAAGCCGTAATTTATTTCTATAAAAATATGTTTCAAAATATGGATATTGGTGTAAGAATATAATTTAATCGGTAGGTTTTTATAACTACAATTCGTATATAGTTTAAAACTTTGTTGAAGAGTTTCTTTCATTTTCTAAGATTAATCTTTCATATTAATATGATACTTTTGGAGGTTAAGGCTTTAATTTTCAAACCTAAAATTCCCAATCGGTTGTTCGGCGTAAAAAACAGAACACTGAGCGGCGCATAATATGTTGACGTATTACGGTAACGTTGCGCCATTTGGGACGCACTACTGTACTTTCTGTGACGTCACCTGTGCTGTTTGGGTCCGTGACATCGATACAAAGAGATAACGGCCAAAGAAATTCAAGTCGGTAGAAAAACAAAATCACCAAGAAGAGCTTGAAATGTAATGCATGCACATAAAACAGCACATAAAAATTCGGAAGGAAAAATTTAAATACTTTATTTTTGTTTTCAGCCACTGCCAACTGCCATACATAATCATCCTCTGTGGGGTTTGCGTTATATGTTTCTGATCGTCCCTTCTCCACTTCTAACATTCATTTGCATCCTCGTAATTAGCCAGAAATGGTAGAAATCCGACGCTAAATAAACTAAATGAACTAACAATAAAATGCTCTCAGTGTAGCATAAACTGCATAAAATATATGTGACGCTTCGAAAGGTGGTAGTTTAAATTTAGTAATCCCCCTCCCATGTCTTGCATTGCCTCGAATGCAAGTATTCCTTACGTTGCTCAAGTAACATTTTCCCCTAGGATAGTGAAATGATCCACATTAATGAAGCGACAGTAAAAATTAAACGTATAGCCTATTAATGTTAATCTGAGTCGCTTTTCTTTAGTTAATCGTTAATGACCATTAATGCTGGAATGCAGATATAAATGATAGAAGGAACACAATGGCATACCTTACTCATGATTCTAAATTAGAACTTCTGGCTTCGTAGCCACTCCTTCCTGAATGCAGCAAGGTAAAAAAATGAACAAAATAAAGTGGATTTGATTAGATTATTATTATGTAGCTTCGCTTTTCTTACCCATTTTGGCTAGTCGAAACTATGGGGATGAGTAATGATACGATGAAATTTATGAAAAGCATCCACAAAGGAACACCGAAGTAGCGTCGTAATGCGATGTGCTAACCTTTCCGCCACGAAGGTTAGCAGCAATAGATTGACGGATTGATTTACTTTATTTTACTTCACTTTGTGTGTCACTTTGGCTAATTTTCGACAATGGGAATGATGATGATATGATAAAATTGATGACTGGACACTCACAAACATCTATGCTCAGGCCGAGATTCGAACCCTGAACCCCTGCCGACGTAGCACGATGTGCTAACCACTCAGCCATGGGGGCCGTTAGCAATAAAGTCGAATTTACTGAATGATTGATTGATTGATTTAGTTTATTTTACTTCGCGTTTTGTGCCTCTTGGCTAATTTGCGAAGATGGAGATGAGGGATGAAATGATGAAATTGATGAATGGGCATTTACAAACAACCAAGCCCGAGCGGGATTCGAACCCGGGACCCCTAGACAGCGGAACTAAGGAAGATGGAAGACATACAACTGGATTTTAGTCACCATCCAGGTTTATATTCCCCCCAACTCCCTCCATGTGTTTAGTGCTTCAGTGTGTTCATTGATTAGTGTGTTTAGTGTTGAGTATATTTACTAAGCGCGCTAAGGAAGTTAACGCCTGGAGTGATGAAATTAAAAATATATAGTAACAATAAAATAATAAATAAATAACGACAGGGTAGGTAGTTTCTTGCCATGTGTAGTAGGCAACATTGGTTACAACAAGAAAAAATAAATTTCTGTACGGTACAAAGAGTTATTGAAAAAAATCGTATTGTATCTCAACAAATCTATTCTGGAAGCTGGCCCTCAACGTATTCCGGAAAACGTTTATAAACCGTTGATGTCAGATACCTGGGCCTGGATGTATAAATATTGTATGTTGAAACCTCACCTATAAAGCACAGTTCTATTAATTATATATATATATATATATATATATATATATATATATATATATATATATATATATATATATAAATCCACTGTTGGTTTTATTTACTGTTTTGCTTTTGACGTCAGTCCACAAAAAATTCATCTTCGAATCAATTTTGTATAACGCTACATGGTGCCTTGTACCGGGAGTTCCTTCTGATTATTTTTTGAGATAATACATTTAACTTAAGAAATCTTGTTAATAATAAGTTGAGATAGGATTATTTGTGTGTAAGATATTTGTGTCCTGCGTAAGAAAGTGAAAAAAAGCTGTACAGTTTGATCGGGTGAGCAGGCTCTTTCGTTGCAGCTGTACAGGATTAAGGGATTAGGGAGCTAGCGATAAGTAGGTCAGTGGTACAAACATGGTTCGAACGTCGATCTCTCAGTCTCAGGACGAAGCAGCCGAAATAGGCTGGAATAAAATACTTGAATGCTGCGTCAAGGAACTTTGTTATGAGGGGGCAATAGAATGTAGTTTTTGTAAAAAGTGGTACCATAAATCTTGCACGGGAATGAGCGAAGAAGAATTTACGAAATTTGAGTTGCATTTAGAAGAATTTTTTCCTTGAAGATATGCTGCGCACTGTCAGAAAAGCAAAATATCAAGGAGGAAAAGTAAAATTACACAGGCTGTTCAAAAATTAACTGACGAAAATGAAGAGAGCGTTAGCCTCACGACACGTTTGTAATTTATGAAGCAGAGTAGAGAAGAGGATAGGCAAGAGCAGCTTAAATTTAGGGAAGAGGATATCTTTGGCTGCAAGTCGTTTCACTCTTCTGGCTTTAACTTTAGAAAGGTCCGACCATTAAATTCAAATCTCGAGACAGCAGGGGAGACATTATTTTCATTATTATAATGGTTGTCTCTACATTCTTAATTTTTTGAGGACGCATTTGGAGGTGTTCATGCACCACTGGCAACCCACGTGCGCACTCCTATGCCCTCACAAATCAGTTTTAATTTGCTTCATATGTAAAAGATGTTTTTTTAAATTGTTTTATAGATCAAAAGAAAGTAAATTTATATATCTAGGCTATTTGTGCCTGGAGAAGTTAAAGGACGTCGCGATTGTTAAATGTCGGTCGACTCATTATCTGAACACAATAAATTCTAGGTTCGAATTCCTATGTCAGTTTCATCTGTCTTACGTGGCAAATATATAATTAATTAGAGGCAGAGATATATATATAAGGAGACAGTAAACATATCATTTTGGGGGCAGGGGTACTGACTGCATTTACGCACAGTATCGACAGTATTAAAAAAAAGGTCAGTAATTGCTTTGGTAATATATCAAAAGGTAAATAAAAGCAAGGGCTGTTATTCACTTTTTTGATTTCTGGTTAAATATTTTTTTTACTATTTCGTCGTTAATTTTATCGGAAGAAAACATTCTTACACTCTGCAGAAGAGAAATCGTCTATTAATTTCCGAATAATAATTAATCACCATTTTATATCATATGTATATCATTAACATTCTTCTGTTAAGTCTTGCATGTATCCTGCAACGAAATACGGACACCTGTCAAAATACTTCAACGCAACCAAAGCAGTGGGACGCCACGACTGTATAAATGCATGTTCCAACGAACGTCAGTGGCTCAACCGTTATCTGTTTCACGGCGCCTGGAGTTGTCTCGCTGAGAGCTCGAGTTTCGGTTTCGCTTGTAAGTGAGTGAACACTTATATACACAAGCAACAGTGGCGTCTGCATGGGGGCAACTAGTTGGGAATGCAGTACTCCCAATATGGTTCAAGTTTGCTGTACACCATTAGAGCCTCAGCGGCTGTTACCATTGGATGATATTCAGCCAACAACTTCCCCCACAATTGTTTGCGCGAAATCACACCCATTGCAATGATTCCGGCAAACGTTTCGGAGCGTGTTGTAAACACACTTTATAGGCATTACATCTACAGTGATTGTGGCAGTGATTGAAGGTGCAAATATAACGATTATATTCTAAATGTAGTCCTGCATTTTGTTTAGTCTCTTAACAATGACCAGACTATCTAACAGAATATATAAAACGATGTGTAGGGCCTCACACACCCTTCAATCACTGATAATTTGTAGGTGATGTGATGTGAACAAGAAAAAGCATTGATTCAATATTAACATATTATTTTGAGGTTTAGATAATAATAAAAAAAGTATTTCAGGTCGGCTCTGTGCCTGAATGGTTGGCGTACCGTGTTACAAAACTCGGGGTCCTAGGTTCGCATTCTGGAAAACCTTGACATGAAATTGTGTTTGTTCCAACAATCTGTTTCATCATTCATACTATCCTTCATGTTATATTATATATTTGCGATAGGAATCTTCAATTTGAGGAAGGCACAGCCATTTTCTGCTGTTATCTACAGATTGATTTAACTAATTTCACTTCTCGCTTCTGATTCATTTGGTCAATCGCTAAGATTAGGATGGAATTGATGTGAGGGCAATGACAAAAATGTTTGGACAGTACGCAACAAACAGACTGAATGTGAGTCTAGACGTCAATGCCCAAATTGTCTGCAAAATGCAGCCAATGCAGAGCGGGATAGTAATAGAATTTGGGCCCCTAGGCTATCTTTTCTTTCGGGCACTGTAGACATTTTTATTAATAATTTTGATATCATGGTACTTTATTTTCACTAACTGCATGCTCTGTACTAATAAAACTTGTAAAGTTTAAAACATTGATACAATATCGGTACATATTGTTTGTATGATCTAGGTGACGTTTGAAAATAGGTCATTGTGTAAGAACTTATTTAAGCGCTAGATAGTCCTTCGTTCACGAAATAAGCAAGTAATAGGATTTGGCATGTTTTAATTTGCCATTATCACAACATTAAGAAATGTTAATAGTCCATGGTCTTCACTTCTGTCCCTTCAGTGTCTCATTTTTGTGTGGCCCTAGGTTATAGCCTAGGATAACCTAATGGCAACCTTCCCCCCCCCCCCCCCTGAGTCCAGGACGTGGAAGAGAGGTTGACATTTAGGCTCTTGCAGGAAAGCCATTCATTACACCTCGCTCCTGTTATCGTTATGTAAGGAACCCTCTCCATTTGCAGCAGTATTCCCCACGCTTCCAGTGGCGTACTCACAAATGCAGTAAAGGGATTATGAGTTACTTCTTACCACTCCTAGATCATGCCATCTTTTCCTAAATTTGACGTTTTTTTTTAGGAAAGTTGAGCAAAAATAAGACTACCTAGCTCTAAAACTCCTTCTAAATACGCCACTGTTCTTAACTTTACAGCTGACATATCATAACACCCATCTATCACCCAGTAACAGAATTCACCTCCGATTAGCGTGAAACACAATAATAGGATGTTTTGTTAATATTTTCTCGCCAATCTTATATAAAATTAATCATCTCCATAACAGTTACGATGAAAAAACTCCGTGGCGAAACGGCCTTGAATAACAAAGGCCTGTTAAGTGGCTTTCTTATAAGTTGACACGTGGTCAGCACATCGAATCCCTTTGCCCCTGTAATCTTTATCCTCTACTTCACGTAGCTCCCCAATTGCCTTCAAGAAACCGAAATGTTCGGTAATGGAACCTGTGATCACGCTAAATTGAGTTCTAAGTCTACTTTATGCAAAGATGGGCTAATCGGTGCTGACCTATAATTAAAAGTGGTATGCGAACCACAACGTGCATAAGTCCAACAGTAAGGGAGCGGTCGGAGCGTGGGTGACGCAAGCAGCTCTTTACAATAGAATCCTTTCCTTGCGTTGTCAAAATGTTAAGCATTCTTGAACAGATGGTCGTCGCCTTTATTCAATGCTAAGCATTTGTATCATCATGAAACTTAGACATCGAAAGTAGAGATGTAATATTTATCGTTTTTGAAGCTTTTGACAACGAAGCACTGAAGGAAACTGGCAACACGGCGGTTCTCGGGTAAAAGCAATGCGGAGGAAGAGAGAGGAGAAAACAAATGACTGTCATTGACGGATCTACATATCTTGGGCCCATCTCAAAGCATTATTGAAGTTACCTTCAATGTAAAACACACATACTTGTGATAAAAAATGTCAAAACATTTCCTACTATTCAGTCTCTTCAGTGTATGTATGTTGTTTGTGTGTGTGTGTGTGTCTGGAATGATTCGATTTTGTTATTTAGCGTCGCTTTTCTATCACTCTGGCTAATCGCGACGATGAGAATGAGTGATGATAGGAAGACATTAGGAAGTTGATGCAGGAACACTTACAAAGAACACCCACGTCCAGGGGGAGATGCGAACCGTAAACATTGGCTTCGTAAACTCTCTGCTAAGCACTCCGTGCGGAGATCGGAATATCTCTCGAGTTTTTTTTAATGTATAGTTTTAAGTTCACTTTTATGCACAGATCGGTTAAATGGGACACGACCTATAGTTTTAAAGTGAGATCCGAACCACTATGTGCCTCCACCGGGAATCGAACATGGTATACCTCTGGAGAGGGAAGTAGAATTGCAGAGGTAGAGTTTTGCAAAATCATGTGGAGATGAAACTTTTGATAAGTCACTTGTGAGAGATGTCTGGGGATACAATTCAGCTGGGAATGATGGACCAATATCTATTGCATAATATTTCTACATTTGCTCGCTTTTACTTTTAATTTGTCGAGATTTGGGTTGGCTATGCAGTGGTTGTTAGGTAACTACATGACGTTTGATGGTTCCCAATGTAAATAGTAATTTCGTTCTATCCACGGGATTTTCGCCCCTTGCTCCGCCTGTCTGTCACAATTATTAATCATTCATTGGACAAACCATTCGTTAAATTAATATTACGCACGTTCTCTCCAAGAACCAAGTACGAAAGTTAACTGTTGCATTTCGAAGTCCCTCCCATCCTTTGTTTCACGCTACGGGTTAAGAATTTCAAATAAGACGTCCTTATGTTTCTTTTTTTTTAATTTTCTTTGTAGATACAAGATTTAAATAATAATAATAATAATAATAATAATAATAATAATAATAATAATAAAATAATGAATTTAAATAACTGGGAACAAAATATTGGATCACTGGTCAGTTTCCTGAGTAAACCGTCAAAGAAAAGCAAACGCTGTTATTAATTTCGTTGATTCATAGTTCATTGTTTGCTATCTTGTTGATGTTAATTTTAACGAATAATTAATCTGTAACAATCCCCACTTGAGGTGGGGTGTAAGGGGTGGCCTTCAACGTAGTACACCCAATTGTCAAGTAGTACACCCTACACTACATTTTGCAGACGAACGAGGCTCTGGCGACTGGCACTATGGCTAGTATAATTTTGTGTGTCTTGTCCTGTTTTTTGTCCTTGTGTGTGCTGAGTTCCACTTTGCAGCCTCAGCTTTTAACGAAAGCCAGAAAATTTTTGTAATTTAGTAACAAGACAGTGCAATAATGCTATTTTAGTTACGGTAAGGAGCTGGACCCCGTATATTGTGACGGGTGCAAAATAGCCTAAGTGCTGACGCACCCAAAATTTTTAAATTCAAATTCAATATCACATGAGGTATGATTTTGTTACACCTTGCTTGTAGCCAGCAGCGAAAATTGCATACCAGTCAAAATAATTGAAAGCACTACTCTCGCAGCCTGGCAAGTGGAACACGGGAGTATAGATTACTGAAGCAGATAACATACACTCCTGCAAGCAGCAGAACAGTTCTGCCGTCGAATTTTGTCGAGCTGAGACATTTGTACATCTTATCATGATGCAAGAAAGGACAAGTGCAAAAACATGCTTTTCTGGGATTCAAACCCTGAAACTTTAACCTTGCGTGCTACACGTAAACAATGACGGACTGCAAATAGAGAAACGCTCGTGTTTTACTTTTTAGTTGATGTTTGTTATGAGGGAAAGGGTATATGCAGCAGATCTTTGGAAACACTCATATAGTCTGCGGGTAATGATAATTCCATGTTAAAGAAAGGATCATATTAGTATTATATTCTGTGAAGTAAGGTAAATTTTTTTTCGGATTAGTGTAGTATTTTTTTTATTTGTCACCAAGTAACTTGGAGTTCTAAATTATTTGACTGGTAAAGTCCGTTCAAGGGAAACGAAACTAGCTGGAAAGTACGATTCCAAACGCGAGAGGGGAAGCAGGTAGAACACTCACCAAACCACCCTGTGCCTTTTGCTTGCTAAGGTTCGCTTGCTGTGTTTATTACTGCTTTCTGTGTTGTGTTTGTGATATCTCTTACAATTCGTAACAAACCGTTTCGAAGTGGAACAAATAAAACTGTGACGCTTTGGTCCCTGTTGCACATTCTACAAACGCCCTCGATACAATACAGAATGCCAAAAAACATTCAGTTACTACATTTTCTTTATTGTGAACACTATTACTAGTGAATATTATCCTGATTACTGCTGTGTGCATTTGTGCTGATTATACGATTTACTAAGGAGACCAATTTAAGTGAATGATCCAAAATAAAGTTCCTGGTTTACAAACAAGTTTATCTACTAATGTGACGTAATGAATACTTTCCTGATATGTTCCGTTTGCGTATATAGTAGTATATGGATGGTTATTTTTTTTTCATTCTGTACCCTTACATAATTCGTAAACATCTCTACGTATTTTGATGGTGATGTTACTACGTTTGAAATTTCATTGTTGTTTCCACAGCAGACAATTTTCACGAAACTCACTTCCTGAACATAGTTCCGTCACCCCTATTTTGCCAATGAACACGTCCAGTTGCGACTTGCACACGTCGCGAAAATTGGTTGCTATTGATAAGAACCTTAAATCTGTGATTGTCCCTTCATTAATTTCTGACATTCGTTTGCATCCTCGCAATTAGCCAGAAGTGGTAGAAATGCGACGTCAAATAAATTAAATCAACTAACAATAAGTACTTGTATAAAAACTAGTGCACAAAACATGTATGACGCTTCGAAAGATGGAATTTTGAATTTAGTAATCCTCTCTCAACAGTGGCGTAGCAACATATAGCGACGCCCTGGAAGAGATTAGAATGCGAGGCCCCCATCCAGTGGCGGAAATTAAGGGGAAATGGGGGGCGAGTAGTCTCTCCCCTCTTTTTTTCCACCTTTGCACCAGCACTATGCTAAACCTTATCTACCAAGGGAAAGTAAACTGTCCTTGTAATTTTTGTTTTATAATCATTGATGCCTGTTTACAAGACATTTAATTTAGTCGAGACAGTCCATTCTTCCAAATCCCTGTCCCAATTTATTTCAAACTTAAGTCGTATTTACCAAAATGTTTCGAGTTTTATTTGTGGGGGTGGGGGGTTAACCCACATTTAGACATGTTCTTCATTTTAATAATGATTGCTAATGTATATCATTTCATTTACAAATGTATTATTTTCTAACCATAGAATTTTCACGGCTGTTCAATGGTGCTGGTACAAGAACATTTCTAAAAAAATAAAATATTGTTAGTTTGCGGAAGACAGAAATATTCGAATACTTCTGAGAATTGAACGTAAACAATAAGCACCAAGCTGTACGCCTTGTGACAACTTTAGTCTGTAAGCGATTGCGTTGCTGAATGCTGATTGTCGGATAGGGGGGGAGGGGGTTATCAGTGAGTTGATTTTTCCCGATACTTTGGACCGTAACATTGCAACTCTACAATTCTACAACTAGGAAAGATAATAGTAGGCAATTTGTTCACCACCATTTTCATTCTCTCTTTACTCTACAACTTGCGTTGTTCTACGGGGTCATTAATTCTTTTCATGCGAAGTTTATGTTGACATCTGCGTTCCTCTTTCAACCCATTATCATGACACTGTGGAAAACAGACTGAATGACAATTCAAAGGAGATGGACATATTGCTTTAACCGTTGAGTGTACACTTAGCATTGTATCTACGAGCTAGCACTAGCTCGTACAATAATACTACCATAACATTGGTGGTCACATCCTATACTCCCAACAGCATTTCGCCGACCAGGGTCGACCAACTGGACGGAGTGGTTAGCACAGCGCACTACGAAGCCGTGGGTTACGGGTTCGAATCCAGGTTTGAGCATGGATGTTCTTTGCGAGTGTTCCTTGATCAATTTCATCATATCGTTACTCATCCTCATCATCGCGATCAGCCAAAAGTGTCAGAAAATCGACGTAAAATAGCCTAATTCAACAAATCCAACAGCATTTCGGATGTTCTCTTTTGTTCCACATTTTCGGATTTGTCTCTAACCACTTCAAAAATATCCTGGGTACAGGCCTGTTCTAGGAAGGAATGAAAAAACGCGAGCATTTAAATGCCTCACGCTTGCTTCGTGGCAGTTGGAGGTGTTTGTTGTTAACTTATTAAATTCGGGAGTGAAAGGTAAAGAGAAAGAAGAGAATACAAGACAACGGGCTTTTTATTCAATGAAAGAATAAATGGGTAAAAATGTCTAAGCAAGTTATCGTGAATTTTTGCTAACTGTTTCACGTGAGAAATACGACGATCATTTTTTACTTCTTTCGTGCCCCTTAGGCTTAAGACCTGCCTGCCTGTATGTTATGCTTCTGATTTGACGTATTCATTCAAATTATAACGTTTAATTAGAATTTAAAACCAGATAAATAATAAATAAATGTTTTAATATTATTTCCCGCAAAAATAGCATTTTCCATGTCCCCCCACTTCTGTTTATAACATTTTTCGTTTCAAGCTCATTCGACGCGAGGCACCTTTACGCACGAGGAGCCATGCGGTCCGGCACTTCCCTCACCCCTTGCTACACCACTGCCTCTTAATGCCTTGGGTTGCCTCGAAAGCGAATATTCTTCACGTTGCTAAACTAACATTTTCCCCCTAGGATAGAGAAATGATCCACATCAATGTAGCGACAGAAGAATGCGACGTATATTTACGTTAATTTTAAGCGTTTTTCTACGTCGTAGGTTAATCGTTAATAAGAATTAATGGTGGAATTAGAACGAACACGATGATATATCCATTCCTCACCCAGGATTCAAAAGTAGGGCTTCTGGCTTCGTAGCTACTTCTTCATGGAGGCCAGAAGGTAACAAATGAATACATTGGATTAGATTATTTTTAGCGTCGGTTTTTTTCATTTTTGGCTAATCCAAACGACGAGGATGAGTAAGAATATGATGAAATTGATGAAGGGCACCGTCAAAGGAACACCCATGAGCAGGCCGGGATTCGAACCTGAAACCACGTATCGTCGTAACGCACTGTGTTAACCTTTCCTTCACGCAGGTGAGCTGCAATAGAGTCGAATCTACTGAATATGTTCGTTTTAAGGAGACTTCCCTTTATAATGCTTCATCAGAGCGTGGTTTTTGATCGATTGATTGATTGGAATTTTAAGTCCACTTTATGCACAGTAAGGCTAATCGGGACTGGGCCTACAGTTTAAAGTGGGATCCGAACCACTGTGCCATGTGCCTCCACCGCGTGTCGAACCCGCCACCCCTAGATTACATCAGAGCGTGGTGTTGATCATTCATGTCTCTTTCACTACGGCAGAGATCGAGAATGTGTGGAGCCATATCATTTGCTCGAATGGTGTCACGGCACGCTGCCATACACAGGGGAGAACACAGGCAGTCGCCACATATATTTTGATGGCATAAAATCTTTGCTGTCCCTTCAAGTACATTTGCTTCTGTAACTTTGTAAATATTGTTATATAAAGACCACACTGAGGGAAGGAATACGCTATCATTCACTAAACCTGAATACTTTGTGACCATTTACTTAATTTCATTATTAATTATAAAGTGCAATCAAATACACGGCTATAAATTGTCAGGTTTAGAAACGGGAAGAGTATTTATGTCGTTTACATTTTATTTTGCCATCTAGAAAGTAATGTTTACTACAGTGGATTTAATATTTTCGTTAAGGTCATAGAAGGCAAATATGTTGTTTCCAGGCATTATATAAAAAATTGAATCGATGTCTTCAACTCGAGCTTTTTCCCTTAAAGTTTTCTGGTGGGGAACATTATCAAATGTACATGTCATTGTTCTCTCGGTTGTTTTATGCATAAGATGGCGCAGTGGTAGCGTCGTTGCCTTGTAATCAAGGGATCCCGGGTTCGATAACCGGTGGAAGCTCATAGTGGTTCGGATCCCACTTTAAACTGTAGGTCCAGTCCCGATTAGCCTTATTGTGCATAAAGTGGACTTAAAACACCAAATCAATCAATCAATTATGTATAAGCAAATGCGTTATACGCATATAATAATGCGAATATCTCTGCGTAAGCATTTGTATGTTATCTTTTTACATTTGAACTATGAAGAAACAGACGCAAACCGAAGTGACGAGCAGGACACAGTTCCTACTTTGTGAAAATAACGCAATGGAGAGATCAAGCGTAAGATACCGTGACAACAGACACAGGGGGAAAATGCGCGGTTAACTTACTACAAGCAAGGAAGCGATTGTTTTGCCCCTGCGACGTTGTCGGGTGAAGACTTTCCCCTCTCGTTTAGTCGCACGTTAAACAGAGCGAGCGAGTACAGAAGACGTCAAATACGTGTAGCATGCAACGTCGCAAAAAGACATCCACAGCTCTCTGTCCACGGTTTCGGCGCGGCTGCAGAGGCGAGAGTGAAAACTTCGCTTCACTTATCAGTGTTGCCAAACACGACTGTTAAAAAAAGAACTGCATTGAAATTAAATGTAGTTAAGGATTGCAATCAAGCCGTTAACTTTGAGAAGTATAAACGTTTGTGTTCGTGTTCTACGAATAGGGATCCTATGTTCGAATACCGTACGAGTCTTGGGATGCTTTCAGACCGAAGCGAGACGCGACACGTGTCACTTGGAAACAAACACTCAATAATATATGCTATGCTGCACGGGTAGTGTTACTTCAGTGAGAAACCCCTCGTTGCTCGTCGCTTCGTCCCAATGGAACTTTCGTACCGAAGCGATAAATGGCTTTGGAAACAAAAATTCTTAAATAAATAAAACTTTCTAACAAATGTGATATGACAAACTACACGTGCCACTTGCATGTTTCACGCACTAGGGACGTTATCGTGTTGCTTCGGTCTGGTGGTCATGCCTACGCATTGAATGCTTTCTTGCCGAGAGATTTTAAACCGAAACGACAGGCAACAAGTAGCAAACGACGGCTGCAAATGACACTGAAGTTCATACCGAAGTGACAAGCGAAAAGAAAGACAAGCCACTTCAGTCTTCAAGTAAGCATTCACTGTTAAAGCCCGAACACCAGACCTAGGCGACCCAATTCAGGATATTGACAAACGGAAGTAACAGGCGAGACTTGCTTCTTCGTTTCGAAACGTTTCGCTTCTCGGCTTCCGCTTCTGAAAGTCATGGATGTCATGCAGCGTGTCGCCTTGGTCTGTTAGAGCATTTGAGAAGAACGCTTGCTTGTAGACAGAGGTATCGTGTCACTTGTCACTTCGATATGAACCCCCCCCCTTTTTTTTGCCGGATCGCTTGTCGCCTTGGTCAGAAATCTCCATTCTTATCCTCATCATGGCCGAAAGGAGACAAGTAACGAGTTTCTACTGATAACATCTGATAACTCTACTCTTTGTTTCCTGGTAATGGAAGAAAATGAGCTTTACAAATGGATTTCTGTTTACCAGTATTATAGTAAAACCCAACTAATAATTTGTTATAGACACATATAGAACGGTCACATTTGGAGGAATAAATTCTATTGTAGCATTTTGTTTGATTGCAGGATTAAAGCCGACCCCCGTGGTGGAGTGGTTAACACATCGCGCTACGACACCAGGGTTCCCGAGTTCGAATCCCGGTCTGGGCATGGATGTTGTGGGAGTCGATTCATCAATTTCATGATATCATCACTCATCCCCATCTTGGCAAATTAGCCAACAGTGGTACAAAAAGCGAAGTAAAACAAAACAAATCAATTACAATTACACTTGGAGGGTTAGAAGATAATAGAAAAACAGATCTGGTTCCAAAGTTTTAAGTTGGCAACATTGACAGCTCGGAAGCAACAAGACGGCCAGGCGAGAGGGGAACCCCGACGGCATTTGCACGTACCTTTCCTCGCCTCTCAACCCCCTGGGATGTTCGGTACCAATACATGCGAAATAGATCCAAGATTTTACACACCCACACTTCACGGTACCAAGGGATGCGATTAAACACCACAGTTTTACACAGCCTTGAAGGTACCAGCTTTCACCAGCAGGTGGCAGAGTGTAACACAGCGACATAAACACTAATCCAACAAATATGAACTTTTTGGTACCTTCGAAATACTTCGCGTACAGGTCGCAAGGGCTCTCAGGAGTCTCGAAATGCCTTTTTCTTATTGGGACCGGCAAAAAGTCCCAACATTTTTTTTGGTCCCATTAAGAAAGGTGTTTAAAGATACGCCGGTCCTAAGAAGAATATATTTGCGTACCCACACACATATACAAAGAATATTTGGAATAGAAAGAATTCTCAGAAAATTCCCCTTAGCCAAGCAAATCACCAGTTACATGACCCCCCTCTCTCTCTCTCTCTCTTTTCTCTCTATAAAAAAAAAAATTATGACATATCCAAGCTAAGGTCTAAAAATCACAAAATCCCTGACACCTTCTGTAAACAAACGGTCTCATCGATTCGATGTATCACTCCGCGTCAGCTGATCCATGACCGCAATCATCTGCTGTTACACTCATAGTTCGCCGCACCTATTCATTTTATATAAGAGCCTCTGAATGTGAGAACCCGCTCTCAAAACTTCAGACGAATATGCAGCCGCATACATTGTTACTCCCCCCCGGTCATTCTCTCTTTCATAACCCTTAAAACTGCAGACACTGACACACCACTGCACTGGGATACCAACTTAGCCACTTCATTTCCTGGTTTCTCAGAATACTACTGACAGAACGTTACATAAATATTGAGTAGAATCTGTTTCTCACCCCTTTTCAAAAGCTGTCCTTGCTGGTGTTTTGAAAACAAGTTAGGAGAACACTGAGACTTTCCCTCACGCATAGAACTCGCCATGTTATTTTTCTAAGGCTAAGTCAGGCAATATTACTAAGTTGCACTACTTCCTTGCTGTTCACATGATTATTTTTAGAAAATAACCAATGTTATAAAATATCATTATGTACACAAATCTCAAAGCTCATTGAAAGTTACAATGCATATTACTACAAAATGTTCACACTTATCTTGCCTTGCCATGTCACCAAGTTATTTTACGAAGTGCACTATATTTGGTGGAACAAAAAATCGTTATTAGGATGCTTGTCAAAGTTACCAACCGCAATAAATTTGCTAACTTTCTTTGTCATCATCATCAATATATTTATTGGACTTACAGCATTGCATATGGCTGTTTATGTCTATTATATATTTTATTTACATAAGATACAATTTACATAAAATCTACAAACAAATTTCAAATACACTCCTATCTATATCATCCTTAGAAATATACATTACCATGTTATATCATTTTGTCTAAAAAGATGCAAGTAAAATATATTCAATTCACATGCAAAAAAAAAAAAAAGCCAAATTTATGGGAAGTGATTACTGGTGCAAAGAGTTAATCATAAAAGTGAAGCAATAAGTACAAAAAAAGCATTGGGTTTAAAGTGAGACGTCATTTGCAGCAGCGTATCCCATACTACAAATTTGCCATTGTTTTACCTTACGTAATAAATCCTGTAACAACTCTGGATTTTCGTGTGGATTATTTTACTTCTATGAGTTTGCAATACTTTCTGCATGCAGGTGGTTTTTGTTTACAGAAGGTGTCAGGGTTTGTGATTTGAACTATAGAATTATTGACATGGCATTCTTAACAGGTCGACGTCACATATACACACACGCACGCACACTCGGGGAATATTTGCAGAAGTTGACTTGTTCACCGAGTTCAGATGTTTACTCATTGATGACTCCGTCGTTGTCATCTATCAAAAAAACCTAAGTATTTTGCAAACAATGAGAGTTATCGAAAAATCTCCCCTTGTCGTTTTTTTTTTTTGGTGACGTAGAGTACGCGTAGAGAGGTCGGGTTTAGTGCGTTGGTCGAGTCTCGGTGTCCTCTGTCCACCCATACCAAAATAAACATAGGTCGTCATGGAACCAATTTTCTAAGTCCACAGCGTTAAAAAATCTTAAATTGCAAATATCTCGAAAATAGTAAGAGTTATCGAAAAAATATATCGAAAAACACCTCCATCCCGGTAGCAAAGCTACCCCCCCCTGTCGATTTTGGAGGTTTAGAATACATGTACCAAGTTTTGGTGGTCCTGGGGTCAAGGGGTAAGAAGTTAGCCCACCTCCAAAAACTTTGATCACTCGTAACTTTTGAACAAATAGTCGTAGAAAGGTCGGGTTTAGTGCGTTGGTCGAGTCTCGGTGTCCTTTTTGATCTTCTAACAAAAAAAACATAGGTTGTGATGAAACCAAATTTGACCGCCCATCTGTCGAAAATTTTCCAAGTCCAGCGTTAAATTGCAAATATCTCGAAAAAACAGTGAGAGAGAGAAAGATAGTGCAAAAATCCTCCCCGTTGACCCTTTTGTCGATATTGGTGATGCGGAGTACATGTACAAAGTTTTTTTAGAGGTCCTGAGTAAAAGGTGGGCCAATTGCCAAAATATTTTTTTCATCGCTCGTAACTTTCGAAAAGATGATCATAGAAAGCTGGGATTTCTTGCGTTAGCATCGTCTAGGTGTCCTCTGTCCTCCCATACCAAAATAAACATAGGTCGTCATGGAACAAAAAAAATATACCGAAAATTTTCTAAGTCCAGCATTAAAAAAATATTAAATTGCAAATATCTCGAAAATGGTAAGAGTTATCGAAAAAAAATATCGAAAAACACCCCCATACGGCATCGTTAGATGCCCCCTGTCGATTTTGGAGGTGTAGAATACGTATACCAAGTTTTGGTGGTCCTGGGGTCAAGGGGTAAGAAGTTAGCCCACCCCCTCCCAAAAACTTTGATCACTCGTAACTTTTGAACGAATAGTCGTAGAGAGGTCGGGTTTAGTGCGTCGGTCGAGTCTCGGTGTCCTCTGTCCTCCCATACCAAAATAAACATAGGTCGTCATGGAACCAAAAATTTTCCGATTTTTTTTTTCCAAGTCCGGCGTTAAATTGCAAATACCGCTACAATACCATATTTTGCATCATGAGGAGAAAAACATCGTAGCAGGGGCCCAAAACCATCGTTAGGTTTAAAAAAATCATCATAGCAGTGAGCCACATTGTAGGAGGGCCCCCCGTTAGGTTTAAAAAAAAACATTGTAGCAGGTCGTAGTAGATTACACTGAGGAACAGACGATCAGCGTAAGTAGAGACAGCCTTATAGGAAGTCATTTCAAAAGTAGGTCAATAGGCGTTGCTAGAACATACGCCTTACAGAAAAACATCGTAAGGGGAGACAGCCTTATAGAAAAATATCGTAAGTCATTTCAAAAATAGGTCAAAAAATAAGTTAGCATAAGAGCAAAATTTGCAGGAGGTAAACAATAGTTTAAAAAATAATGCCAGAGCTTTTTCTGTTCATTTTTCTCTCATTGTAGGTTAGTTTAGTGCGTAAAACGTCGTAAAATAAAAAATAGATCAAAAAATAAGTTAGCATAAGAGCAACATTTGAAATAAGATAAAAAATAGTTTAAAAAGTAATGCCAGAGCTTTTTTTGTTCATTTTTTCTCTCATTGTAGGTTAGTTTAGTTCATAAAACATCGTAAAATAAAAAGTAGGTCAAAAAATGAGTTAGCATAAGAGCAAAATTTGCAGGAGGTAAAAAATAGCTTAAAAAGTGATGTCAGAGCTTTTTCTGTCCATTTTTCTCTCATTGTAGGTTAGTTTAGTGCATAAAACAGATTACGCTGAGAGCAGAAGCCTATTAGCAGGTCGTAGTAGATTACACTGAGGGAGCTTACAGTAGGAGGAGACAGCCTCCTTATAGGAAAATATCGTAAGTCATTTTAAATGAAGGTCAAAGGGCGAGGTAGCATAAGAGCAACATTTTGAAATAGGATAAAAAATAGCTTAAAAAGTGATGTCAGAGCTTTTTCTGTCTATTTTTCTCTCATTGTAGGTTAGTTTAGTGCATAAAACGTCGTAAAATAAAAAGTAGGTCAAAGGGCAGGCCCAGAATCGCCCATTTCACCTACTGCTTAAGTTTCGTTGCGG